>NC_056690.1:59328052-59646802 GCF_018350215.1 Panthera leo | reverse complement strand
GTTGAAGCCTTTGTTTCATACAGCTTCAGGTCCTTCCCCAAACTAGTACATGTAGTCATGGTGACTTGTACATCCAGATAACATTGGGAAAGTGATGTCACCTAGCAATGTTCTAATTCCCTTGTCCATGAAATATGGATGATGATCTTTCTGTCTTGGAGAATCATGAAAAGTAAAAGGGGGTAATGTTTGTAAATCTGTGTGGAGCTCTAAGTATTAGGTATAATTTATATTATCTCAATTTTTAATATTGACAATGTATCCAGAGACATAAATAAGTGAATGAAGATAGTAGTACATGTAAGTAAACACTAACACAGGAGCATTAGCTCTTTGCTGGATGCTTTTCATAGATTTAACAGAGTTCACACTGTACCCTTATAAGGCTGGTACTAGAAACTTGACTGAATAGGTGAGGCTGGGCAGGCTACATGTAAATAGTCTGACTCCAAACAAATACTGTGATGTTCTTCAAACTCTCAGGAATGTATTCCTTGGACTGTCCTAAATAACAGGAGAATTTCGTTCAACTAGACTCAGGGACAACATACCCCAAGCTCTACTATGGACCCGTTTCCCCATTCCTTGAGTGTGTGAAAATAAATTCACTGCAACTCAGAGGAACAATCTGAGGATTTGCTTGGACCCCACTAACCCCATTTCCTGTGCTGCTGCTGTTCTTCCCCCAGATCCAGTTCTATCTAAGATTTCCCTAAATTTGTGTCTGAATGCATTAATTAACTTTTTGTTAAACAGTCCTCTAGACTGCCTGTTACAAATGTGGATCCCTGCCACCATTGTAACAAGTGTTCCAGGTGACATTGATGAAACCTGTCCTCAGACTACACTAAGAAATAATGCTCTAGACAATAAAGCTCAAATGTATTTAGGACACGACATAGAGACGTTCCATTTGGTATGAAGAGAGACTGGTAACATTTAATAGGATGGGGAGACTAGAGATTATCAAGCGTCACTCCCCATTCCATTCAGGAAAATGAAACCTACATAGAGGTTAATTGGAATAAATCAGCATAAGGAATTAAGGCCAACAATAATTCTTGTGGTGGTTTTTAATGGAAGTCTCATTCATTCATTCAATACCATCTTCTTGAGCCCCCACATTATAGTGTCATTCACTGAAGAAAGCCAGCCATAAATAGCCTCATCTCTCTGGGAGTTTACAATCTGGGTGTGGAAACTAAATTATCTTATAAACAAAAACTATAAAACATGAACAGAAATTCCAAAGAGATTATCACTTGATGTATCTCAAATAGTGAATTAAAAACACACATGCACAGATTTTAAGTTTTTATGTGTAATGTGGGAGCTGGTATGAAACAAGACAGGTGTTTTTAGAGAAGGTGAGGGCTTATCTGCTTTATCACCAGCACAGTCCTCCTGAGTGGGAGGGGTCCTGGACAATGAGTCAAGGCCTTGCCAGCCCATTTCCCACATTTCCTCATCTGTGCACTCAGACTTGGGAATGATGGCTTCTTTTGTTGTTGTTTTCATGTGGAGAAAAATACATGTTCTTTCCTTCAAAGTAAACATTTTGGAAACTGTTGTGATTGTTCAGATTTCTTTAAAGACCTTGACGCCACTTACCATTGCTTTTTAGACTGCAGGGAACATAATGAAACTGAAGTCTCTCATGGAGCTTTTATTCCTCTTCTTTCAGACTTAATAGAAAGCAGTAGGGGACACTTGGGCCACCAATGTCAGTGCCATTTCAGGATCTGCTTTGGTTTTATTCTCAAGAAAAATGGCATTGGATTAATTTTTTTTTTTAAACAGATGTTTTGCTCAGAAGAAGCCCTAACATTTGCCATTTATCTCCTTCTCTTCCTTCTCCTCTCCCACTCCCCTGGCCTGTCTTTTCTTCCTCTGGGACAGGACAAAGGCCTGAGTTTGAATGGGGTCTTCCCCTGATAGTGCTTCTGGCAAACTTTATTTGACCAGGGTCCACAGTATGAAATACATTTTACATTGAGATTCAACATGAAACACACAGAAGCACACACATATATCTTTTGACAGAAGTTTGTATCTTTACTACTAAGTTTACACATTTTTTTCCTTTAGACATCTCCCACTTCCAAAATATTAACTTTGAATCTATCTTCTGGTATTTGGTCTTTAGCAGCCTAATTATTATTATTTTTTTTAATATTGATTCATTTTTGAGAGAGAGAGACACAGAGTGTGAGTCGGAAAGGGACAGAGAGCAAGAGAGGGAGACACAGAACTCGAAGCAGGCTCCATGCCCCAACCTGTCAGCACAGAGCCAATTGTGGGGCTCGAACTTACGAACCGTGAGATCATGACCTGAGTTGAAGTCGGAGACTCAACCGACCAAGCCACCCAGGGGCCCCTCAAATTTAATTTTTAACATGGAGTCTCACTGTACTTCTATTTCATTAGATAAGGATTCACTTTTCTTGAATCTTCAACTCATTTTAGTGAAGTCTAAACGCGGCATTTTCACCTCTGAGTTCTCAAAAATTGTAAGCAGCCATCACCAAAACAGCAACAATGAACAAAAACAAACAAACCTTGGTTGCAGGTCATATTCTCAGATATTTTTGATCCATTTAAGAAATAGTAAGTTAACTTCACCCTTAATGGCTTACAACAGGCAAACTGAAAACCCTGCTTGGCTTCAGAGAAGTAGAGCTTGTTAGTGGCTGCAACAGTAAGTAATGGGAAGGATTTGGAAGCTGAGCTCAGTGGAAGGCAGACAGCAGTCTATTACTCAGGTTGGCCAAGGGAGTAGCCAATGAGCAAAGGGAGAGCCATTCCTTACCCTTCAGATAGTTTTTAAGTCTTCTGGAAGGTCAGCATTTTACTTAGACTATAAATCACTCACGACTATATTGTGACTTTCAAGGAACCCCAGGCACTTTCCTTCACAGGTCACTCTCTCAATAAATAAATAAGTAAGTAAGTAAATAGGTAAATAAATAAATAAATAAATAAATAAATAAATAAATAAATTTATTACTGTGTTGATATAAAGACAAATATAATCCAGGCTGGATTTATAATGAAATATTATCATCATTATTATATATTGTATTTCCTTTTATCTTCTAATTTTAAAAGAAATTAAAATTGAAATATTTTCATGTTAGTTTGCAAACTGGGCCTTTGTACACGGAGGGCAGGGAGACTCAAGAGGCAAGGCACTCCAGATTGGTAACTGGAACTTCTAATAAGCAAGGGAATTTACATATTAAGCTTATCTTGGGCAGCTGCAAGATGAGAAGATCTCCACACCCACCAGCCAGAATCATAAGGCCTTATATAGAGACCTTAACTGGGTTCAGTCACATATTTAGTTCAGATGGTGTCAACACCTTACTCTCTCAAGGCTGATTCCTTCGAACAGCTCCTAGTGTGGGAATGGTGGGCGGAAAGTACATTTCAAGGACAAGGGAGTGAAGACTGTCTGATTCTCCTGACCCAGCTTGTTGCCAACTGACGGTCTCATTTTTTCAGTGACCTCTTCCAACATTTCATGAACTCCCAACTCTATAGTAGGGCCTAGATACTGTGCTTATCACCTGGATGAACATTTTGTCTAGAATCCCTAAATTTTAATGCAAAGTATACTTTGTAATTCACAGGTGAAAGAACTGACTCCTTTTCTTTTATGAGTAGAAAACATGTTGTAATTTCTAGATAATGAAAAGTAGCATATATGGTTGCATCTGCTTCTTTTAGTTAATATTACAAATGTTGTGGTTGGTTGTTTTTAGAGATATCGTGGTGGCTGTGAGTAGCAGAACTGTTTGGAATTTGGGTTGGAGACCAGTGTGTGCCTAGGGTCAGAGGTAAACCTTTGAAATTTTACAAGGAATTAGACTAGAAGCAGGGTGCTTCATGGAATTACACTAGAAGCAGGATGCAGAAAGTTTGACAAAAGAAAATATCCTTTGGGTTTGGCATTTGGTCCAGGACCACTTTTCTAAAGGAAAAAGAAATATATCTTATACAAGTAATATATATTTAAAAGCAATAATAGGTAAACAATGCAGATAATAAAAAGGAACATCTGTAGTTCAGTAATTCCCCAGAGATCTAGTCATTGTTAATATTATGAACCACAATCTTTAAGAAGCATATGGATATATTTATGTATGAACATTTAAAACTTTTAACAAAAAAATGATCTATTATTATGTAGGTTGTTCTGCTGCCTGCACTTTTGCTTAAAAATAAATCATTAGACTACTTGCATATCATTAGTTTTTCATCTAAAATATAATTCCTAATCCATGGTAGGACAACCTAACACTTGTTCAATGGGTCTCTTGCCTATGGAATTCGAGCTCTCCATAGCTATTTGCTAATACAAGCAGTGTTGTCCTAAACTTGCATAAGCCTGTGAACACAGCTGTATGCGTCTATATTCTCTCAGAAAAAAAGTTCCTTGAAGTGTAGTTCTCAGGGAAATTGCTATATACTTCAGACAGTTAACCATTTTTACATCTTCTTTAAAGAACTATCTAGGGGCACCTGGGTGGTTCAGTTGGTTAAGCATCTGACTTCAGCTCAGGTCATGATCTCACATTCCTGGCTTTGAGCCCCGCTTTAGATTCTGTGCTGACAGCTCAGAGCCTGGAGCCTGTTTCAGATTCTGTGTGTGTGTCTCTCTCTCTGCCCCACCCATGCTTGTGTTTTGTCTCTCTCTCTCTCTCTGAAAAATAAATAAACATTAAAAAAAATTTAAGAACTATGTATTCATGCCTATATCCCATTTCTTACTTTTTTTCTTGATTAGAAGACAGGCTTTATATAACAAAACTGTTAATCCTGTGTATCTTTTGAAAATATTTGTAGTAGTTTATTTACATTTTTTGAAGTTACTTTTTTTTTCTCTCTACACATGTTTTAAAAGTTTATTTGGTAAAATCTATAAAATCTATTTGACTTCCTTCTTTGGTGATATTTCTTCTATTATTTGAAGTTTAAAAATATGTCTGTTTAAATTATTTGTGATTCATTTTGGTATAGTATATGAAGTATAACCAAATTTTGCATTTGTTTGGTTTTTTAGTATATGTGCTGCCGAAGCGAGCACATGTTTGGTTTTTTTTCCAACTGCGTTTATAAACAAAATACATTCCTACTTTTTTTTAAGATTGCTTCTGTATGATGTTCTAAATTCTGATATGAACAGTGTGGCTGGTTTCTATACTTTCTCTATTTTTCATTGATCTATTAGTCTATTTCTGTACCAGAATCATACAGTTTTGATTTTTGAAGTTGTAAAAAATAAAACAATGAACTGATTATGTCTTTTTTTCCTTGAAATGAGCTATTTTATCATTTACTTTGTTAGAAGAAATGTAGTATAGTTTTTTCAGGTCAAATATTTGGAAAAGTTATTGACATCTTTAAGGTTTAATTCAGAAGAGTAAGTTTTTTCATAGTATCTTCCCATCCAGGAACATGGGACATCACTCTGTTTATTTATTTACTCATGCACACGCACACACACACACACACACACACATACACGTGCATGTGGATGTGTAAATATATAGTTAGATAAAGTTTTATATACTTCTTTGACTAATGCATTTTTGCTTCTTGATATTTTTTATTTTGGTTGCTATGGCAAATAGAATCTTTTTTTTTTATTATGTGTTCTAAGTGGTTATTGCCACTGGGTAGGAAAGCTTTAGATTTCTCTACTTATTTTGTAACTGCAAATCTTACTGTATTTCATTGTTAGCTCAAAGTAATTTTTTTCTTTGATTCACTGGGTTTTTGGAGTAGACAATCTTATAATCTGTAAGTAATGGTATTTTGTCACTTCCTTTACAGTATTTATAGCTCTATATTTTTATTATCCTATTTCATCAGGTAGAACTTCAGAAACTTGTTGAATAATAGCAGTGCTAGCAGGCATCTCCTTTTTTCCCCCAGAATTTATTGGAAATGCTTCTGGAGTTATGTAGTCAAATAAGGTGTACATAGTTTCGAAAACAAGTCTTTATCCGTATTCTTAGTTCATTCTGAAGCTTCTTTTTTTTTCACCTTAGTCTGTTTATTTTAAAACAGAAATGGATTTGGGATATCTGGGTGGTTCAGTCACTTAAGCGTCCAGCTCTTGATTTTAGCTTGGTCATGATCTTGTGGCCTGTGAGTTGGAGCCCCACCTTGGGCTCAGCTAGGAGAGTAGAGCCTGCTTGGGATTCTCTCTCTCTCTCTCTCTCTCTCTCTCTCTCTCTCTCCTTCTCTCCCTCCCTCCCCCTTCCATACTCTTGTGCAGGCTGTCTCTCACTTTCTCAAAATAAATAAATAAACTTTAAAAAAAATAAGAAACAGATTTGAACTTTGTGAAATGCATTTGGGCAATTATTAGGTTAATTACATTTTTGTCTCTCTTTTTACCTATTGATGGGAGAAATTATATTTATGGCTGTCCTAACAGGTGAGCCCATCTTGCACACCTGGTGTAAATGTTATTGGGCCATGGTGTATCATTCTTTTGATATGGCACAGAATTTAATTTGCTAAAATTTTGCTTAGCATTTTTGCAGCTATACTTATAAGTGTGATTATTTGGTAGTATGTGTGTGCACACATATGTGTTTTCATACACACATTTTCCTTACCAAGCATGGTATTAGGTTTGTGCCAGCTCCTTAAAATGAACTGAAAAAATTCATATTTTCTATATGACCTATAAATCTACAATTTAGATTTCATGAAAATGTTGCTGTCCCTGAAGATGTGATAGATCAACCCAGAGTAATCTCACCCAGATTGTTTTGTCTTTCTAGTCAGTCTCTCTGGCATTAAAAACGACTTTCTCCCCATAATCTACTAAGTACCCATCAAGCCTCTACCTTTCTGAATTCACATGCAACACACAGGAAACGGTCAAAGAAAGTCAACATAAAAAAAAGATGGTGTACAAAGCAATTCATTCCAAGCCCAAAGGAGTGGCACACACAATGCATTTTATTGGAATTCAGAAGAATTAACAAATAGTATTGGCCTCTTTGATTTAGAAAGTTTGTTGTTGTTCCTTCTTTTGTTTTGTTTCGTTTTGTTTCTGTCTGAATGAGGAGGGATTTGAGCTTAATATCAGGCTAACCTAGCTGAGAAGTGCTAAGAGTACCTTAGCTGTAAGTATGAACTGCTGTTGGGATATTGACTTGAGTGCTTGAGGCACTAGAGGACATTCTGGCAGAAAACTGAAAAGAGCACATGAGGAGTATAATGTTAAAAAGACTGGAGTCAGATGCCCAGGGAACCTGTAATATGTACAATTCTTCCATCTACAAAAACCTATTTCCTTCCATAGATGCTTTAATGAAAACCTCTAGCTCATTGACATAATACCAAAGGTTCAAATAGATAACTTGCAGGTCCCCTTCCAATTTTTTCACTCTTTGATTCTTTGAGTTTCTAAAGCCCCAGAGTGCCTCTTGGCCTCTGGAATTTGGCATGATTTGACCCAAGATTTCAGTAACAAAATGGTTTTCAGTTTAACCTATGTAGTTCATTTCATCACTTAATCATGAACTTCCAACTCTTTGTGAGGCAACAACAACAACAATAGTGGTTTGTATAAGTCACATAAGAGAAAGGCACATCTATATCTTATGAGTCTATTTACAAAGGGAATTATAGAAGATGTCTGCTTACTAGAAAAAAATCACCTAAGTTAAGACAGTGAAAGTGCCATTAAGTCATTTTTCCATCCCTCAGAACCTGGCAGGGAATTGTTCCCTGTGGTGCATTTTCCTGCTTCTCTTGCAGCCAGGTTTTAAACATCTTAAGCTATAGTACTACCTTCCCCTCCCTTGAGCAGTGACTATACTGCCTCATAAATCTCTTTGGTTGGAATTCTTTCCAACATAACTCCAGGTCCCTTGTGATGGATTCTTTCTGCCCCTGGGAGGCCCCTTAGTTTTGTCATGTGCTAAGGGAAAGAAAGCAGGAATTGGATTTGTGCAAACTTCAGAAAGCGAATCTTTCTGTCCTTTGTTTACATTCTTAGCTATAAACTGAAATCTTTAGATCTTACAGAATGCAACACTGACATTATCACACAGGGAACCTCATATATCAATTAGTTGAGCATTCATGGTAAGTTCCACAAGAATGGGAAACTTGGACAGCTTATTTAACTCTGGAAACCCAGAGTCTAAAAGAGTGCCTGGCAAATAGTAGGTGCCTGATAAATACATGTTAAATGTCTGTATAAATCAGTGGATTGCTGCATGTCAAGCAAAATATGCCCAGTGGGAATGCCCACAAAAGAAACATAGGACTCCTGCCTCACAGAAAACTACGTCTAATTGGAGAGACAGATTCATACTGGAAATTAAGTAGTCTGTAGGAGATAAGGGTTTAAGAGCCATAATGCAGATTCTGAGGCTATGGGTTGATGGGCAGGATTTAAATCACCAGAAGGGCAGAGCAATCCATGGAAGAGACCACTGCTCTTTCCCCTTGTCCCCTTAACTACTTCTCAGAACACCTGTAAGTTTATCCAACTCAATTACTCTGAAGTCACTGAGAACCTGGCTTTATAACCTATGATTGAGAAGATGTTAGTCTTTATTCAAATGACATTGCAGCCAGAACCCTAGCTGGTAAATCAATGGAAACATGCTGCTCTGACTGGAACAAAGTAGTGAGCTCTTGTGATGCACCCTGAACAGGTTCACAGAACCTCAAGGACCCTCCAAGAACAGTCTGGGGGACACCTGCCCTCTGTGAGCATGTGAGGAACTCTGGTTCTATCTCTCCACTCTTCTCATTCTATAGATTTTTCCAATCACACCTAGTCAGACCTCTACTTAGCCCTTTAGGCTAGGAGTATTTTTGTGAGCATGTGACAACCCAACATCTAGAAAGGAAACATAGAGAGTCTGCCTTCTGATGCTGTTGTTCATGTGTATGTGTTCAAATCTCTGAATAAATAGTTTGCAGGCAGTCACAACATCTCAGCACAGTAAAGTATGGAGTCCGTGCATTGTAATTCTATTTTCTGACAAAACAGCACAGGACTGCAGGACTGACCCTTTGCATGGACTCTCAGGTGATTGCTCCTAAGAAGGATGTAATTGGGGTATCATCATAATCCATCTATGGCTTTAAACTGCCTTCTACCTCAGTTTGTCCTAAAGACAGGAGTTCTCATACAAGACATCAAATGTAAAGAGTCTCATTTTTTAGAAAATACTGCCAGGAGAGATTACACATTAAATTTGTGTTACCTGTTAACACCTTTGCCTGAGTTAGTTTATCAACTTAGCTCTCCAGTCACTGAGTTAAACTTTAGTGAAATGAAATCTGAAACAGAAATAGCTGATTTCTTTTTTTATGAATTGTGTTCCCATAAAATTCATATGCCGAAGTCCTCACCTGTAATGTGACCGTATTTGGAGGTATGGCTTTTAAAGAGGTTAAATTAAGGTTAAATGAGGTCATAAGGGGGAGGGGTCTAATCCATTAGGACTGCAATCCTTATGAGAAGAGGAGGAAGCACTCGGAGTTCACAGAGAAAAGCTAATGTGAGGACAAAGTGAAAAGGTGGCCATCTTCAAGCAGGAGAGAAGCTTCAGAGAAACCAAGCCTGTGGACATCTTGATTTTGGACTTCCAGTATCCAGAACTTGAGAAAATACATTTCTATTGTTTAAGCCACCCAGTCCATTGTATTTTCTTGTGGCACTCCTAAAAAAACTAACATACTTTATAATTTTATGATTAATATATTAGTGTTAACCAGTCTTTAGAATAATCCTTCCTTCAGCAAGCCTCACTTTGCCAGCTCCCTTCCTTCACAAAAATGTAAAGAAAACAGGGATGCACAGTTCTCCCTGGAATTCCCTTTTTTCACCCTTAGCAGCACTTACTAACTACACCAGGCTGAATATTTCCTAGTCACTGACCTGGTTGCACCAATACATTGAAGCTCTTTGTTTGGCAAGTGTTGTATCCTGTTGAACATTTTATTGCTGGTCTACAGCACAGGACCTACCATATGCTTATACACTCAAAAAAGTGTTGAATTTTTTCAAATTTAATGTATTGAAAGGTTGTTATGTATATATGGAAATACTCTAAAATCATCATTTTCTCTTCAAGAACCCATAGACTATGACAATTAGCATCATAGTTAGCAACAAATCATGGTTGATTTATTATTGTCAAGTGGTGCTTTTATTGTTTTATTTTGTAGTAGGTCTGGAATAGAAGATTCTACCATATAAATAATGCTGCTGTATTTAAAATTGTGTATGTCAAACAGTTAGTGTTCTTATGCTCATGTGCAACTATTCCACACTCTACCCAGTATTTGCTGTCATGTCACATCAGTGGTTAAGATCTCCAAGGCCATCTGATGGCTTCCAGAGAAACATTTTAAGTCTTCATGTTGACAGGCATGGCTAGTCTTAACATGGCTTCCACCTAAGTTTTTAAGACTTGCTTAGCCGCCCCACTACTGTTATACACCCTTTTTAGAACACACCATATTAAACCTTCAAGAAATTCACTATTCCCTCCCTTTGTCCATCTGGAAAAACTCAATTCATATTTTAAAACTCAGTACAAATGTCATTTTCTGTGAAGCCTTGAGGATGATGCAAAGCAGTTGGTCTTTGCATTATTTTCCCATAGCATTCTAAATATTCGCTGAAAGTATAATCTCCACCTTCTGTTATAACTTCCTAGAAATACCAGTCCTAAAAAGTTCAAAGAAATACCAGTAATAACAACACACCATTACTGACTAAGAAACAATTGTCAAGTAACTTAGTAGAATTAGATGATGACTTCTGCCCCAAATCTCAACTGATTTCACAGCTTTTGGTTTCCTCCCTCTCTTTATTGCCCAAGTTTTTCCACCTTAAAACAGGGCATGATAATCCTCCTTTATTAGGCATGACATAAGGAGGACTGAGACTAGCTTGGCTTTCAGATTTACAGAAAACTCAATTGCCTGAAAGATGCTTATTTTCATAAGACACATTTCGATGACAACAATCTTAGATAAGTTGAACTTCTTCCATTACATCATTAGTCCATTTCCTTTCTTCTTCCGATCCTGTACTTCCTCACTGCATGATAATTAGATAGAATATTGTATAATTCTCACAAGCAATACACATGCGAAATGTGATGTTCACTACCAATTCAGAGATGATTTTATCAGAGAGCTCATCCAACTATTTTACCTTTGTCCTATGGTGTTTTAATTTCTTATGACATAAGCCAACTGCCCTGGAAAATTCTGAGATATCCTAAATGTTTATGACATCATGGATCCCAATATATTGCTTAGATTTATGCAAGCCTTCCTAAATATCTGATATAAATATTTCATATTAGGACTAAAATTTCATAAAACTTACATATTAAATATAAGGACATTGTGGGAAAGCATCTCAAGATAAAAGAGAATACAATGCAATGTAAAAGAGTTATCCAGGTCACAAATATATCAACTTTTACACTAATTTAAAGAATTTCAGTACCTTGTTCTTGGCCCAATAAGTTAGTCTCAATTCATTTTTTATTGTTTCCATTTCAGAACCCTCAGTCAGATATGCAACTGAACATGAGAACTTCCTGCTTCCATCCTCATTCTGGTTTAGTTCTACCTGAAAAATAAAGTCCAATACCCTCAGCAATACCCTCCATTGCCTTCATATTATGGCCTGAATTCAGCTTTGAGGATTGGGGCTCTACAGCTCAACCCAATGTTACCTATATACATGATATTTTGTCCTAACCAGACTCCTTGAAATTCTCTAAACATATCATATATCTTCATGCCGCTCTGGGTGTTGTTCCACTCCAGCTGTTTCTGCTGCCTGAAATGCCCTCCTACACACAGATCATTTCCATTCATTCTCAGGGCCCAACCCAAATTCAATCTTTACAAATTCTTTACTCCTTTCACAGGTAAAATAAACTAATTGCTCTTCAGTAGTGTCACAATACTACACAGAGATCTTTGTTCTTTATTTTATTAGGTGAAGTGCTATTTGACATTTTCATATAGTCTCCATCTTCCTTAGCCTACCTAACATCCTCTCTCTTAAGGGTATAAGTGGTGATGTCTTTCCTAGCCATAAACATTGTGTTTTCCACTCCTGTAGAATAGTCTTATTCTATTGTATGTGACCCAATCTATATTGGATATAGACATTAGGATTGTCTGAACAGTTTTGAAATGTTTTCAATAATGAAATATACAAATATTTAAAGAATTGATAAAATTTACACATAAAGATATTTGCTGTTGACAATATGGGGAAAGGTAAGCGCTCAGATATTTTCAAGAGAAACAGTAAAGTGTTTACTTTTCAAAAAGTAAAAGCAAACATATCTCTTAATTTGGGGGCACCTGGGTGGCTCAGTCAGTTGAGTGTCCCACTTCGGTTTGGGCCATGATCTCAAGGTTTGTGTGTTCAAGCCCTGCCTCAGGCTCTGTGATGTCAGCATGGAGCCTGGAGCCTGCTTCAGATTCTGTGTCTCCCTCTCTCTCTGCCCCTCCCCTGCCCGTGCTCTGTCTGTCTCTCTCCAAAAAATAAACATTAAAATTTTTTTTAAAAATACTTCTTAATTTTAAGGATGAGATGAGCTATCTTCTTAAATTTTCAGAAATGAGCTCTATACTGTGACTCTTCAAATTGAAGTTTCTAAAAACTTAGGTAGTAGGAAATTTGAATTTGAGGCAGCCTGGTATCATAACCTACCTTATCCAATTGAGGAAAAACGTGTATGAGCAAGTACAGAGTTCACAAGGATGAAAACAAAGAAAAATATTTTTTATCTCTGAAACTCTTGAGAAAAGTTATATGGGAAAGATAATCTTTCGCATAAAGTAGTTAAGGTCAACATTTGTCTGGTCTAACAGAACAAGTCTTTTCATGGATAAATGAAATTAACTAAGAGACCCTAAGAAGTAACAACCTAGGGACCATAGTGACTGAAAGAAAACATACATTGAAAATCACTCTTCAAAGACTCTGAGGAGTTCTTTGGAAAAGAAATTCATTCATCTGTGTTTAACCAGCATTTCACAAACTTATTTAAACATGGAACACTGCTATTTTTCTGCAAAGTAACCTATCCAGCTGAGTTGAGAGAATTCTGCCTACCAGGGCTTTCCTGGTGTTTACTTTAACCAGACTCTGGTGTGTGTGTGTGTGTGTGTGTGTGTGTGTGTGTGTGTGTGTGTGTAGAGCAGGATAGGTGCATGCACTGTGGAAGACCTCTGATGCCTCGGGCATTTCCTTCCTAAGGAAGTTTGATAAAGGATAAGAAGTCTCAGTTCTTCTCACTCAAGTCCTACTCTTTCTAGTTGAGTGAGACCATCCTCACTCTCCATTAGCTCTTAGTCATGCCAAAAATTGAAAGCAAAGAGAAAAGATAAAAAAAAATTAAACATCAGAGAAAAGAGAGAAAGAAGAATGGAGTATAAAGATGAAGAAATGCCTTAAAACCTAGATACCAACAGCAAAGCATTTAAAAAAAAGCCTCTGCCACATGTAGCCAGCTAAAGTCTAACTGAAGTGTCAGCAGTAGGCATTCCATCTGTCATATCAAAACATTTTCAATACCATCTACCAATACAGCACTAAATTCTCGACTGCCATTAATGTCAACCCATTTATAATTTTGGCCCGCAGCACTACAAAAAGGCAGATGACAGCCTACTATTTCACACCTGCTGTTGAAATGAATAAAAATGACTGAAACCCTTAAAAGCAGAAAAAAGAAGAAAGGGAAAAATAAAACCAACAACACTGAACAATAAGGCTAGAGAGAATTCCCTGCCTGCCTTGTGTTTTGAATACCAGCCTTTGGTTGATGTGTCCTTTATAGATCTATCTACAGTAAATATAGTGTGCCCTAGGTATGGAAGCTGACCTGCTTGGAATAATTTCTTCTTTCTTTGATTGGTACTATCTTACCTACATTCATGACTTATACTGGTCCACACTCTCTCTCCTGGGCCTAAATGAATTTGATACAGTTTCTATAACATTCCTTTGTGAACTTTGTCATATATGGCATTGGGAATGTTTTGATGGACCTGTGCCTTCTGAAATGTTAGTACTATTTCTTGTACTTCTTTTGGATTTTATTTACTATTCTCTTCCTAAGAGTATGCAGCATAACATGGAGTATTATAACATAGAGTATTATACATTGGTATGACATCTGATCTTGCTTTCTTCAACCTATGCAACCATAAGTGGGATGTTTAATATGATTTTGAATAATTAGATGCTCTGGTTGCTAATCCTTGGGTTTTCCTGACCTGGCCAGGTATAGTTAGTTACAACAGGCAACTGACATCAAAGTGTGGATGGCAGACCCTTACTTTTGTTATAATATAAAGATATCATTTGCCTCTTTCACTGTCTTGACATTTGTACTGATAGTACCAAAGATATAGTGGGTGAAATTTCTGGCATCTAAGAAAATAATGGTTTTTGTCTTAAAATTATCTAGTGGTTTCAGTTTAGATCTCAAATTATTGATAAATATGTGATTTGGCAATTTCAAGAACAAAGAAAAGTTTTCAGTATATTAAGAGTCTCTCAATACAGCACAAATTCAGATTATGTAGAATTATATTGAATGGAATGTTCCACTCATATTAGATTAAAATCAACATCACAAAGCTGAAAAGAAGTTCCAAGTACACACCATTCTAAAGCAAGTCACGATGTAATGCATGTTCCTGTAGAACCAGTTTTGTTTTTTCAGAACTTCAGCCTATATTAAAGGCAAATGAAGAATTCAAGAAAATTTACTTAATTGTGAAATGTCAATCTTGGGACATAATGTGACTTTTTCTTTTCTCTCTCTGTTGGGAAGGGAGTGCTTCAATATCCAATTCATTGTAGAGCTTGATGGTGTCTTCCATAAAACTGATTCTCATTCCCTGGTTAAGCATCTGTTGAGACATAATTCTGGCTGATCTAACCTTGGACCTATTTGAGCAGGTGAAAAATAAATGGAGAGAATTTGTGGACAAAGAAAAGGGACATCCATGCACTCATATCATTGAAGTAGCAAAGGTGTGTAAAGTAAATTTCCCTTGGGTCAACTGTATGCATCAAGCATATGCAGACTTGAAATGACTTGCATATATCTTAACCAAAAGGTGCCTCTGATTACTAGAAGATTCCCTGATAGTAAAATACCTCACATATTACCAATAATTGGAATGAGAAGAAATAATGAGAAGCTAAGCCATAGAAGACATTCTCCACATCAGAGAGCTTATCTCTAATAGGACTTAACATGTATACCTCGAACCACAATTTCAATGCCCACAACATATAGGCTTTCTACAGTTTCACAATTAAGTGAGAATTACTTGATCTTTTCTATCAGTTTCCCAGCAGTCAACCCACTAAAGGAGAAAGGAGGAAGAAAGGAAGGGGTGTTCAAGAGCAGGCCCCACTCACCACCACAGAGGTCCCTAACGGAAGGAGTTGAATTTCCTCTACCAGAGTGACCAGTTAACTCTAATAGCAGCCTCCTATGTCTTAAGAGATGAGAAGAAAAATCTTATGACACATTGGAAGGTAATGATCAGAAAAAAAATAAATAAATAAAACTATATTAAAATTTGTTGCTCAATCAGTTCAGACTCAAATCTACCTTTAGTAAAGTTGGTTTAGATCTTATATATGACAATAATTACAATGAGTACAAAATCCCAGATCACATATTTTTTCTAATATTATTATACCTGATTTCCAAATATTTTAAGTAAATGAAAATATCTCCTTGTATATAATGCTAAGTGAGAAATGCCTACAATGTAGCATTTTCATATTTATTTTTTTGCCATACAGCCAATAATACCTTCCTCTGAATCTCACTAATTCCAATTGTATTGTTTTTTTTCATGTCAATAAGGTTACACTGAATATTTGTACCTGCAAATAACCAATATGCTATATTTGACTACATGCTGTCAGAATCCTCTAATTAAAAAGAATTGGTCTCTGAAACAATCATCCTTGGCACAAATAGGAAAACCTGTCAACAAGGCATATGATTTGCAGAATACAGGAAAAAAAAAGAGTAGCAGTATTATCATCCATCATTACTTGGAGAACATCTAGAGGCAG
This sequence comes from Panthera leo, assembly GCF_018350215.1. Lineage (NCBI taxonomy): Eukaryota > Metazoa > Chordata > Mammalia > Carnivora > Felidae > Panthera > Panthera leo. Next base: position 59,630,658 of record NC_056690.1, on the reverse strand, counting down.
TCTGGCAACATTTGTCCAGAGAGTGAACAGTAGGATGCCTCAATTTTCCCGAATCATCTACCTATTTCAGAAAGTCTCTTTCTGAAAAATACATAGGTTGCCTTGCAAGTTTCTGTCAGGGAGCACTGAAGCCTCATATTCGAGGACCATGGAATTGTAAGGAACTGTGGAAGGGATTTTCAAAACCATTTAATATGACCTTCATAATTTATAGGTGAATAAATTCTGGCACAAGTAAGTTGAATGACTTGTCCAAGGTCCACAGGACCATGATTCAGACCTCTTAACTGCAGTCTAGTCTTTTCCCACTAAGATTCCTGTTCCTAAAAACACCTGTTTTTACCTCAGAGACATTTTACTTTCCTCAGAAACATTCTACTGTCCTCAGAAACATTTCCTAATCTACACCTATGGAATTTAGGTGAAAACAGGGGCTAGGAAGATTCTGTTTTATTGTATTGTGTCTGGAAGACACTAACAACTGTAGAGTACAAAAAGATAAAACAGCAGCTGTCAAATGAGCATCTAGGACACAAAACACCATTTCACAATTCCTCTTAATTACATATAATGGTGCTTTCTGGGAACAAATGAAGATTGTAAGAACCATGGTCTCCACTCAGAATGAATTTACAGGCTATCATCCATAGGTATGGAATAATCCCGATATGAGAGAGCAATGGATTATTCTTTCCTCTAGGAAATCTGATCTGATAGCTCAAGATGTGTGACAACTACAGGTTCATGGTGGGTATTTGAACTGTTCTGCATAACTTGACATTTTGTAGCAGTTGCCAAAGGAAAAAGGATAGGCAGGGTCTGGAGACCAAAGAGATTGTTCAGAAGTAGATTGGTTGTTATTGTCAGAGGGACTTGCTTGGCAAACTTGAGAAAAAAATTGTGTGCTGCTGAAAGAGTAAATACAGCAGTGAATTGCGAGTGAAAATTGGGGCAGACCAGTCACAAGTGATACTGGGGTAAATAGAGAAGTGGAACCGAATGAACAAATGCATAAAGGCAGCCATGTTGTTGGGTAAGAGTGGGTTTATCAAATATTGACAAACATGAAATGATCGTAATCAGTCACTGTCAAAGGAGAACAGGTCCCCTCCTCTCTTTTACAAATGATCCAATTAAAGGAAACATGTTGGCTATAAAAGTCAAAATCAACAATGCACTATACACTGACAACCCATCCAACATATAAAATCAATAGTGCATTCTGCTGCCATCCAGCACAAAGCGACAGTAGCAACTTCCCCACCTCTTTAGTCAAATATGACACTGTATCAATCGATCAAAACTCAGTACTTATTGAGCAAGGCTTCTGAAGAATGCAAACTGCATTGTACTTCTATCCCGCCTCCCTACCCCCTGCTCATTTTATTTCGATAAATTTTAACTTAAAGGCATAATACCTGAGAATGTTCTGTTGGCACATAGAGTGGTTTTTTTGGTATAATCACCACACAATTTGACACTGACTGTATTTACAATAGGATTATAAAACACTGTAGGGCTAGAAATGCAAATGCCATTGCATCGGAATCTGTAATTTTAGTTCTGTCTCCATACCATAGCTTTGTCCAAGTCCTTCATTCAGTGTGACAAACAAGACATAGATGGCTCCAATGAGTCAACAGGCTTTCAGTAGAACTAAAAATAATCTGAGAGGGAACTGCACAATGACTGGATATAGAACAAATCATGAGTTTGACAGAAAAAAAGTACAATTCACAACTTAATATTTGGTGTTGTGAGAAAAGGGCAGTGGAGTGGAATCTGGCTCTGGCTGTATGTGCCCTGTGCCCTTGAGCACATCATTCTTCTTCTTTGGATCTTAAACTTTTATAAAGTTAAAGTATTATTAGGCTCAATGGACTTCAGTAACTACATAAAGACTGAAGTTTTAGTAGTCTAACCGTCGTTTTTAAACATCCCCCGCCCCGATTCATAGTCAGAAATGCATTTCTATCATGATAGAGTACATAATATAACCGAAACAAAATTTCATAAACAATATTTACCAGTATTATATTTAATGGTCTCTAATATTTTATCTTCTATCCATTTTTGTTATTTATAAATGCTGATGAATCACAACCCAGGGTGTGCAAAACACTGTTTTATGACTCTTTGCTGTTCTTGCTTCCTGCCTTCTCTCTTCCTTCTTTGCATCTCCTTTCCTCCCTCCTTTTCTCTCTTCCTTCAAAAATATCTCTACCCTGAATCTGAAACTCTGTTTTTTTGTATTTATCTGAATTTGTGTTTTTCTCCAAATACTCTGTATTTCTCCATCCCATAGGGCTAGTACAATACAGAGACCCTCATTTGGTGCTCAGTACTTAATTAACCCCCCAACTCCATAACCTATTTGAGAACAACAATCATGTGAAAAGGGCATTTATTAACTGATTTTTTTTTTAATTTTGGGATAATATGAGGGCAATTGTGTAGTTATTTAATAATTTTTTAAAATAATTTTCAGAGTCAGAATGTGCTCATAATATGATTTTAAGTAAAATTAGGGATATAACATTTCATAGAGAATATGAATTCAAGTAATAAAACTATAAAAAAGACTGGAAGAAAATATGCTAGTCTTTTATCTCTTGACAGGAAATTTCTATGCAAATTCCAAACTCATTTTTTATGCTTTCTTCTGCCCTCCAAATTATCTTTTTTAACATGTGCCACCTTGGCAATTAGAGAAATTATAGATATAAATTATATATATAATATATTTAATAAATAAATATATGAATAAATATAAAATTTATATATAATTTTATATAAATATAACAAATAAATATATACAATATTTATTAGATATATTTTTTATTTCCTGAGAACAAAAGGCAAAGCATGTTAGAAAGTTTTGCAAAATGATTTGGAGTAGTGTGTCAAATGTGCAGTGTATATGTATCTATCTATTCATCCATCCATTCAGCCATCTATCTGTATTTCCTTCCTGAACATAAGCTGGTAATATATTTAGCTTGGCTTTTTAGCCTCTGTTGCCTTTGCATGTCTTAAGAAATACAGTACTAAGGTAATTTTGTTACCAGCGATAGTATTTTCTTTTCCAAAATCCAAGGTAGCAATCTAAAATAAATCGAGGGGTACCTGGATGTCTCAGCCAATTAAGTGTCCAGCTCTTGGTTTTGTCTCAGGTCATGATCTCACAGTTTGTGGGTTTGAGCCCTGCATCCGGCTCCAGATGACAGCGTGGAAGCTGCTTGGGATTCTCTCTCTCTCCCTCTCTCTCTATTCCTCCCCCACTCACACTCTCCCTCTCTTGAAATAAATACACTTTAAAAATAAATAAATAAAATAGAGTAACATAACATATATAACATAAAGCCTGGCTGCCACCACCTCTTTCCCTTTACCCAGCATGAATTTTAATATGTGCAAGTTATAGACACAATAATTGCTACCATCTAGGGACGGCTGATCATATGTCAGCCTTTGTTTCCTCTCCATGCTTGTGATGTCATTGATCCTCACAACTATGCCAGGAAAGAGTTGCTACTGGTGTCCCATTTCTACAAATAAAGAAACGGAGGACTGAAAGATTTGATAGGTAACTGTCTTAAGTGGTAGAATCCTAATATAAATTTGAGCAATCAAAACAAAAAGCAATGATTATTTTTCTCTTTAATGTTTTTAGAGATGTGTTTTCTCTTTCATTTATTTTGACTAATTACAATGTTTGTTGTATTTAATACTCATGAATTGTTGAAGTCAGTCCGATCATTATCACTACTTTATATGCAAGAAAAGGAGGCAAAGAAATGGCAAGAGAATAGGTAATAGAGAGTAAAGTGGTAATGTGTATTTAGGAGTTCTCAATAAAAATTCACTTCTCTTCATAAAAATTCTAACCAGATTGTTTAATTTTATCTTTCAAACTTCATTGATTCCCATAGGGGCTTACAGAATTTTGTCTCTAAGTTTTCCCTTTCCCTTACAAAAATGAGGTAGGTATGGGTTTATAATGACTCCATTTTCTTTTGGAAGACATTTAGGAAATATATATATTTTAAAAACTATTCTAATAAGAGCAAAAATATACTTGTTTTTCAATACTTTATGCTTTTGACTATAAATTGGCAAAAAATAATGTGACAATATTATTAATAAAACATAAGCAAACGAATCTTTGAAGCAATGCAAAGATGAAACCTAAGAGTTCACCACATTGTCTCTTCATAAGTTGGCCCAACTTTCCTCTCTACCACGAAGGATTCTCTGGTTAGCACCATAGTATCTTTATGCCATTATGCTGTCCTCCTCAGAATTTTGTATTATTCCATTTAAAATTTTTATCAGCAGTACTGCCCTGTTCAAAGCCTTCACAGACCCCCCATTGACATGCAATGTCTTTTACATGGGAGCCTTAGTGAGCTTTTCAATCCGATTTTCGACTTCTTTTGGGGGCAGGACTATATTTTAACGTTAGTCTGTATATACGTCTCTGCTTAGCACAGTGAAGAGATTAATAGAATTTTAGAGCCAAAAAGACCTCAAGGCTCATCTCTCCAAGACAGATCATTTTATTTTATTTTTATCTTTTTAGGTTTTTAACATTCATTCATTTTTGAGAGACAGAGACAGCATGAGTGGGGGAAGGGCAGAGAGAAGGAGACACAGAATCCGAAGAGAGCTCCAGGATCTGAGCTGTCAGCATAGAGCCGGATATGGGGCTTGAAGTCACAGACCATGAGATCATGACCTGAGCTGAAGTCAGACACTCAATCAACTGAGCCACCAAAGCGCCCCCAAGCCAGGTCATTTTAAATAAAATACTGGTGCTAGGGAGTGCTCTAGGTCATACAGAAAGTTAAAGGTCAAATTGTTAACAAAACAAAAGCTCCTAAACATGTAACTAGTTGCATTATTTTTTGAATTAGTTGCATTATTTGCCATATGTTTGGAGGCATTTTGTGACCTAGTGGGAATCACAGTGTTTGAGGACAATGAATGGAATGAGCCAGCATAGGAAACATCTACAGATGTTGAGCAGCTCACTTAGTATAACACAATGATAAATTGTTTTTAAGACTGTTACATGGATTCATCATTAGAAGGAGTTGGTATGGAGAGAGTGAAAAAGAAAGTTACCTAAATCCCAGCTTCCTCGGAATATGCCCCTCAGCATATTCCTAATGAAATAAAATCATGTATGGCAAAGCCATACTAAAGACTTCTCATCTCACTTTCTGGGTGGAATCTTCAGTGGAACCTGGGATTATTAGAATTGGAAGAGACCTCAGAGATAAGCCAGGTAGTCTAGTCACTTCATTTCAAGTGACAAATTGAAGGTAAGATTTTAGGATATGTTACAGAAGGAATCTTCATTAAAAAAAAAAAAAAAGTATCTGAGAAAATCCATGAATGATCTCAGCAGTGTTTTTAAACTCCGCAAAGTCTTCTGGGCACTATGAATGTATTCTTTGATCTGTCTCTTACAACTAGAAAAAAAAAAAACTAATGGGTCAAGTTCTGAGTCCCTCAGTTCCACATCAACATATACAACTGATTCTCAATATGGAGGTTCCAGATGAAGTTTTCTAGGAGAAAAACAGACTGCTGAGTAAAACCATTGATCCCAGGATAACTAAGAAAAGTAACATGAGATAGATTCTATATGTTCTTCTAGTCTACTCTTCTCTCTCTTGGTGTGTCTATCTCTCTAATGTAGAGCTCTCATACCTTAGTTATGGAATATATTTAGGAGTGAGGGGTGGGAAGAAATTTAATGAGGCACTGAGGCAGATTTTTTTTTAAATCCATGCCAGTATGAAGGCTTTTAAAAAGCTCCATTTATAATCAAAGCAGTCAACTTAGCAGGACATACAATCATTTCAGTGAAGTGAACCATTTCTGGGATTGTTTTTTGGAATTTTCTTCAAAACACAAAGCATATTGTTTCAACTATTCTCCAGCATGGCAAAAGTGTGTCTTTGAACATGGTTTTGGTTTTTCACAATTAAAATGATAATTGGAATTAAGTCTGGTTAGTAAGTGTGAAATCTGAAATTAGGAAAACATTTGGACTTTAAACAGGCTGTGGTTAAAAAGGAATGAGAGGGATTTCTTCATGTGCTTCTGGAAGCAAACTCTGAAGAGGAAGACCAAGAAAAGTTTAGATTATGACTGCAGCAACTAAATAGGTGGGGTTTTGTTTTGTTTTGTTTGTTTCATGTTTTTGTTTGTTTGGGTTTTTTTTAACAGATTGAAAGGCCAACATTGATTTGGATGCAAGAATGGCTTGTTGTATGGGAGACTCCAATTAGAACTAAAGAAACCTGGATTGGAATTCCATTTCCACTATTTCTGATTCATAGGACCTGGAAACTTAACATATCTGCAACTCAGTTTCCTCATCCAAATACAGGAATTTTCACGGAGAAAAGAAATGCTTCGTATAAAGCTCCAGCTCAGTTTTGGGCATGATATACTTCATAAATGATAGTCATTATCCTTAATATTAAGGTATATATGTTTAGACTATTTATAGTTTGTAGTCACATTGTTATTAGGTTATGCACTGCATGAAAGTATATATATTTCTTGCAAAATCCCTAAGACAAAGGTCTGATATTAGCTAAAATTTCAGATAGATTTTAAAAGATGCCTCTTCCCTTCCCAGCAAAGTTTCTTTTCTGTGCTTTCTGTGGTATGCACCTTTTTGAATATGCTCTTTCTAAAGTGACCCCTGTCATTTCTCAGCCAGAAGACTTGAGGCACAGAGAACCTCTCTGCTTTATCCAAGGCTACACCCAAGTTAGCTGCCACATACATGTAACACCAAGGTCTTCTAACACTGAGTCAAATGATTTTGCCATTCTACCTTCTGCTACTTACTTACTGAGGTATTGAAAGGATTAACATTCACTATGAGCCATCTTTATGTACTTAACTAAACCTATTTCATCTTTATACCCACAATCCTAGTATTAAGTATTATAATAGTCTCATTTGGCATGTGAGAATACTCAAGTTCAGAAAGGATAAGCAACTGGTACAAGGTCAAACAGTGAGGAAGTAGCAAACTAGGTTCAAATTCAGATCTTCTGGGAAAAAAAGCAAAGATTCCAATGCATTCACCATAGAGATATGACCAAACAGATGGCTAGGTCTTAAGATGCTCTAAAAGACACTTGATGTTATGAAGTATATGAATCATGTGAATCAAAATATGATGGTGGGATAGTGCTAATTCACACCTGTTCTCACCTCCACTGCTCATATCCCCAATTCTAGGTATAGGAGATATTCAATCATGTCCTTTTCCTATAAAACTCTTCTTCCTGATCATTGATGAACTGCATCTCCAGTCAAGACCTGAAGGGTGGAAGAGCCACTGAGTTTTGTAGTGACTGAACTTAATGAGTTCTTTAGCCATGCTATTATATCAATGAGTAGTATATAGTAATTTATTTTTTCCTTTCCAACTTATTCATGTGTGTCTCTAGTCTTTGAAATTTCTGGGCCATTTACCTGTATGCCCTTTAAGGATACTGATGAGACCTTCTCCTTCTCTGGAATCATATTCAATAATTAGTCACAATGTCATAAGACACTAGTGTATACCCTTAGTCAAATTCATTGCCATATGAGAAAGCCCAAGTAGTTCAGAGCAGTGCTACCCCAATGCTCAAAATCGGTGTTGTGTGTGAAGACTAGAAGACTGACTTTGACATGTAGATATGTAGGTTATTGAGACTGGTGAACAGATGTGTCATCCCATCACATTAAATATTTTCTAAAATTCAGGCTCTAAGTGCAATATAATCCTACGGGTCCCCAGCTGTGATCACAGCCCCTCACTCACTGGACTTTTGTCCATTTTTTTTGCCTTTCTTCTGCACCCAAAGTCACAGACATGGAGGAGCTGAGAGAATGAGCTAGGGATACCATGGTAAGCTGTCAATGCAGAGCCTTATAAAAGTGAACGAGACTTAAATTTGCCAAGCATCTGCACTCAGCATCTCACCTTCTCAAATCCTTACTGAGTCAGATGGCCAGTAGAGGAGTGTGGGGGTAGGGTGGGGGGGGGGGGTATCTGGTCCAACATCTTTCCACCTCAGCACAGTTTACATTGTTTAAAATGTGTTTGAGTTTCCTTGATGAATAACACATGGGGGAGATACTTTTCCACAGTAGGCATTACATAAATGTCTCTTGGTTTGACCAGTGGTCTTAAAGAGTCAGGATTATAAACCATCTAGCAAAGTACTGGCATTGGAAAGCACTTTTTATACCCCCAGAACAATGTTAGGGGCTCTGAAATGCAACGGAAACATATGAACAATCCCAGCCACAAAGAGCTTACAATTAGCCAAAAGAAATTGCATTTGGTTTACTTTTCCACTGGAAAAAAAAATCCCAACCTCAGCCATTAAATAAAAGGAGAGAATTCATTTCAGTTTCATTTGCTCTCAGCCTGTATATTAATATCTTGATTTCCCTGATAGTATCTAGGCATAAAAGTTATGTTTCCAATTTTTCATTTAGATGAAAGATATTCCACATTGCCTGCTACACCACTAAGGACTAAGTAAATGCTCTTCAGCTTTCCTTTAAAAAAATAATAACCCACACTTATTTGGATGATTTTCTCTACTGTGGCTTGAGAGAAAGCAGTATTGGGGCTGTGGCAACATTGTTAACCACACAAATGACCTTCTAATTGCAAAGACCTCCTGGCTCAACTGGGATATCACTTCTAAAATCATATCCTGGTAATTTATTCCTTCCATTCCCTGAAGAGCTGGCTTGAGGTCAATGTCATCATGTGAGAGACAGCTTCTCTCTTGCTACAGCTACAGTAAACTGTCCTTTTCCTTTATTCTTTCATTCCCCTGCTTCCTCCCTTACTAATCTGTTTAAAAGAAATTTCACATCAGACATGGTCAAATGATGATGATTTCATCTCCACCAAATGGCCCTCCCTGGAGACAATTAACCAACAATTATAGGATGAGTTAGTTCTCACTGGGTCACAGAAAGGGCCTCTTAGTTGGGGGCCAACTATCCCCAAAAACAGACCATGGAACAGCAGAGCTGCAGGACCAGTGGTTGCCAAGAAATTGCAGAAGAGCAAATGATGGCAAATTGGCTTACCTTTTCCCTTCCCTGGAGTATCATCTGATTATTAAGATGAGGGGTTGGACTCACAAGTCCCTCCAATTCCAGTAGAGAAGTCATCAGAGTGGCTTTCAGCTCTGTATTCTACTTCCTGTTTCAGTTAGATTAAACTTCTTTGAATATGACTTTCCTTATGTCATTCACATATTCCAAATCTTTCCACAGCTTTTTGTTTCTCGCCTGTATGATTGATACTTTTCTGCCTGGCTCACAGCTTTCGTGGTCTGGCTCCATAGCACCTGTCTCCTGTCCGTTGGAAACCTACTCTCTCTCACCCAGAAATCTCTACCTCATACCTGTGTTTTTATTTCATGCCTTCATTCATATTGTTTCCTTCTTAGGCATGTTCTCTCTTCTCTTTTCTCCTCTCCAAATGCTGACAGTATTTAATACCTATCTTGGTTTTCAGCTCTTCTCTAAGGCCTTTCAAGCCTTTGCTGAAGTTATTAAGTCAGAGTTGGTAAACTTTTCCTATAAAGGGATATATTTTAGACTTGGGGGCTTTACCATCTTTGTGATAACCACTCAACTTTGTGGTTATAATGCAAAAGCAACCACAGACAATACATGGGTATGTCTGTGTTCCAACAAAACTGTATTTACAAAAGCAAGTTTTATAATATTTAGCATCAATAATATAATGTTATATGAGCTTTACTATCAATACCTCAATACTCTGTTTTTTATTGAGTTAAATGGAGTAGCCATAACTTTCAAACTGGACCGGACTGTGGTTATTTCGGTCCATTTTAAGTTTCATAAGGGTAGGGACCATGCCTTATAAACCTATTATGTCTTTTATATTAATCATCACAGCACTAAACATCAAGATTATGGTTAATATAGATTCTGTTGGTTGAGTAGTTTACTTTTCACTCATTTACCTCAGTGAGCTCATCTATAAAATGGCCCATTTGAATTAAAATTTCCTCTTATCTCTGGTATTTGATAGAGCAGAATAGAAAGGCTTAAGCTTTTTTTTTTTAAATGGTTTTCTTTCACTTTAAAAAAATTGTAGTAAAATACACATAACCTAATATTTACCATAGTAACCATTTTTTAATGTATAACTCAGTTCTATTAAGTACAATTATGTACACTGTTGCACAACCATCACCCCCATCCATCTCTAGGACATTTTTCATCTTACAAAATTGAAACTCTATACCCAAAAAAACCCCTTCCCATTTCCCTCTCCCCTCCATCCCCTGGCAACCACCATTCTACTTTCTGTCTCTATGATTTTGACCAATGTACACGCATCCTATAAGTGGAATTATATAGTACGTATTTATATTTTGGGAGTGGCTTATTTCACTTAGCATAGTGTCTTCAAAGTTCATCCGTGAGTAGCATATGTCAAAATTTCCTTCCTATTTTAAGGCTGAATAACAGCCCACTGTATGTATATGCCCCATCTTGCTTATCCTTTCATCTGTCCATGGGTACTTAATTTGCTTCCATGATTTAGCTATTGTGAATAATGCTGGTATGAATATGGGTATAAAATATCTATTTCTTTTCTTTAGCTAGTTTTGCATTTAGTTTGTTCTTCTTTTTTGAGTTTCCTGAGTTTTAGAGTTGGTAATTGATTTCAGGATTTTTTTGGTTGTTTTTTAAAGTAAGCATTTATGGCTATAAATTCCTCCCTTAGCAATGCCTTCTTTTTATCCCATAAGTTTTAATACTTTGTATTTTCATTTTCATTTCTCTCTAAGTGTTTTCTAACTTCCATCATGATTTCTTCTCTGATTCATTTTTTTTGAGTATGTTGTTTAATTTCCACAAAAATTTAAATTTTCTGGTTTTCCTTGTTATTGACTTCTAATTTTATCCTATTGTGACTGGAGAAGTTACTTTGAATGAAGTCTATCTTTTAAATTTTACTAAGATTTAATTTGTGGTATACCATAGGGTCTATTATGGAAAATATCTGGTAAGCCCACTATTTGGTCTTTCTCAGGGGCATTCCAGTTGATCTATTGTTTTTGCACTGAATAGGCCATACTTATCTGCTTCTTTGTATAACTTGTGATTGTGTTGTTGTTGAAAACCAAGCATTTGAGTTTAATAATATGTTAACTCTGGTTGTCTGCTTATTTCCCTTTCAAAGGAATTGCTATTTTGTGTTGTTTGTTTCTGTGGTTGTGTCTATGCAGAGGATCAGACTGAAGTGTAAACTTAAGGTCTCCTTGGGTCTTTTCTGAGCCTGCATCTTCCTGTGGACTTGTACAGTGACTTTCAAATTTCTCGCATATATGTAGTTTCCTTTCAGTGTGCTATTATTCAATATCCGGTAACTAAAAGAAGAATGAAGAAGAGAAAAAAGGCACCATCCTTACAAATCCCCCAGAAATTGCTTTAGCCTGAGGAGGAGGGGCTTATGACAATGGGAATGGGTGCAGCAATGGCTGCCCATCTCTTTGTCCACACCTCCATTGTTAAAAGCAGTGATCAGCGATCAGAACACAAATTCCTGACATTCGGAGGACCACATCCTTATTGTACACCCTGCCTCCTATAAACTGTGTGCAAGCTGCTCTCGGAGCATGTGCACAGCTGCCTGCCATAGGGCTGAAGGGTGGGGGATGGGTAGTTGCTTCTGAGGTAAGAGTTAAAATGGACTGAAATAACCACAGTTTACCACTAGAGGCTTTCCTTGGAAGTTGGAAGGCTTCAGTAAACCCCAGAGTTCTGAAGTCATACATCAGGCAGATTCCGCCAGACCAATTGTCTCAGTGGTAGAACAGAATCCTGGCACTTCTTCATCATCTTTCCAGAGTCCCCCTGAAGCCTTAAGCATTTTTCAAAGTACATGTCAAACTTTAGACACTAGCATGAATTGGAGCAATTAAATGTCTTCATAAGCTTCTGTCCTTCCAGGAAGCTCAAACAAACAAGAGACTGCTGCCTCTTCACCCACAAAATTAAGTTTGAGGTTAAGAAAATTGCATAACTGATTTGTGGAGTCAACTTCAAGAAACTCCAAGAGAATCCAATACAAACATTATATAGGTTTAATGTTTTATCAGTAGGGCATCATTGTTTTTCACATAGTAAATAAGGAAATCAGTGCTTAATTTATATTCACTTGGGCTACACACTCACACATTTTCAGAAATATGACATTTATTTGTGGTCCTACAGCACGAGAATGGAAATCTCTCTCAGAGATCAGAGATTCTTGTTTAAAAAAAAATGTCACCTTTCTAATGCAATGTTCCCAAAGTCCTACCACTAGGTTTGGGCAAGTCAGGACCTGTTCACACAGTGGGCACCAACAGAATTTCACTAAAAGAGGAGGTAGAAGAATAAAGAAAATTAACTATGTTCTTTCATTAAATTTAACCAAAAAAAAAAAAAAAAGAGCCTTATGGTACATTTACCCAATATCCAAGAGACAAAAATTCTCAGATTCTCTTCAGATATCCTTCTTCAGCCCTCTGACTATTCTGATGGGTTAATAGTGTTTAGCACTATACTAGTTGCAGTAATAACCAAAAAATAAGTAATCTGAAAAAAGTTTAATTTTTTCCAAATAAATGACACTGATCATTCAAATTGTCCTCTCTCTCTCTCTCTCTCTCTCTCTCTCTCTCTCTTTTTAGAGAGAAGTGGGAAAGAGCTATCTACTTTCCTGCCTTCTTAAACATAACCCAAACATCACAGTTTAGCTGTTGGTGATGAATGCTTAATATTACAAACATGAGTTTTTGTGTAGTGATAAAATGCCTTACTACAGAGAAAGGGACTGCCTCTCTCCACATACTGCATGAGATAAGCAGTTATATTTTTGTGTAATTTGGTCCTGTATTGGGCTTTCTTGGAAGTGTCACACTGCCCACTACTTCTTTAAAACTTTCTTCTTGCTAGTAGCTTATATCATCTTGCACCTCCCAAATGTCTGGTTAAACACAGACCTCTAATGGGCTTTAATAAGAAGATAGGATACCCAAGATAGTTAACTTGTTGGTCTAATAAAATTAAATAGGTATAAGTGAAAGTTTTATTTTTATTATATAAAATGTATGATTATTGGTGTTTTTTTCTCAGTGTTCAACTATGTTTTTATGGTTAAAACATCAGAAGAAGTAATGTTTAGATAATTGAGGTATTTCTTATGAAAGAGCAGGAGAGAGAGACAGAGACAGAGAGAATGAGAGAAAGAGAAATAACAAATTGTGGTAGACCACCTTGTATATGCCCTATTGGACCCATTTGCCCTTATTCTCCCCAGTTCATTGACACAATGCATCATCTTTCACGTGCTACCTGAGCCCATCGTGTTATTCAGTGAACAAACACATAGGCATTTTGGTTGTATACACAATTATTTGTGGGACAAAAGGAAGTACAATATAATGTACTTGAAAGGAGGATGATCAATGGCTAGACCTTGAGTCTTAGCTGAAATCTGATTAAAATAGCATGTGTGACTAAAACAAGACACTGCACTTCTCTGAAATCCATTTTGTCTGTATCTAGAGTGAAAGGCTGAATCATCTCTAAGGTCCCTTCCAGCGCTAATATTCTAGGATTCTACTCTTTGAGATATGATCTTCCCTTTTACACGAAATCCTCCAAAACCATCAAAGGATAATTAAGATCACAGAATGATGCACATTCCAGCTTTATTAGTCATAGCAGATAATTTTTGAGGTTCATCCCTCATATTCTGACAGGCTGAAAAGTTGTATAGATGAGAAACAGTGTCAGCATGCGGTCGGCAGCACAAATTTCTTTTGCTGCACTAAATCTCTGTGCTCACTAGGAAACAGAGTCTTGTCAAAGTAAATATCGGCCACCAAACTGCCAGTGCACATCCACAGAGAAGGTGAGCTGACACGGATCAGATGAGCACCAGAATAAAAACTTGTCCAAGTCACAGACCTTTGGAAATGCAGAAGCAATTCTACTGACCTCTTTTTCTTCCCTCTGTAGAAATGTTGACTTGCGCCATTGTGATTCTGTGTGTAACCTAGGGCCAGATGAAGAAATACAGAAACACCACAAGGAAAGCTCCTCTCCTCACATGTCCAATTTCATTAAAACTGAGGTGCATGTCCAGGGCTCTCCCTCTGAGAGCCAGGCCCCCAGGGATCTCCAGATAAGTAAGGATCAGTGGGGCTATAGCAAGTACACTTTCTGCAGCTCAGAGTGCCTACTGTCCCAGGTAAAGCTGAGAAGTGGGGTTTTCCAAAGCAGAGTCCAGAAGGCCAAGAGCCCGGGCTCCCAAGATGCCTGTACTTCATGCTCCATTTTCATGGAAGCTTGAGGCAATAATGGAGGAAACTTGGAGACAGACAGACTGGGTTGAATTTAATCCTTGTGTTTACAAGCTGTGTGTTCTTCAAGTTACTGAACTCAGTGCTTCAGTTTCCTTATTCATAAAATGGTGATAACATTTTTTTTCATTGCCATTGGGTTATGGAGACAGTTCAAGATAATGACTGCAAAACTCTGGATATAGTGCTCAGGACATTGTTGTTCTGGTTGCCAATGAATGTGAGAATTAATTTCTAAATTAATTTATTATTTAGTGCAGTGTATTTATTTCTAAAGTGGAGAGAATAATAGAGAATGCCATATAAGGTTTGTGGAAAGACTAAGTAAGTCAACATTTATAAAGAGATTAGATCAATGTCTGACACATAAAGTCTGCAAAACATCAGGTAGTAGCACCATTACTGACATCATACTGGTGGTCATTGTCTGAAGTGGCAGTCTAGAAGTCGAGCTTAAAATTATTGTTTTTGACACAGCTGGGTTTATAGCTGGTAGATGGTGTTGGGTCTGAAATTCCTCACCTGTAGAAGGATATTACTTACATCCTTCCTGAAACTGGATAGTATAGGAAATAAGACTATGTCCTCTGGATTCACATGTTCTTATTTAAAATCCTGGCTCCAATATTTAGCAATTTTATGTCTCTAGACAAGTTTTTCAATCTCTTTGTGTCTTGGTTTCTTCATCTGCAAAGGGGGGATTGTGTTAGTATATGCTTCATTGAGTTGCCATGAGAATTAAATTCTGTGTTAGAATACTTTTAGCTTTGGGTTTCAAGAAGGTTCCAATGCCCTTAAGTCTGGAAAACCATTGTTTGATCCCTGACAGGTAGTTGAGCATAAGCAGCATGGCTGCTGCAACTAGGGCTTAGTTCCCTTTTTCTGTGTTCTTTTGCATCTCCCCAGTATATGTGAGCTCTGACCATACACTGGCCTCCTCTCTCATCCCAAGGAGCTTTTAGCATCATCTGCAAAGCACACATTCTTGTTTGTGTCCTCTACAAAAGAGAGGCAAGCTTCCCTTGCTTTACCTAACAGCAAAAAACTTTGTTGCTAGAAGCTTCCAAATATGATCTCCTTCTAATTATTGGTACAAATTATCTTAGGCCTTTGCATCCCCAAACCAATTACTGGCAAGGGTGAAAAGGGAGTATCACGATTGGTTTGGGCGAATCATCTGGGGCATGAGTCTATATCCATGTCCACTACAAATGAGTAATTCCTGAGGACTGAGACTGGAGGATCTAAAGGTGTGATGAATGTTAGAGAATATTACTATTTTTTAACTAATATATGTATTGGGATAATTAAATTGACAGTATATTAAAAGCATATATCACAGGACTTAGCAAAAAAGTAAGTGTTTTACAAATAGAGGTCAGTACCATGTAATTTGTTCTGATTCCTAACCAACATACCCAGCATCCTCACTGCCCAGTCACGCAGCTTCCCCTTGTACCTGGTGCATCTGCTGCATGCAATCTGAATCTTCTCAAGCTTATTCCATCACATATCCTTTATCATTCATCTTCAGAATAATTTCTATGATACTTTTCCTGACTTCTCCAAATGGAAAGGATCTTTATCAATTGATCTTCTATCAACTCTGAAAATACTTCTCTCTAATATATACATTTTTCAAATGATGCCACAAAATTATCTAAATTAATGATCCCAGCTTCCTAAGAATTAGTGAGGTGTTTGAGAGCAGAGATAGAGTTTTATATGTGCCTCCAAAGTGCTTGACCCATTGCAGTGCAGTTAAGGGGTACTCAATGAACAATAGTTAGCTGATTACCATAGATGCCCAAGTGGACTCTACAAAAAGAAGCCTTTTACCTTGCATCACTTATTAAAGACTGAAAGGGTGACAGCATAATCACAAATGCACAAAGGGAATTTTCACTGAATGAATTTTTTTTTCCTCATAAAGAGACCATTAGCATTGCCAACTTTTCTTCAAGTCTATGGCCATGAAGAAAGTCTATGAACAGAGAAAATGTTAAGTTTAGGGAGTCAGCAGAATATCAGAAATAAAAGATCATGTTCTTTTAGATGCCCCAAAACTAGCATGAAAATTTTGTCTATTCACTTCCCTCCAACATAAGGACTTTCTCTATTCTCTCAGAAAAGCAGACATGCTTACTCTACATTCATTTTGTCTTTTAATGTCCTCATTCCACCAAACTCCCTCCATTCATGGTTCCACGGACTCCAGGTCAAGGGTGAGTGGTATAGGATGGGGTATAGATATGGTGACCACAAAAGACAGATCACTTCTTATTGATCCTTGATGGACGCAAGCCAGGTAGGACCTAAAATTTCTTCCTCTCAGGGTCAGCAGCTAGAGAATGGATTCCAGCTCACCTTCTGGTGCCTTTGCTAGCACTTATAAACCAAATACAAACTTTGAAATGGCATTTAGTTGGAATGAATGTGATGCATGATTCCTCACTTCCCAATGTCCCTTTCACTGTTTAAATTGGTTCCATCTCTTCATCAGATATTGCGTCTACTCCCTGCTTAAATCTTTGTTTCCAGATCTTTCTGTCTGGAATGTTCCTTCTCCTGCATTCTATCCATTTAAGCCCACACTCTCTGTAAGACCCAGCTTCAGCCATTCTTCCTCTTATAAGTTATGCTTCCCTCAACTTCTTGATGACCCCAACTCAGCTGATCCTGTCCTCACCATCTCTCTCTTTGGAGAATACCATCCATTTGGTATTTGATATTGGAACCTGTGTGGCTTTCCCTACTATTTTATGTGTGTCTGCCATTTCTCCTCACTAGAATTGGAGTGGACTAGGGCCTGGGATTGTCTGACTTCTCTTTAGTCTTTCCATAATATTCACCATCTCTCCTGCCCTAATCCCCATGCTAGCACAGAGAATTTTTCTGTAGTCATGTGTGTTTGGTGAATTTCAAGTTATTGCAGTGAATCTCAGTCTGCTTTGGTTATGTCTGTGCATGGCAATCTGTTTATCTCTTGTTTGGGGTGCTATGTTAGGGCAGCAACAGGAAACTCTCTACTTTTTGTTCGGTGCCACACCAGAGAGAAAAGGAGTGGTCTTTCTGTAACTGAGAAATAATAAAGCTGGCCATATCATGGGGTGGTGGAAAGTTAGTCTATCCTCTTTCCAGCCTTGTAAGAGGCCCAAATTATGAATTCCAGTGGCCCTGGAGCATTCCTAGCTCCCGATAAGACCAATTTTCCACAATTTGGCACTTTTGCCCTGATGCTGCTTAAGTGAGGTCACAATAGATTACAAAGTAAAGGACATTGCTTATATACTTTTATACTTTATAATATTTGTTAATGATCTCTGTTATTTATAGTACATATAAATATGTAACAGTACAGCTAGTGTTCTTATAGTTCATTTTCTGTGAACCCAGAAATATATGCATGTTAAAGATATTCAGAAAAAATTAACATGTTATAATGGCACCAGTGAAACCCTATGAAATACCATCTCACTTTTCTGGTCCTTTTTATAACACAACTAAACATGGTAAAAGTTAGTTTTTCATTTTGGGTTGGTGGAAAGAATGATGATTGTGGAGCAAAGTAAAGAGGAGAGTCTGTGATAGTCCTGATTATTATTGTGTTGTGTTTTTTTCTCAAACAAAATACATGTCTAAGAATGGCACACTTATTTCTCTTCTATACAGTGATCTTGTTCTTTCCTCTGGAAGACATTAGTGTTCAAAGTATTTCTTCTCACATAACTGTTCGTATATTCACATTTTAACTTTTTTCTTTATCCAGACTACCTGAGTCTACATATTAACCTGAAAACTGAGAAAGTCAAAGCCATGCAAGCACCCTTCACCTACACATGTGGTAACCCTAAATTCCCAGTGTTCCTCATCTTGTCCAATACCATTACTGTTATCACCACCACAACCCAAAAGTCATTGCTGAATACTTTAACATGTGTGTTTTTATATTGAATTTGTTACAAAGAGAACTGTAAAGATATAGTTATCCACACAAGGCCAGTACCACTTTCATATAAAGAAAATATTCATAGTGTGACTCTTACACTCTCTTGACATATTGACCCAGTGGCCCATTCCATACAACCCTCTTTAGTTGAGATTGCTTATAACAAGTTTTTTTTTCCTCTTATTTAAATTGTCATTAATGGGCTCCAAAATACAGCTCTTATTGTGAAGAATATTACAATGTCATGATGAGGTGGGGGTAAAATTGTATGAAGTATGGAACCCTGCTACTGTATTTCCTACTGGGGCAGACACCATCAACAAGGGGAAGGGCTGCAAGTGTAGCTGCAATTTTTACAGAAGGATATATTAATAATTTAATAATTATTTAATCATTCCATTGGAAAATTTGGGGGGAAATCAACAAAGGAAAAAAATACAGAAAACTAAGACAATGAAAGAACAATGATCAGGTAAATGGCACCAGAAAAAAACAATGGTACAGAAACTACCATTGGTATGCTGGTATACTACTTGGTTCAGCACTATTTAATAGTGACAATGAATATAATGATAAAAATAAAGTAACCTTTTAAAATATAATTCTTGAGAAAGATAGGAAATAAAAAGGGAAATTGAGTAAGAAGGTGAAATAACTATCTTCCATGAGGAAATGTAAATATATAATATTTAAAATTGTTAAATCTAAAAGTTGTAAGATGAATGTTTAAAAAGATGGAGGTAACTGCCATAAGAAACCGTTAAAAGTTGAAAGTTGATCCATCGCTCTGGAGAGTGGAGTTGGGAGTTGGGAGTTGGGGAGGCATGGAATACAAAATGTTACTTTTAGTTATGTTTTATAGTACAATGTGAGTTTTTTATAGCTTCATGTTTTACCAGAAATTAAAATTAAAATCTAAAAGTGAAGTGGACCTGGGATTGATGTTTGGAGCACTCTGGTTTTTGAAGATCAGGCAATAAATGAGTAACAAGCAAATGGATGCCAGCGGTGGTTGCCAGTGGAATAGGAAAATGTCCAGGAGAATATGGTATCTCTAAAGCTTTCCTTACTACTATAAAAAATGTCCCAAGAACAAAGGATAGGAAACTAAGTAAAAGGCTGTTACAATTTTAAATAAGGACAGAGAAGTGGTCCTTGGATTTGTCGTGATGGAGTGTGTTACTGACATTGAATAGTTGACTTTGGGTGCAGTGAAAGATTGAGCTCAAATGGAATAGATTGAAGACAGATTGAGAAGTGAGGAATCTGGTACAATGGATATAGAAAAATTGAATTGTTTTACTATAAGGGGAGCAGATAAGAGAGGCAATATCTGGATTGGACTATGGGCCCAAGGGACTACCAGTCACCCAGTGTAGCAAGCAGTAACTATGGGCTTACTTAACTGTGCCTGGGTGGGAGTTTTGGCCTTTGACAGCTAAAGAAGTTCCCATCTGGAATTTTTCTAATTTCTTTATTAAATACAAGACAAAATCATGAGGTAAGAGTAGATAAGAGATTAGAGGTATGAAGGTGAGAAAATGAAATATTATCTCCCTAAGTGGTAGAATTAAGAATAATAGGAGGAAATCACAGCAAGAGTGATTTTGGCTCAGGGTTAGAACAATAGTCAAAAAAATCTAAAAAAGATCATTTGTAGTTCAGTGACTTGAAGTTCAATGACAACGAGATCTCAGCTTGTATGTGGTGTAATAATATGGTGGTTTGCAGCATCAATAAGTAATTATATCCAAGAACACAGCATAGTATCCATTCACATCAAGTTTCCTCAACATCAGCTCCCTCATTTTCTGGCTCTTGTGGGTGCCATCTGAGATAAAACTCGACTCCCAACCCTCAGGCAGGCTGATAAAAGACCTCAGTGGATGAAGTAGGTAGTTAAAAATGAGTGGCAGTAAATTCAGACACCCTTTTGTTCTGAGCCCTCAGCTAAGTATCATTTCTGTGATAAAGTGACCCCAGCCAGTGTTTCAAAGTAGAACCTAAGAGGGCCTACTTGTTTTTTTACAGGAAGAAGGCAGCCTGCTGCTTGTACATGTCTTAGAAATTTGTAGGTGAAAGAAAAAATTGACTCAGAGTTGACAAACATTACTGAATAGTCTTAAATAGACACTCAGAAGAAGTTAAACAAGTCAAATCTTTACAAATCTTTTGGGACTGCCTTCCCAAAAGTTGAGTTTTGAAAAAAAAATAATGAAGTTGTCATTATTTCAAAAGTAATTAGCAACCTGTTGTTAAATGTAGTCTTCAACTATATTTTTCTAAACCAAATTATACATATAGACCCAACCTATGTTGCCAAGTACAGGAAGAACTATTTTAGGAAGGTCATTATCCAGACTTTTTTTTAAAATATAAAATTTATTTTCAAATTGGTTTCCATACAACACCCAGTACTCATCCCAACAGGTGCCCTCCTCAATACCCATCACCCACACTTCCCTCCCTCCCACCCCCCATCAACCCTCAGTTTGTTCTCAGTTTTTAAGAGTCTTTTATGTTTTGGCTCCCTCCCTCTCTAACCTTTTTTTTTTTTCCAGACTTTTTAATCTCCACAAAAGAAAGAGATGTTGGAAATTGGCCACCAGTTAAAAGCTGTTTTGGTTAATATAACATGTTTGTAGAGAGTAGAATGAGACATGCATTCTAATGTATATCTTGCCTGGAAGAGAGTTGCTTGAATGAGTTGAATTCTCCAGATTCCATCCTATACTTGGGATAGAGGAGTTCATGGCACCTCCCAGTTCTGTCAGGGAGCCCACTGTAGAGGTAGTGAACTGTGCATCACACCCTGTCTAGTCCCCACACTTGAACCTGGGCTTACTTTGTAACTTGCTTTAACCAATGGAATATGGTAGAAGTGGCAATGTGCTAATTCAAGGCTTCAGCCTAAAAAGGGACAGAAGCTTCTGGGCTTTAGTGCTCTTGGTAACCCATTGCCATGCTGTGAGAAGCCAACGGTACATGGAAAATCTGTATGGAAGAGAACCATGTTTTCGTTTGTTTGTTTGTCCAGACAACCAGCACTAATTGCCAGCCATGCATAATGTAGTGAACTATCATGTAAGATTCATCACACTTGAACCCCCCAGGTAACTGTAGATACAACATCATCTTGAGCAGATCAGGGGAGCTGCTCAAGTGAGTGCAGCTCCCAAATCATAGCCACAATCAAGCCACAAATCATAAGAAATAAGAAATGGGTGTTGTTTTAAGCTGCTAAGTTTTGGAGGTTGTGTGTGTGTGTGTGCATGTGTGTGTGTGCACGCGTGTGTGTTATGCAATAGGTAATTTAACCATTATATCAAAGGCCATACATCAAGCAACCTTTGGCCATGGAGGTCCTGGAATCTTATCTGGGTATGAGAATGTGTGTAAGATGAAGATTCTTCTGAAATAAAAAAAAATGGGATTAAATTTCTAATAATTAGGAGTGCACATATAGAGCACGTGAATATGAAACTAGAGAATTGATGGTGTGCCATGTCCACAGTTTACACCCGCTGCGCACATTTGCAGTCATTGTCATTACAAAGCCCATCCCAGTGTGTCTCAGTGGCATCCTTTGTCTCCTTTCTCTGCTTCTTTTCTTTGGTCTTTTTCCTTCCTCTTCCCCTCCTTAAAACACTCTGACCTAGGAATTAAATCTCAACCTGAAGCTGGAGTTACCTGTCTTCCATAAAAAACAAAAATACATGACTCTGGCTCAGGACTGATCTGGGTAATGGTATATTTATTTTTACAAGCCATTAAAAGTTAACTGTCATTAGGGGCTGACTTTTGGCGTCTTTGCTATTGGAAGCCAGCCCCTAGCATACTGAGGTGCTTCTGGAGATAGAGTGGTTTGGTTAAGAAAATGACCAGAGGTGCTAAGCAATGCTCAGAAAGGCTATTGGCAGACTAATGAGAAAGACATTTCAAAAATAGAAGAAAGAAATTAAAAAATTAAGTGAAAGTAAAAATATTTGAAGAAGAAAAGAAGGGAAGAAAGGTAAAGGAAGAGAGAAATATGTATTTTTACCATCTGTTTCTTTTATAATGCTTCTCAGTAAACTCACAGCCCAAAATAATGTCCTCCTTGGATTTTACTGATATTGTTCCTGTGTTTTTCAATTTAAACTTTTCCAGATTATTTGTGATAATGGGGCATTAAATAAAATTAAATAAAGCAAAGCAATGTGTGTGTGTGTGTGTGTGTGTGTGTGTGCGCGCGCATGCCTGCTAAGGAACCTAAAATTTCATTGAACAAGCAATATCTATTTATGAAATATTTAAAAAATAGAGCATCTCCCCTGAATCAATGGTACCATCCAGGATGTCAATATGAATAAGCCAATAAGATGCTAACAAACATCCTAAAAGACTCAGTCTCAATAAGCTGATAAAACTGGAAGCCAGGAACCAGGGCTGTGAGCTGAGGCTGTGATTCCATCACTGATTGCTCTGGGCCTCCGGGTGGGTCATTTAACCTTGCCTGTCTTCAGATTTCCTATCACCAAAAAGGAAATTAAAACTGGAATTCATTCTCCTGGGTGGCAGCCTAAGAGCAGGAGAGCATCTTATCATCCTATTTATAATTGTAGACTCACAGAATTTTAGAGTTGGATGGGTCTTTAGCCACCACCAAATTAATCCCCTCATTTTACAGATGTCAATGCTGGGACTCAGCAAGGTGAAGCACCTTGTTCAAGGTCAAGCCAGCTGGTACCTGACTTTTAGCCTGAGAGTCCATCATGATACAACATAGACCTATGCCCCCTGAAAGTATCCTTTTTTTCTTTTCCTCTTTATGCCCATCAAAACATCTGTGTTCAGTTAAAAAAAATATTTGAGAACACAGGATCACCTTGAGATATATACAAATTAGGTACTAATGATCAATTCACAAATACTGTAGCCCTTAATGTCAGGTTTGATATTTGCCTGAATACAGAAGATCAGAATTATAACTGCATTCCTATTATCCTGATCTGTGGAGGAACAGAGAATGCCTTTGCTTAGCAAATTATGATTGAGATTATTTGGGAACATGAATATATCTTGGCTTCTGATTGATTCTCCTAGAATTGTTCTACCACCTCTGGAGAATGTCCCTCTTAAGATGGCAGAAGAGGTTGTAATATTCCAAGCTTAAAACAAAACAAAACAAAACAAATTATGTGTTGTTTTCACAGGTCCATGAAATGCACACAATCATAGTACGAAAAATTAGAGAAACTTGTTATTGCATTCTTTTGGTCACATCCTGACTTCTATTCAGCTTCACATGATTTTTTTTTTTCCCTAAGGACTTGAACAGGTGCAAATGGATGTGCTTCTACAGTTAGGATTTTTATTTACATTTTGGAGAGAGTCAGCACAAATCATTTGGCCTAAAGTTTCATAGACGCTTCCCTTCTATTTCCTGTAGAAGAAAGACATCACCAACTACATTTCAGAAATGCTTTAAGGGAGATGGAAATCAATGCTGCCCAGTGAGCTCCTGTCTTTGTGTACAGTGGCTTGCAAAGGCATTTTCTATAATGTATGGAATGAACTGTTTCAAGTTTTTTTTCTTTGCTGCTATAATTTTTATATCTCATTTTACCTCTGTAATTAAGACAGGTCTGGTAGGTATTTAAATTAGCCCAGCTTTCATCTCTATCACACATTCATTTCAAAACTTTTATGAATATTTAATAGAGGTTTTATAATTCATGGTGATATGATGAACAGCCTTTTGGCCGTTAAGTCAATTGACAGAAAAAAAAAATCTCTCTCTTCAGGCAGAAATAATAACGATTCTATTTCTGTTCCTAGATTGGTGATTACACAGTCACCTGTTTTCACATTAAACTTTGATGATAAATTACTCAGCAACCATGATAATATCAGAAGTTTTACTGGCCAGAACAAATTGCCAGTAATTGCTCGCAAGATAAAGAGAAAGCACTGCCTCTCTTTCCCCCTGTCCTTCCCCCGGGGGGTTGTGGCTGCGACCCCACAATCTAACTGGCTCCAATTTCTTTCATTTGTTCTTTTTATTTTATTTTATTTTATTTTATTTTATTTTATTTTATTTTATTTCCTTTCAAACCTCGATCTGTCCGCCTCATAAGAATATATTAATATTCCATTAGTGTGGCTGTAGATTTGGCACGCACACACAGAACATAGGCTGCATGAAAACAGTTAACTTTGAGATGAACTGCAGTTCAAACAGGTTCATTTCCTACCCAACTCCCCACAGAACATACATGCACATTTTAAAAAATATTGGGGGAAATGCCTCCAGATTAAAGTGTGTGTCAAATGATGCTGTTTCCAAAACAACCTAGGGGTTATATTTCACCTAGATATATCAAAAGCTTAATAAAAGAGTCTGATGATAATACCTAAGTATCTATCAGAACATTATAAAATCTAGCCTTGGCATCAGATCCGGGCAGTGGGGCATCCTGCCTTCAATATTCATCTCAGCACCAAACTGGAACCATAAATGGTAAGAAATGGAGGAGTAGCACTCCATCCCGCATCCCCTTGAGGTCTCCAAGGGGCTGGGAGGAGTCTCTCCCTACAGCATATTGGGGAACTGGACCATCCCGCCAGGCTTTTATGACTCCTGTAATGGGGTCACAGACTCCACTGTCTCCCTGGGGACGTAATTCTGCTGCTTAATAGCTTCTACTCCAACAAACTTTTTTCCCTGATATGCAGACAACTCCTCTCTGCTCATTTCCTTCTCAGTAATGCCCCTTTTACTAGCCTGAAAATTCCTCTTTGGGGGTTTACAGCCCTGAGGCAGAGGCTGTGATACCATAGCTCCTTAGCAGCAGCTTCACGGAGCTACACACACTACATTCTTTTAATCTCACCTCGTATGTTAGGGCCTTCACCCCTTCAATCATTTTTGTGGCTCTTCTCCTTACTCTGTCCAATTTGTACGAATATATTACTTGTATGAATGATGAGTTTGACTCTATAAACTGTAATGCATCAATGACTGCATGGTAGTAAATACTCACCATATCCTCCGTGTGTACACACACACTACACAAACATGCTGGACCTTAATGTACTCAGTAACTAAGGGCATAAGCTTTAAAGGCATCCAAGTATTCTTCACTTTACCTGAGGAGAAATGCAGAGAAAACTGGATTGCCCCATCTCCTGCATCCATTTCTTTTAAACTTTATTTCTCAATGAGACTTTGGAAATCTGTCTTTGGGTGAGGGCGAGTAGCAAACTACATAATAACAGATTCATATCCTGGTTATTACCAATGCAAATTTGCTTCCATAAAAAAGCATTAAACATAAGCATACTCAGGTTGAGTATTATTCAGAGTCCTATGTGAGAAATAAAGCAGGGAACTCTGTGAATATTCCTCTATCTCTGGACAGAGGTCTCACAGAGGGATGGGAAGAGTCAAATGTTATCTAAATTTCAGATTGAGGCCATTTTGGAAATTACACCCTTTAGTTCTGCTGAGGAGGGAGGGTGGAATTTGCTATCAACATTTCCACACATTCCATTCCCTCTCCCTTCAAAGGGAACCTCAGAGCTGAGCTACCAAAGTGGCATCATGCAAACAGGAACCCATAAACATCAACTGCCTCTGTTGTATAGCTTTTGATGTGTGAACAGTGCGTCATTGTGATGCTGGAAGAAGCCCAGCTCCCTCCTTCTTTATTGTAGGCTGCAGGGCCTAATAGGCATAAAATAACTGCCAACTGGGCCCATGTGCATTTTAGTGCTTTCAGATGCTGAATAATTTAAATAATTTTATTCCAGTGAGGTGGGTGGACTTAAGAAAGCAAATGTTTACAGGATGGTGGCTGTGAGTAGTTGCCCACTCTGCACGTGCATGCACGTGCACGCATGCACACACACACACACACACACACACACACACACACACAGTCTTGTAAACAGAAACACAGAGCTAGCAAAGTGAAAGAGCAGTTCTTGTTATTATGTCTTCACTTTCAATACCTGTGTACTTTATACTTGATATTTCAACCATTTCTTTTCACTCATGCATCCTTTTATCTGTGAATCCTGGACAAAAATATATCCCTGAGTGCATAGAATTTAAATGAATGCCTCATGATGGTTAATTTTATAGTTATAATACAACATACTAAAATTATAACTTAACTTCATAGTTATAATATATGGAAAAGAAGTTATTATTGATATTATTTTATCCTAAGCAGTTTCAAGGAATCTTCTGGCTTAAGAGGAAAGTCCTCAGCTGTTTCTTGGCATTGTGATAACTTTGTGATCTTGTTTCTGAGAAAATGCTCAGAAATGCTATTACTATAGCAAATGCTATCATTATACTTCCAATTTTGTTTTTGGGCCAGACCTTTTTAAGTGGATATTTATAGAGCTGTGTTTATATATACATATGTGTGACAAGATAGATTCACAGATATGATACATTGAAGTCCATCTCTCTACCATATGCAGTCTAGACGGGAGATTGGTCAGAGCTATCTCTGCCTACAGACAGAGAAGTAGACTAAATGAATTTGGGGGATCTCTGGAAGCCACCAAAAATTTGGAAAGACACAGATGTGAACATACTAGTAAACATTTATGCTGTATGTTTTATAACTGTAGGTGTCTGAATAGCTTTCCTTTGGGCATCCCAACAATTGATCACAGCTATATAAGTTACGAGTTACTAGAAAGGCTATGGCATATTGAATTCATTATAAATTGCAGCCACTCATGGTAACTTTTTCTTACATATTCCCACGCCCCCTACACACACACACATATACCCCCACACATTGTTCCATGCTTCAGAGACTAAGACCCTGGACAAGAACTAGAATGAAAACTTATCCAAAGCTCACAGATTTTGACTTAGAGGAAACAGAGTAGAAAAGATGTTTAATAAGGCCTTACAGGCTGAACACTATGCTAAACAGGAAACTTCACGCATATACTCATTTGAAACTTAAAGCAACCCGATGAAATAGGGACTACACTCCCCACACTGTAGTAGGCCAAAATTCAGGTTCTGAGTCCAGATATGACCACACAGCATCAGATGCTGCATTCATGTTATCTACCTTGAAGGATGTACCCTCAGAGTTTGCACTGGATTCTAAATTCAGACTCTGTGAGTCACTAACATTAACAGCTGGAGGGAAGAACTGAGTCATTATTCAGATGTACAGTTGCTTTATATGGAGGCCAAATAGACTGTGGCTGTATGACACCATTTAAAGGGCTCTGGGGAGGACCCCCATTACTCCCTCAATGAGCCACACTGCCTGTTTGTTAATGCCTATATTCCTTTACAGGGAACAACACCTTCTATTTCACAAATATGGAGAAGGCCTAAAGTAAAATCTCCCAGAGAGTTGCAGTACCCAGTCTGAATACATACTTAAATTAGACAATATCCCTCCTGGGAACAATTAATCAGAGAATAGAAAACTTCAGGAAAATGTGGGCCACCTAAAGGTCTCCCCTGAAGGAAAAGGTTGGGGCACTAAAAATAAAAAAATATATATAAACTTACAGGTTTCTTAGGCAAGGCATGTATTGGCTATTTGATGAACTAAATATGGTCAGCTAAGTTTTGTGTGATATAGAGACATCAGGCCCTTCCTTTGCCTCAGGTTTCTGTCTAGAACACAGAGCAAACCTTCCTATGTACCAAGGATACTTAACAACTTCACTGGAAATGCCTCATTCTTACTTGTGGAATGTGTTGCATGGAACAAACATCTATATCTATTTCTCTGAGAGGAAATTCTAAATTAGAAGTAGAAATGAAAACTTCAGAAAAATAAAGATAAATTGTTTTGTTTTCCTCCCCTGTTTATAGCAGTGACTAGCTAAGGTATATTTAGAAAATATACAAGTATTAAAGATATACGCTAGCATGTTCTTCAAGCAGAGCTAGGAAAACAAAGGAAATTAACCATAGTTCCAACACACAAGATGCATGGGATCATAGTGATAAGCCACTTACTAGAAAGAATATAACTACATTTGGTAGACAAAAAAGAAATCTGAGCTGATCTGTTAAAAGCAAAAGGGCTTAAATGAATTGAATGGATCGTGGTCAGACATAAGAAAAAACTTATTGACTTATAGAGATCAAATATTGATCAGGGAGGTCAGTGATCCATTGCCTTGAGATATTCTGAAACAAATATATTTGTTCCATTTCCTAATTGCATAATAGAATGATTCCTTTCTTCCTTGAAGACTTATATAAAAAGTCTTAAATTAGTTCACCATTTTGCTTTAACTGTTTAACATAGAATTATGTTATATTCCTAATAGTATACAAATAGTATACAATATTTACTTACTTATAGACTATCTCTTAGTACCACATATTTGCCATACATTAGTGGTCATAACATGGAAGGTGACTGCTGCTAAGCTATGACTAATAAATGGTATTGCAGGATATTAGCTACCTACAAAGTTCAGCTACTTCTACAACCCTAAATTGCTTAAAAATATCAACGCTTAAATTTCCTACTTTTGATTTCTCCAACGGAATATAAAGTACTGGAGAGTGAAGGCTGCATGCTTCTTGCACCTAAATGCCTTTCATATATATCTGATAATCCAGCTAATCATGTTGATTCTTCTTCCTCCTTAACATATGCCGAATTCAACAATTTCTTCCCACCCTCAACTTCACTACCTTCACAGAAGCCATATCACCAACATCTTTCATGTGAATACTTGGAAATATACCAAATACTTGAAGGCAAAAGAAAATCGTACTAAAGAATGAATGGGTTAACCAAGAAGTTAAAGAGGAAATTAAAAACTACATGGAAGCCAATGAAAATGATAACACCATAGCCCAAAACCTCTGCAAAGGCAGTCATAAGAGGGAAGTATATAGCAATCCAGGCCTGCCTTCCTAAGGAAGGAAAAAAGGTGTCAGATACACAACTTAACTTTACACCTTAAAGACCTGGAAAAAGAACAGCAGATAAACCCAAAACCAGCTAAAGACAGGAAATAATAAAGATTAGAGAAGAAATCAATGCTATCAAAATAAAAAAAATAAATTAAAAATAAGTTAAAAAAACCCAACAACAGTGGAACAGATCAATGAAACCAGAAACTTGTTCTTTGAAATAATTAACAAAATTGATAAACCCCTAGCTAGATTGATCGAAAAGAAGAAGGAAAGGACCCAAATAAATGAAATCAAGAATGAAAGAGGAGAGATCACAACCAACACAGCAGAAATAAAAACAATAATAAGAGAATATTATGAACAATTATACACCAATAAAATGGGCAATCTGGAAGAAATACGTTTCCTAGAAACATATACACTACCAAAACTGAAACAGAAAAGAAATAGAAAATTTGAACAGACCCATAGCCAGTAAAGAAGTTGAATTAGCAATCAAAAACCTCCCAAGAAACAAGAGTCCAAGGCCAGATGGCTTTTCAGGGGAATTCTAACAAACATTTAAGGAAGAGTTAAAACCTATTCTCTTGAAGCTATTCTAAAAAATAGAAATGGAAGGAAAACTTCCAATCTCTTTCTATGAGCCAGCATTACCTTGATTCTAAAACCAGATAAAGACCCCACTAAAAAGAACTATAGACCAATTTCCCAACATGGATGCAAAAATCCTCAACAAGATATTAGCCAACTGAACCAGAAATACATTAAAAAAATTATTCACCACAACCAAGTGTGATTAAACCTTGTATGCAGGGCTGGTTCAACATCTGCCAAACAATCAGTGTGATTCATCACATTAATAAAAGAAAGGACAAGAACCACATGATCCTTTCAATAGATGCAGAGAAAGCATTTGACAAAATACAGCAACCTTTGTTGATAAAAACCCTCAAGAAAGTAGGGATAGAAGGAGCATACCTTGAGATCATAAAAGCCATATATGAAAGACCCAACGCTAATATCATCCTCAATGGGGAAAAACTGAGAGCTTTCCCCCTAAGGTTGGGAACAAGACAGAATGTCCACTCTTGCCACTGTTATTCAACATAGTATAGGAAGTCTTAGCCTCTGCAATCAGACAACACAAAGAAATAAAAGGCATCCAAATCGGCCAGGAGGGGGTCAAACTCTCACTCTTTGCAGATGACATGATACTCTATATGGAAAACCCAAACAATTCCACCAAAAAACTGCTAGAACTGATCCATGAATTCAGCAAAGTTGCAGGATATAAAATCAATGCACAGAAATCGGTTGCACTCCTATAAACCAATAATGAAGCAACAGAAAGAGAAATCATCGGAATTAATCCCATTTACAATTGCACCAAAACCATAAAATAACTAGGAATGAATCTAGTTATGAGGTGAAAGACACAAAAGGAAGAAGACACAAAAAATGGAAAAATATTCCATGCTCCTGGATAATAAGTATATTGTTAAAATGTCAATACTACCCAAAGCAATCTATATATTCAATATAATACCTATCAAAATAACACCAGCATTCTTCACAGAGCTATAACAAACCATCCTAAAATTTGTATGGAACCAAAAAAGATCCCAAATAGCCAAAGCAATCTTGAAAAAGAAAACCAAAGCAGTTGGCATCACAATCCCTGACTTCAAGCTGTATTACAAAGCTGTAATCATCAAGACAGAA
Source organism: Panthera leo (assembly GCF_018350215.1). Taxonomy (NCBI): domain Eukaryota; kingdom Metazoa; phylum Chordata; class Mammalia; order Carnivora; family Felidae; genus Panthera; species Panthera leo. The sequence goes on along the minus strand of NC_056690.1, from coordinate 59,599,628 downwards.
TGGTACTGGCACAAGAACAAACACTCAGATCAATGGAACAGAATAGAGAACCCAGAAATGGACTCACAAATGTGTGACCAACTAATCTTTGACAAAGCAGGATAGATTATCCAATGGAATAAAGATAGTCTCTTCAGCAAGTGGTGCTGGGAAAAATGGACAGCGACATGCAGAAGAATGAACCTGGGCCACTTTCTTACACCATAAACAAAAATAAACTCAAAATGGACAAAAGACCTCAATATAAGACAGGAAGCCATCAAAATCCTGGAGGAGAAAGCAGGCAAAAACCTCTTTGATCTTGGCCGCAGTAACTTCTTACTCAACACATCTCTGGAGGCAAGGGAAACAAAGGCAAAAATGACCTACTGGGACCTCATCAAAATAAAAAGCTTCTGCACAGCAAAGGAAACAATCAGCAAAACTAAAAGGCTACCAATGGAATGGGAGAAGATATTTGCAAACGACATATCAGATAAAGGATTAGTATCCAAAATCTATAAAGAATTTATCAAACTCAACACCCAAAAAACAAATAATCCAGTGAAGAAATGGACAAAAGACATGAGTAGACACTTTTCCAAAGAAGACATCCAGATGGCCAACCAACACATTAAAAAATGCTCAACATCACTCGTCATCAGGGAAATACAAATTAAAACCACAATGATATACCACCTCACACCTGTCAGAATGGCTAACATTAACAACTCAGGCAACAACAGATGTTGGTGAGGATGCGGAGAAAGAGGATGTCTTTTGCACTGCTGGTGGGAACGCAAATTGGTGCAGCTACTCTGGAATGGAGCTGCATTTCAGTATGGAAGTTCTGCAAAACCTCAGTATGGAGGTTCCGGAATGGAGCTGAAACAGTATGGAGGTTCTGCAAAAAATTAAAAATAGACCCTCCCTACTACCCAGCAATTGCACTACTAGGTTTTTATCCAAGGGATACAGGTATGCTGTTTCAATGGGGCACATGCACCCCAATAATTACAGCAGCACTATCCACGATGTATGGAAAGAGCCCAAATGTCCATGGATGGATGAATGGATAAAGAAGATGTGGTATATACATACAACAGAGTATTACTCAGCAATGAAAAAGAATGAAATCTTGCCATTTGCAACTACATGGATGGAACTAGAGGGTATTAGGCTAAGTGAAATTAGTCAGAGAAAGACAAATATCATATGACTTCACTTATATGAGGACCTTAAGAGACAAAACAGATGAACATAAGGGAAGGGATACAAAAATAATATAAAAACAGGGAGGGGGACAAAACATAAAAGACTCTTAAATATGGAGAACAAATGGAGGGTTACTGGATGGGTTGTGGGAGGGGGTGGGTGGTCTAAATGGGTAAGGGGCATTAAGGAATCTACTCTTGAAATCATTGTTCCACTATAAGCTAATGAACTTGGATGTAAAATAAATAAATAAATTTAATAAAAAAGGAGAAAATCACTGTGAAAATGTAAAGTCAATATAAAGCCAAATTGCATCCATCAATGTGAGCATTGTGCCATGCATTTCAGATTACTTGTGTTACGCAGTTGACAGAATTTTCTGTTCAGAGTTGGCAGGTAACTAACTCTCACCTTTCCAAGAGATTATACAATGTGATGAAGGATTTAAGAAATATCCTCTCAGAAAGGACTTTGACTAATGCATGGAATAGTTATTGTCTCATTAATAGTTGACATAATATTAATAGAAATTAAGAAGAGTTGGTTTCACTCATAAATAAATAAATAAATAAATAAATAAATAAATAAAGCATTACATCAGGTCCTGTTCTTTCCTAAAACTCTCTAGGGATTTGAACTGTCCCTAGATGCCACTTCACCTCAGCCCACTGCTCTGGGCTTTGGGTCTGCTTTTCTCTCTGCCTGGCATGGTATTTTAGATCATCTTCCCCAGGCTAGCTCCCACTTATACTAGATAAACTTCACAGGACTATGCAAGATCCAGCCTCGATCACTCCCGAGAGACATCCTTTCTTTGTCTCTCAAACCTTTTCTTTCGGGAGTATGCTTATCTCATTTAGAGCACTTAAAACATGGTGATGTGAGTTAACTGTTTACTCAACTTTTGTCTGACAAGACTATATGAGTTTTTCAAAGACAATGGCTTTGCGTCTTTTATAAATAGATCTTCACCAGTTCCATCAGTTCTCAATAAATATGTGTTAAATAACAAATCCAATGTAAGTGTCTGGGCTCCAAACTGGACCTTAACAAATGCTTATTTGCTAAATTCATGTATTTATTAAACTTTGTAGGATCTAATTTGTATTAATCAGACTTAGACAAAAAGTGTTTCTTCCTGTCAAAGCAGCAAATTTCATGTCAAGCATCAAAACAGAAACACTAGTTCAACGACTAAAGAAGAGAATGAAGATGGCTATTTTCTGAGCAGGAGAAAAGAATGTTCAATGTCCACCAGTTAATTCTCCTCTGGTGTTTTTCTCAAGGGTGTATACATAAAGCTGCTTTTCTTATAACAATACAGATTTTTGGCTAGGAACCATTAACAAACGTGTTAAATCGTTGTGACAACTGATTAATTTTAGTTTAAGGTAATGAATACAAAACAACAAGTGTTGGTATGTAACATGCATTTTAATGATGTCACAGCAAAAGGAAAGGATGAGAAAGATAATTCAATTTGCTTTCTCCAAAAGGTCAGTTCTCCCGAGATAAAAACTGTCCCTTAGGGTACCAATGCCTTTCTCAGCATAGCTCCCCTTCTGCTGCTTCTCTGGCTCCTCCTGTTCCTTGGGGATGTGAGCATTTATATTGAAAGAGAATTAGAATGTGTTGTTTGGAATGCAAGTGTTGGTGGAGAAGAGAAGAGGACATCCCATTCTTTTAAAATGAAAGAGAAAAAAGAAGTGTTTTGCCTTTGATTTCATCATTACTCCAGCACACTTTAAGCTAAAGTGTGAATTTAAGAAAATAAATAGAAATTGATATGGTCATTTAAATAGCACGTTTAGTAGTATTTGTATGGACGCAGGCTTCATCTGGAGGTGGAAGTTTCTGTGAGGAAGATTGTACGTCAGTTGGTCAAAGTTTAACCCAATACTTTATAAGTGAGATCTTGTATTTTGACAGGATTGAATCTTTCATAACAGCAGGGAACAGCACAGGGTCTTCACAAACTTGGAGTTCAGTATGGATTTGTGGAATCAATGGATTAACATCTGACTCTATAGATATGTTGGCAAACATTCAGTGCATGGCCCTTATGACCCATCCAGTGGGACTCAGGTTTTATAAACAAGAAAACAGATATTTGCTTGTTTATAGCTTCAGCAGAAGTTGTGTTTGAAAAGAAATATTTAGCTTAAAGTTTCTCATATTAATACAAAAGGTGAATCTAAGTGAGGTATAATCAATCCAGTTATCAAAAAGTACCTAAGTGTCCCCAATGTTTATAGCAGCACTCTCAACAATAGCCAAATTATGGAAAGAGCCTAAATGTCCATAACTGATGAATGGATAAAGAAATTGTGGTTTATATACACAATGGAGTACTACGTGGCAATGAGAAAGAATGAAATAGGGCCCTTTGTAGCAACGTGGATGGAACTGGAGAGTGTTATGCTAAGTGAAATAAGCCATACAGAGAAAGACAGATACCATATGTTTTCACTCTTATGTGGATCCTGAGAAACTTAACAGAAACCCATGGAGGAGGGGAAGGAAAAAAAAAAAAAAGAGGTTAGAGTGGGAGAGAGCCAAAGCATAAGAGACTCTTAAAAACTGAGAACTAAGGGTTGATGGGGGGTGGGAGGGAGGGGAGGAGGGGTAATGGGTATTGAAGAGGGCATCTTTTGGGATGAGCACTGGGTGTTGTATGGAGACCAATTTGACAACAAATCTCATACATTAAAAAAAAATGTACCTAAGTGTAAGCTGTAATTGTGTGTATGGAGCAGGAAAATATATAACCATAACATTAAAGATATCACAAATCTGTTCATTAAATGAGCAGCAATCAATGAATAAGTAAAGATAAATGGAATCCAAAGATAGGGTAGGATACAGTCAGCTGATTTCATTAGAGATAATTTTTCAGGGGAGGAGAGATTTTTATTAATGAGGGACATGAGTGAGTAGACTGGAAGGCTTCCAGAAGATGATCTTAAAAGAAGAAAAAATAGAAGTAAGGATGTTAAAGAGATATCTTGACTTAAAAAAGCTGAACAGGAACTAAGTGTGCATGCAAGAGAAATGGAGAAATCATGTAGAGACATTTATATTCATATATCTAGTGTGTGGAGATACTCATGTTTATAATTAAGCTGCCCTTCTTTGGATCCCTGCCATCATTTCATATTCAGATCACACACACTGTAGGTGGGAAGGAAATGACTACTCTGAGGCCCCCCAACCATAAAGGTCCTCTTGTGAGAGGAAAAGACACATTGCTGTCTTCAAGCGCCTCAGACTAAGTCACATTAAGGATAGGACATCTGGGAGGTGATGTGATGTGATAGAACAGTGGAGTCAGCAGCCCTGTGTTTGGGCTTACTAGAGGGCTGTGTACAGTGGAACAAATTATTTAACTTTTCTGAGCTTGACTTTTGTCATCTGAAAAGTAGAGATTATAACTTTACAGTAATCTGTGAGAATTGACTCTTCTAACTAGGAAGTGTTGCCCAAACATAAACCATTTCCCCCTCTTTAATGAATTGTTTGGAAAATTTGGTCAGGGAAGGCTTATTGTTAGAGGTCAGATTTAAGGTAAACCTAAAGCATTATGGTCTCAAGTTCATAATGATGAGTATTGGAAAGTAATACTATTTCTGTCACTGCATCAACAATTGCTTTCAGAAAATCCTAGCTATTAGGGATAAAGTGTAAAAACAAAAAAGAACAAAGCTGAACTCATCCCCTGACAACTAACCCAGATATTAGCAAATAGGAGATCCTCTAATAACATTTATTGAAAAGAAACACCTACTTACTTTTTCTAAAAAATGAGCTATAATCTGCATACTGTAAAATCCACCCCCTTTGGTACACAATTCTATCAAGCTTACTTATTTCAAAAGCAGACATATAATGTAAGACTTCTGTGCTGATACATCCATCTCCTTGTTTGCTCATCCCCATGGTGACCACAGGGACATAATTAATGAGTAGGTTGGGCAGCAAACGAGAAAAATCTATAATATCCATATCGAACAAAATAACTGACACATATGTGTGTCATTGGCCCCCACTGAGGAATGACAGCAGCACTGATGTTGAAGATGAACAATGAAGAAGGAGGCTCATCAATTCCTGCTTTAGCACCCTCAATTAAAGCTTGCCATAGATGTACAGCCAATAGACTGAGAGAAATAATCTCAGAGGAAGATGAGATGAGAAAGGAAAAACAGGTAGAAAAGTGAACTTTCTAGACAGAATTTTTGGTTTCCTAAAAATTGTTTGCAAAATAAACTTCTGTATATCCTACCATATTGTCTCCCAATTTCATGACTAAACTTCTGGTTCCATAGCTCTTGTCTTATGTTTATTTGATCTTCCCTTCCACCAAGCTATTACTGCCACAGAAAAAAATGTACAAATCTGTTCAAAATGGTATATAATAGAAAATAAACTTTTTATAAGCTCTTATTACCAATAATCAATCAAAGTCTCAAAAGATAAACTCAAGCTAGTTATTTTCCCATTTGACATAATGAAGTCTATAGTGAAGAGCAAAAATGTAGTTCGTGAGCAGAGCACTCCATAAGATTCTATGGCCTCTAGCAGTTTCTGTTCTCCATAGCCCGCAGAGGAAGTGAATTAACCCTTGCTGTTTTCCTATAGCCTATTACTTAGTCCTGTGTGAACACTAAGAGATTTTACAAATTAGCTGCCAGGGTGACCTGAGATGAGGAATAGAGGAGAGATGAAAAAAGGGAGAAAATAACAACTCCAAATACACATAAATGAACAAGAAGTATAATTTAATGATTATTAAAAAATGCAGGAAACACAAAAAATAAATGAAATATTTGGGGATAAACTGATATATTAATATATATGACCAAGAAGTTCTGAAGATATCGTTAGATCTTTAAGTATCATAAATATAAACCCACTGCAAACTATGATACGGGGAATGGTCTTCTTTGGAGGTACCTTTGGGTAGAGAAAAATAAACACTGCCACTCTTGTTGTTTCCCAAATCTCCAATCTAGCTGTAAGAACAAAACAGCCAAGACTTCTCCCACAAATAAATGCATGGCAATGGGCAGAGAGGTGAGACTTGGGTAGCATTAGGTGGCAATCATCAGATAACATTCAGCCATCCCCTTCCAAATTATGGAAGGTAGAGGACACTTAAGGTGGAGAGGGATTGAGAAGGAGGAAAATCCCAGCATGTGGAGCACTTTCTAATAAAGGCTCAGTTAAGAACATATACTGGCAGGTTAGACGTAGATATAGACGTAGACGTAGACATATAGATAGATATAAAAGGGAAAAAAATGAATGCATTTTTCTTAAGTTTGCATTTGGGGAAGTACCTAGTTCACTAAGAATAATTTCTATATGCCAAAACATGTGTCATCAGCCTTCAGTTTGGCATCATAATATATCAGTGACATAATACTATCAGTAGTTACTGGTAGTGATGAAAGTCAGGCCACTGAAGGAAAGTAAAATATTTCTGTTGAAATCATTTTTTAAGTTGAAAATTAAAAATGGTTTTCTTTATACTAGAGGGCAGCTCTGTGGAAAGAAGAACATGGTGTCCATGTAAGCCACCCCTCGAAGTAAAACCTTGCCTATTTGCCACCTGCTTGAATTTCTACACACCAGAATCCCTTTTTCCAACCCCATGTTAAAAAGACAAGCATAGAAAGAAGTAATTCCATGGGAAGATGCAAGTAGCTCTCCTTCAAAGCAAAAATATTTGTGGTAAACTACTTTTCACATTTGTTGCTTGTAGAAGAAACCAAAAATGATCTGACCTGCAAGAAACTGATTTTAATACAATTTTGGGTTGAATATAGGCTAATGTACTTCTGAAAAAATTCTTCTAGAATTATTCTCAGAATGAGTCTCTACATTCTCTACATTACACAATTCTAGGAGATGTTATTTTTCATTGAAGTCTATGTGAACATTGCAGGAAAGTTGTTTAATGCACAGCCTGTGCAACTATACATGGAAGTGCCATCCAGATCTCTCTGGGCATAAATGAGACAGACCCTCACACATTGGCAGTTTTGAAACAGAATTATTTTAACCATTGTAGATGGCTAGTTAAGTAGATTTGCTAAATAGCAAGTGAACACTGGGTATATCAACAGGACCTCTCCAAATTTTTAGGACTTTAGTCTCATTTTTAATAATTATGGAAATTTTCAAATCATCCTTTCAAGAATAGAATTGTGCCTATGAGAACAAGGCTGTTATTATCACTGACACCCCTCCCCTCCAGTGTTCTTGATCAATCTCTTCTCTTGAAAACGTATTGACTAGCAAAACAATGAATGTGAATGTTTTAATCACAGATGCCTCATTTGTGTATGATGTTTGTACTTTTAAAGATCAGTTCAACATCCATTATTTCATTCGACTGTCCCCATAAGGGTAAATGTTGCTCACAAGACAGATTATGGGACTGAGCATCCAGAGGATTCTCAGGAATCCAGAGGATAAAGAAACTACTCACAATTTCCATAGTGAGTAGTACCAGGGCGGGAGGATGCCCCATATTTTCTCTGTCCCAATCAACTGTGTTTTTGTTTCATTGACACTATTCTTGGCCCTGCCAAGACCATGAACTCTTTTCATCAGCCAGGTAGAAATAGGCTTATGTACATTTGGGGGTTTTTGTTGTTGGTGTTGTTGTTGTTGTTGTTGTTGTTGTTGTTGTTGTTCTTTATTCATTTGTTTGTTTTTTGTTATATTCTTAAGCCAAATGCCAATCAAATCTACTTTTCCAGGAGGAGGGGGAAATATCTTCTACATTTTCCTCTTATTTTTGGCTGGGTCACGTCAAGACGCTTAGACAGCATCTGCATGGCACAATTCTGGTATCTACCTCACTCTCTTCAGTCCAAATTCAGTAGTCCAGTTCATGCTGCAGAGACCTGCATATATGTCTTCTCCCCATGTTGCCTGTGGCTGTGGCTTCCTAATCCAACTCAGACCCTCTGCCACCTTCCAAGAAGAAATCTCCTTCCAGCCAGTTAATCAGCACCCTGTTCCCCTGCTGCAGTCTGGCTAGTCTAAGTAGACAATGTCACTATTAAGCTGCTGAGAATCAGATGCCATGTCACACATGCAGTTTCAGAAGAGTGGTTGTAAGAGGGACAGCAGCCTCCCTGCCTAGTGACACTGTGATGGCTAGCCCTGTGGACAAGCAGCCTGGAATCTCATTAGCCTCTTTACTGGCTGCAGCACTGCATGTTAAACATCTGTCTCCTCTGATTGCAATTCTAAGCTTAGGGCCTTTGGGGAACATGCCTCTAATCCGAGGGCCTTGTCACCACCCTAATTTCAACATGGCTGCAGGGGAGGACTTTTCAAACACTTCTTGCCTCTCTATCCAACAGGAATATCACAAATCAGTATCTCCTCTTCTATAACCAAGTTTTATCACTGCCCAATAAAATATTCTTTCTGTTTGTGTTCTCTATCAGATCATGAGGGTTTTATACTTATCCTGGCCAAGACCTGATGCAGACCCTTTTTCCTGTTTATTTTACAGTGCTTAGCCAGTGGGCCTCCTGTGCAGGGGTCTCATTTAAACTCAGGATTCAGGACACATCCAGCCTTGCTTGCCTCTGATTGGGTTCTCATAGGGTCAGGTTATCTGAATGGCAAGTTTGTTAGTTAAGGAAGCCTGTGTCTTTTTTTATATATACCAATATTATATATTTGGGTCAGTTGGTATAATTACCTGCCATCTTAGGCTTTACTGGTGCCTGGCTAACAATTCTTAAGAGAATCTGATAACCATGTACATCTTCTCCAGTTACACACTGTGCCAGTAACAAGAACTTCAACGCACAGAGAGAACCGTCCTGATTGTCCTCTAACAACTCTATTTTGTAGATCTTTGTTCCTATTCAAATAGGCTTTTGATGGTTATTTTAACTGGAATTCACACCTTCTTTCATCAATGTACATTCCATCCCATTAATACATGGAAGCACTTAACTATGTTTCAGGCACTCACCAGAATTTTTAGTGCATAAGGCCCAGCTCCCAAACCCTGAAGAGACTCTGGTCTATGAGGAAGAGGTTCCTATTGACCTTGACAGTCCACTCAGTCTTATTTGTGGAAAGCATAGCAATTAGTGGATCAAAAAAGAGAATTGGTGAGCACTATTATTTAAGGCTGCTTTATGTGCCAAAGTGGGGTTTGTGGGCACAGAAACTTCAGAATAACAAAAGGAGGATCCTTAGTCTGGAGGAATTCAGATGGTAGCTGAGGTGACATGACAAATTTTACTTTTACAACATTTCTTTTTTTTAAACGTTTATTTATTTTTGAGAGAGAGAGAGAGAGAGAGAGACAGAGCATGAGCAGGGAGGGGCAGAGACAGAGGGAGACACAGAATCCTAAGCAGACTCCAGGCTCCGAGCTGTCAGCACAGAGCCTGATGTGGGTCTTCAACTCATGGACCATGAAATCATGACCTGAGCCAAAGTCAGACGCTTAACTGACTGAGCCACCCAGGTGCCCCAGACAAATTTTACTTTTAATTAGGAGACATCAAGACCAAAATAGAAATAGTCTTGAATGTCAGAATTTGCTTGGCAGGTAATGAATAATCAATGTGCCAAGTAGAGTGGTTTATTCATAATTATTAATATATATGTGTGTATAGATAGATAGATAGATAGATAGATAGATAGATAGTTTTTTCCATGAGTGATTTAACTCAAGAACATAGACACTAAAAATTCACTCTTTAATCCCTGATAGACATTAATGGACTATTTGTTAGCTCCCATAATATTTATTTTTTTAATATTTGTTTGTTTATTTTGAAAGAAAGAAAGGAAGAGAGAGTGCACATGCATACACATGGTGGGGAGGGAGAGAGGGAGGGAGAGAATCCCAAGCAGGTTCCTTGCTGTCAATGCAGAGCCCTATGTGGCGTTCAGTCCCATGAACTGTGAGATCATGACCTGAGTCAAAATCAGAGTCTGATGCTTAACCAACTAACCCACCCAGGCACCCCCACTATATTTCTTTTTAAGAAGAAAAATTAGATTAATAAGGATGGCATCTTTTTTAGTATTAACTACGCCAGGAAATATACTAGGCACTCTCCATTAATGATTTATGTCTGATTACAATAGCCCAATGAAGCAGCCATTTCCCTCACCCTTTTACCAAGGCAGGCTCTGGAGGCTCAGAGAAGTTCAGTAACTCCGGCCACGTTTAATGCATTGTAAAAGATGTAGTTGGAATTCAAACTGTAAAGTTGAGGTTAAGTATTAGGTTCTATCTGCTCTGCACAATGAACCCACTGAGGCTAGACTCTTCTCCTGACCTTTGATTTAATGTTAGGAGAGAATAGATTCTGGGCCCAGGGGACAACATCTTTGTACGATGCTCCTTAGAGGTATTTGTAGGAGCCCGTGTCTCAGCCCCTTCTCTGTACTTTGTTGTAGATGGCTCATGCTGTATTACTGTCAAGTTAATGTATGTCATTCTTTCCTTTTACAGGTAAGAGTTCATGATAGTAGGACCATGCCTCATTTACATTACTGTGCTCAACTTCTGGCATCATGCTTGGCACTTTGCAGGGATTCACTCATGTTTACTGAATTTTACTGAATCATATCAGACCATCAGTAGGGGCTGGTATGATATGGTGGGTAACTTAGGGACCTGGAATGAAGTTCCAGTCAGCTGTTGATTGTGGGATTTGGGGCTCCTCACTCTCTTTGAGCCTCAGTTTCCTCTTCTGGAACTCTTACCTGATACTGTTGTTTTGAGGGCTGAATGAAGCAAACAGATGAATGAGACACCCACCACAATGTCAAGCACATTCTGGACAGAAAACCAAGTCTAGATTTATTTTTTCCTCCCCTTCCTCTTTGATGCTAATTTTGAAGGTGACCTGAGGAGATGAGTATTCTTTAAAACTCAGGAATCCCACAATCCAGAGCCTTCTTGTGTTTCAAGTATTCTTGGTTGCATGTTAAGTGACCTGAAGCCATTAATGATTCGCTCATTGGTCTTAACAAGCTAATATGCCCCTAAAGGTGACTTCACAACACAAGCAAAGGGAAGCAAAGGGTTGAACCATTTATTCTCTGAATTTGATTGATGTCGACAGGCAATCTCGACAGCTGAGGTCCAAATGCACACTTTTTTTTTTCCTTTTCTTCCATAGCAGGATTGATTTTAGCCTGAATCATCTGAATAATTGCCTTAGCTCCTCTAAAGCATGTCTTTCACTTTGTGGGTGTAGACAGCTGTAGAAAACAAGTATTATTTTAACCTCCTCAAAACATGGAAACTCTCAAACACAGAGAGGTTAATTGGTTTGACAAATGTCACACAGCTCCTCAGAAGTGAAGCTGAGAGACAGCCTCCAGGTCTCCAAGCTACCCTCCTCTCAACACATTAAAAAAAAAACCATTACATCTGTTTAAACACATCTGTGCTTCAAATAGAAATAATAACCTCTACAATCACATATTTCTTCCATTTGGGGTGTAGAAAATCATAGTCTGAGGCCGGTATAATAATGAGGTAATCACATGTAGAGAATTTTTATTATGCCCATTACCTATGTTTGTGTCTTATACTCATACTTTGCACTTAGGTAAAACAAACAATAGATGCTTGGACAACAAACAATTGAGGTTAAAGTCCTTATTTTTCTTTATCAAATGGCAAATTATGCTATTGGGAGTCATGAATTCATCTATTCAATTAAGTGTTTTGAAGCTCCTTTTATGTTAATCGTTTGTGCTGTAGATAGAAAAAGCACACATGATAGGCTCTCATTGGAGTACTTTCCATAAGAATGAGTTAGGGGCAGCCCTGGAGAAAGAGCAACACCTACAGTGTGAAGGACTAAGGTTCCTGACCTGACTCTGCACCAACTGACTGGGTAAGTCACCACTGCCCCTGAAGAATGGAAACCATTGTATCCAGCTAGACTAACATTAATAAGTTTTATTTAGAACCTACTTACTGAGATCACGTAAAAGAAATGACTGAGGGGAGCCTAGGTGGCTCAGTCAGTTAAGCATCTGACTTCGGCTCAGGTCATGATCTCACGGTTCCTGAGTTTGAGCCCCTCATTGGGCTCTGTGCTGACAGCTCAAATCCTGGAGCCTGCTTCAGATTCTGTGACTCTCTCTCTCTCTCTCCCATCCTCCCACCCACCCTGTTCACACACACTCTCTCTCTTTCAAGAATAAATATTAAAAAAATAAATAACTGAAAATATTGAAGGACCTTACGAATGAACCACTATAGTCTTTCTGTTAAAGAGGGAAGGCAAGACTGTATTTGGTATAAGCCTATATGTAAACACCAGCTCTTCGGAATGAATGTTATGTACTCTGTAATCTAGAGAAGGGAAAATTCATATCTGTTTTGGTAGTTGGAAATAACCTTTGTTGGGACTGAGATTTGGATTGGAGCTTTCATTTACATGGTGCTTTTAACTTTTATTTTTAACTTTATTTATTTTGAGAGAGAGAGAGAGAGAGAGAGGGAGCATGAGTGTGAGCGTGAGTGTGAAAGGGGCAAAGAGAAAGGGAAAGAAAGAATCCCAAGCAGGCTCCTCCACACTGTCAGTGCAGAGCCCAATGCAGGACTCGATCTCACAACATGTGAGATATCAAAAGTCTGATGCTTAACCAACTGAGCCACTCTAGCTGCCCAATATTGTGCTTTTAACTTTATGTTAAGAAATATGATGACAAACATTTTCAATACAACCCCATTATTTCCTGAAGCATTAGGAAACAAGTTATTGGCTCTATTTTCCCTTTAGGCATTCTGATTGCTCTACTTTCCTTTAGGTATTTTGAAGTCCATCTAAGCCAGTTTATGCTCATATTCAAGATCATATAGTAAGCTGCCCCATAGAGATGGGATCTGTAACAATGGGCATTGGGATTGGAATTGCCCTCTACAAACACAAATGTAAGATTAGAGAGAAGAGAAAGGAGTGTGTCAGATTAAGCCACCTGTCTCCATTTTGTGGAGGAGGGTGCTGAACTAAATGAAAGTCTTTGAATTACCTGCAGATTTCAGTTGCAGCTGTCTGTTTCCCACCCCCTCACAAGTAATTGAAGGTTCTTATACACTGCATTTTGCTCTGCCTAAAGTATTGATTGTGCTTCCTAGCTGGTTGTTTTATAATACTGGAGCCCTATGGAATGTGGAGGGAACTAGGCATAAGATAAGACCCAAGAGACTTTGAATCTACTCTTAGTTGGGGACTAATTTGCTCTGTGACTTTGAGCAAGTGACTGAATTTCCTTTAACTCTCCTGTATTTAAAGTTGGAATAATACCACTTTTCCTACTTACCTTATAAATGGAGAGATTATACTGAGAATGTGCTAGAATAATATATGTTAATACAAAGGTTAAATGCCATACAAATGCAAGATTTCTCTTAAGCTGATTTCTTAACTATGGTAGGCTATTGCAGGAAAGGATAGCATATATGATCATCAGTCAATCAAAACGTCTGAGTACCTAACAGGTACCACACAGAGAAGGCAAAGAAATGTGGCAGTGTGATGAGAATGTAGGGCTGTATCAAACTAAGTAGATGTGATAACTAGATACAAGAAAGCTCACATCTTGCTGAAGATGAACAGGCGGTTTATATTTGACAAAATATCAGAGGAAAGAAATTTTGCATTCACAGAGGGGAGGGGACTGTATCTTGGTTGAACAAACTGGTAGGACAGGGGAGGGCAAGAAGGAGTCAGGCATTTCTGTAGAGTAGAATGTAACCTTTATGAGGACAGGGCTTTTGATCCATCTTGTTCATTGATGTATCCCAGGGCACTATAAATATGTGCAGGGCACCATATTATGCCTTACTGAGGCACCATACATATGTGTGAATGCATCACTGAGAGACGACAGCATGAGCAAGGCATGCAGGTGAAAAATATAAAAATAGTGTCACCAGAGCAAACTAGGTTATCTTCCTAACAGAATAAGGTTCATGATGGAGTTTAGTAGTAGATAAGTTTGAAAGAGAAAGTTTCAGCTAAAGCTGAAAACAAAACTTACTAAAGGAACAAAAGCATCCTGTATTTGGAGCTATAAAGAGTCCTAGCAATGTTAAATATCTTAATCCTGGCTTGACAGACTGACTCCCAGGCAGGGGGAAGATTTATAGATATGGTTCAAGGAATCCATAACACCCTCCCATAATATGGATTGCACAATTGTATATGTGAGTGTGTTTCTCATGGTTAAGCTTAGTTTTCTGTCAGATTCCTAAGGTGGTATATCCTATAAAATAGCCAAAGAGGCTGAAGTCCTGAAAGCCCACATATGTACTAATTTTGTTACATGAGGAATCATTTTATCCTATGTTATTATTGCATTTGGGGAACCTTCATAATTAATTATATCTAGTTTTGTGTCATATGCTCCAAGTGTATGTGTGTTTACTATATTTTAAGGATGTTGACTGTTCCTCTGCCTTTCTTGTGTGTGTAGCTCAGTCCCAACCAGACTGTAGGCACTTAAGAGTGACTGTACAAATAAAAATAGATCTGAATCCATCAAGTAACACATCTAGCTGAAACAGTTTTTTTTTTTCCTCTTATGAAAGAAAACACGATGCTTATTATTTCATAGCAGTGATCTCTTCTGCTATGTGCTTGAACATCTTTGGTGTTCAAATACATCCCCAAGTGCCTCTCAGATATATGTGCTGAATTTGGTTTCAATAAGCCCTTCTTAAGGACTTCCCAAAATAGTTGGGGCTACTAAGATGGCAGTCCTGGAAAACATCGCTATGCCTTTTCATCTAGGGAGAAATATAAGGCTCCCACCTTGAGCATCCCTTCCCTACAGCCAGAAGTCATGAAAATAAAACGTGCCAGGGAGGAGCCAAGATGGCGGAACAGCATGGAAGATTTTTGTGTGTCTCGCGTCCATGAAATACAGCCAGACCAACATTAAACCATCCTACCCACCTAGAAAACTGGAGGATTAACGCAACAATCTGCACAACCTGAACCACAGAATTCAGTAGGTACGTGGCGCGGAGAAGTGAACTTGGGGGGCGAGAAGGTGCAGGAAGGGAGGTGCTTTTGTGAGCGGAGAGAGGACAGACACTGGGGGGCGGGGGGAGAATACGGGAAAAGCACCCCTCCCCAAAAGCAGCTGGAGAGAAAGTGGAAAATTGGAAACAGCTGCAGGGACTAAATTAAAAAAGGACAAAGGAGAAAGGAGAGGGTTTAAATTCCATTAAGACCGTAAACAAGGGGAGCGCAAAGGCTGCAACTCCACAGCTCCATACCTGGCGGTGCTCTGGTGGAAGGGCGAATCCCCAGGAACAGAGTGGGGTCCGGGAGGTTCTTGGGCCACACAGGGAAAAGCGGTTCCACTGCTGGAAGGACAATTGGTAGAGACTGTTGAAGCCACCTGGTCCTGGCAGACCCCAGAAAACGGCCACATTCGCTGGGGCTGGAACAAGGTCGTTAAGGGTAGAGCCGGGTGCCAGATGTGTGTTGTGATTTTCCATAATCCCTGAAATGCTGCTGCTACACTGTCTCGCGAACTTTTTCTGGGGCGGGCTGGCACCTGGCTGCAGTCTCGGCACCCGCAGCAGCAGGGTCCGGTGGGCGTTCCTGGGTGCTGCCGATATTCCGCCATTGCTCACTCGGCCATTGCTCAGTGAGGCCCTCCCACAGAGGGGCGCAGTGGGTCAAAGCTGCAGTCGGTCAAAAGTAAGGGGCCGGGGAAAACAGCCGCATCTGAGACAAAATTCCGGAGAGTGTGTCTGGGGCTTGGTAACAGAGAGTGAAAAAGCAAGCGGGGAGTGGAGGAGAGCTGCAGACAGAAGACAGGTCCGCGATTGCTGATCTGGGAGAACAGACTGGGCAGCTGGGTGGCGCCATTTTTATCGCTCTGGGGCATGTGCATACACACCTACAAGTGCTGCAACCATCCACCCCAGTAGGCTAGCAGCGCCATCTAGTGGAGAACAGAGCCGTTACACTGAGCCCCGCCCAACTGGGCCAACTTCGCTCTCAAAAACACAAGTCTCACCTCCAGCTTAGTTTATGGATTATAAAGTGCTACATAGACTGACTTGTAGGGGAAAACGAAATAATTTCAGCCCTACTTCAATCTCTTAGCAGTTCCATCTATTCAATTTTCTTTCTTTTCTCTTTTATACTTCATTTCTTTTTCTTGAATACAGAAAGAAAAAAATTCCTTTTATTTTCATCTTTATTAAAAATATTTTTCTTTAACTTTTATTACTATATTTTTTACTTCTGTGTAAATTTTTTCAAATTCTATTTTACTTCCATCAATTTATTTTAGTCTACTTCGGTGTATTCACCTTTTCAAATTTTCAAACGATTTCCTTTTTTTCCTTTCTTTTTCTTTTTTCTCTTTTTCATTTCTTTTCTTGAATGCAGAAAGAGAAAAACTTCATTTTTACTTTCAATTTCTATTAAAATATTTTTCTTTAATTTTTTTACCATATTTTTTGCTTTTATGTAAATTTTTTCAAATTCTATTTACTTCTATCATTTTATTTTAGTCTACTACAGTATATTCACTTTTTCAAATTTTCAAATGATTTCTTTTTTTCTTTCTTTTTTAAAAATCTTTTTTCTCTTTTTCATTCCTTTTCTTTTTCTTGAATACAGAGAAAGAAAATATTCATATTTATTTTTAATTCTTATTTTCTTTAATTTTTTCTAATTTATTCTTTACTTTTGTGTATATTTTTTCAAATTCTATTTTATTCCCATCCTCTCATTTTAGTCTACTCCAGTGGGTTCATTTTTTCAAATTCTCAAACAATTTTCTTTTTTTCCTCCCCCTCTTTTTTTCTCTAATATGTCAAACCACTTTTAACACCCAGACAAAACACACCTAGAATTTAGCATCATTTATTCGATTTGTGTGTGTGTTTTTAATTTTTTAAATTTAATATTTTTTTAATTTTAATTTTTTTTATTTTAATTTTTCTACCTCATTAATTCCTTTTCTCCCTTCAAAATACAAAATGAAGGAATTCACCCCAAAAGAAAAAGCATGAAGAAATGACAGCAAGGGATTTAACCAACATAGATACAAGCAAGATGTCTGAACCAGAATTTAGAATCACAATAATAATAGCTAGAGTCGAAAATAGATTAGAATCCCTTTTTGCAGAGATAAAAGAAGTAAAAGGTAGTCAAGATGAAGTAAAAAATATTATAACTGAGCTACAATCTCAAATAAATGCCATGGAGGCAAGGATGAATGAGGCAGAACAGAGAATCAGCAATATAGAGGACAAAATTCTAGAGAATAATGAGGCAGAAAAAAAGAGGGAGAAAGGAAAAAGAGAACGATTTAAGAATTAGAGAAATCAGTGACTCATTAAAAAGGAAACACATCTTGGGGTGCCTGGGTGGCTCAGTTGGTTGAAGGACTGACTTTGGGTCAGGTCATGATCTCATGGTTTGTGAGTTTGAGCCCCACGTTGGGCTCTGTGCTGATGGTCCAGAGCCTGGAGCCTGCTTCAGATTCTGTGTCTCCCTCTCTCTCTGCCTCTCCCCTACTCATGTTCTGTCTCTGTCTCAGAAATAAATAAACATAAAAATTAAAAAAAAATTAAAGAAAGGAACAACATCAGAATCATAGGGGTCTCAGAAGAGGAAGAGAAAGAGATAGGAGTAGAAGGGTTATGTGACAAAATCATAGCAGAAAACTTTCCTATCCTGCGGAAAGACAAAGACCACAAAATCCAGGAAGCACAGAAGACCCCCCCCCCCATTAGATTCAACAAAAATCTACCATCAAGGCATATCATAGTCAAATTCACAAAATACTCAGGCAAGGAGAGAATCATGAAAGCAGCAAGGGAATAAAAGTCCCTACCTACAAGGGAAGACAGATCAGGTTTGCAGTAGACCTATCTACAGAAACTTGGCAGGCCAGAAAGGAGTAGCAGGATATATTCAGTGTGCTGAATCAGAAAAATATGCAGCCAAGAACAGTTTATCCAGCAAGGCTGTCATTCAAAATAGAAGGAGAGATAAAAAGTTTCCCAGACAAACAAAAATTAAAGGATTTTGTGACCACTAAACCAGCCCTGGCAAGAAATTTTAAGGGGACTCTCTGAGGGGAGAAAAGATGAAAAAATACATACATACATACATACATACATACATACATACCAAAAGCAACAAATATTAGAAAGGACCAGAGAAAACCACCAGAAACTCCAAGTCTGCAAGAAACATAATGGCAATAAATTCTATCTTTCAGTACTCACTCCAAATGTCAATAGACTCAATGCTGCAATCAAAATACATAGAGTAACAGAATGGATAAGAAAACAAGAACCATCTATATGGTGTTTACAAAACACCCACTTTACCCCTAACGACACCTTCAGATTGAGTGTAGGGGATGGAGAACCATATATCATGCTAATGGTCAACAAAAGAAAGCCAGAGTAGCCATACATATATCAGACAATCTAGACTTTAAAATAAAGACTGTAAAAAAGGTATGCAGAAGGGCATTATATCATAATTAAGGGGTCTATCCACCAAGAAGACCTAACAATTGAAAACGTTTATGCACCAAATGTGAAAGCACCCAAATATATAAGTCAATTAATCACAAACATAAAGAAACTCATCAGTAGTAATACCATAATAGTAGGAGACTTCCAACACCCCACTCACAGCAATGGACAGATCGTCTAATCAAAAAATCAACAAGGAAACAATGGCTTTGAATGACACACTGGACCAGTTGGACTTAACAGATATATTCAGAACATTTCATCCTAAAGCAGCAGAATACACATTCTTCTCCAGTGTACATAAAATGTTCTCAAGAATAGACCATACACTGGGACACAAATCAGCCCTAAGTAAGTATAAAAAGATCAAGATCATACCGTGCATATTTTCAGGCCACAACGCTATGAAACTCGAAATCAACCACAAGAAAAATAATGGAAAGGTAACAAATGCTTGGAGACTGAAGAACATCCTACTAAAGAATGAATGGGCTAACCAAGCAGTTAAAGAGGAAATTAAAAAGTATATAGAAGTCAATGAAAATGATAACACCACAACACAAAACTCATAGCAGAAAACTTTGGGATGCAGCAAAGGCGGTCATAAGGGGAAAGTATATAGCAATCCAGGCCTTCCTAAAGAAGGAAGAAAGATCTTAGATACACAACCTAACCTTATGCCTTAAGGAGCTGGAAAAGAACAGCAAATAAAACCCAAAACCAGCAGAAGACAGGAAATAACAAAGATTAGAGAAAAAATTAATGCTATCGACACCAAAAAACAAACAAACAAAAAAAAAAACAACGGTAGAACAGATCAATGAAAGCAGAAGCTGGTTCTTTGAAAGAATTAACAAAATTGATAAACCACTAGCCAGTTTTATCAAAAAGAAAAAGGAAGGGACACAAATAAATAAAATCAAGAATGAAAGAGGAGAGATCACAACCAACACAACAGAAATAAAAACAATAGTAAGAGAATATTATGAGCAACTATATGCCAATAAAATGGGCAATCTGGAAGAAATGGACAAATTCATAGAATCAGATACATTATCAAAACTGAAACAGGAAGAAATAGAAAATTTGAACAGACCCATGACCAGTAAGGAAACTGAATTAGTAATCAAAAATCTGCCAAAAAAACC
The DNA here is from genome assembly GCF_018350215.1 of Panthera leo. NCBI lineage: Eukaryota > Metazoa > Chordata > Mammalia > Carnivora > Felidae > Panthera > Panthera leo. The sequence continues at coordinate 59,579,741 of NC_056690.1, read as the reverse complement.
AAGAGTCCAGGGCCAGATGGCTTTCCAGGGGAATTCCAGCAAACATTTAAGGAAGAGTTAACACCTATTCTCTTGAAGCTGTTCCAAAAAATAGAAATGGAAGGAAAACCTCCAAACTCTTTCTATGAAGCCAGCATTACCTTGATTCCAAAACCAGACAGAGACCCCACTAAAAAGGAGAACTATAGACCAATTTCCTTGATGAACATGGATGCAAAAATCCTCAACAAGATATTAGCCAACTGGCTCCAACAATACATTAAAAAAAAAATTATTCACCACGACCAAGTGGGATTTATACCTGGGATGCAGGGCTGGTTCAATATCCACAAAACGATTAACGTGATTCATCACATCAATAAAAGAAAGGACAAGAACCATATGATCCTCTTAATAGATGCAGAGAAAGCATTTGACAAAATACAGCATCCTTTCTTGATAAAAAAAAAAAAAAACCTCAAGAAAGTAGGGATAGAAGGAGCATACCTCAAGATCATAAAAGCCATATATGAAAGACCCAACACTAATATCATCCTCAATGAGGAAAAACTGAGAGCTTTTCCCCTAAGGTCAGGAACAAGAAAGAAATAAAAGGCATCCAAATTGGCCAGGAGGAGGCCAAACTTTCACTCTTTGTAGATGACATGATACTCTATATGGAAAACCCAAACGATTCCACCAAAAAACTGCTAGAACTGATTCATGAATTCAGCAAAGTTGCAGGATATAAAATCAATGCACAGAAATCGGTTGCATTCCTATACACAAACAATGAAGCTACAGAAAGAGAAATCAAGGAATTGATCCCATTTACAGTTGCACAAAAAAAACATAAAATACTTAGGAATAAATCTAACGAAAGAGGTGAAAAATCTATACACTGAAAACTGTAGAAAGCTTATGAAAGAATTTGAAGAAGACGCAAAAAAATGGAATAAGATTCCATTCTTCTGGATAGGGAGATCAAATATTGTTAAAATGTCGATACTACCCAAAGCAATCTACATATTCAATGCAATCCCTCTCAAAATAACACCAGCATTCTTCACAGAGCTAGAAAAAATAATCCTAAAATTTGTATGGAACCAGAAAAGACCCTAAATAGCTAAAGCGGTCTTGAAAAAGAAAACCAAAGCAGGAGGCATCACAATCCCTGACTTCAAGCTATGATACAAAGCTATAATCATCAATACAGTATGGGACTGGTATAAGAACAGACACTCAGATCAGTGGAACAAAAGAGAGAACCCAGAAATGGACCCACAAATGTATGACCAACTAATCTTTGACAAAGCAGGATAGATTATCCAATGGAATAAAGACAGTCTCTTCAGCAACTGTTGCTGGGAAAACTGGACAGCGACATGCAGAAGAATGAACCTGGGCCACTTTCTTACACCATAAACAAAAATAAACTCAAAATGGATGAAAGACCTAAACATAAGGCAGGAAGCCATCAAAATCCTCGAGGAGAAAGCAGGCAAAAACCTATTTGACCTTGGCCGCAGCAACTTCTTACTGAACACGTCTCTGGAGGCAAGGGAAACTAAAGCAAAAATGACCTACTGGGACCTCATCAAAATAAAAACTTCTGCACAGCGAAGGAAACAATCAGCAAAACTAAAAGACAACCGACAGAATGGGAGAAGATATTCGCAAATGACATATCAGATAAAGGGTTTGTATCCAAAATCTATAAAGAACTTATCAAACTCAACACCCAAAAACCAAATAATCCAGTGAAGAAATGGGAAAAAGACATGGAGAGACATTTCTCCAAAGAAGACATCCAGATGGCCAACTGACACATGAAAAAATGTTAAACATCACTAATCATCAGGGAAATACAAATTAAAACTACAATGACATACCACCTCACACCTGTCAGAATGGCTAACATTAACAACTCAGGCAACAACAGATGTTGGCGAGGATGCGGAGAAAGAAGATCTCTTTTGGACTGCTGGTGGGAATGCAAACTGGTGCAGCCACTCTGGAAATCAGTATGGAGGTTCCTCAAAAAACTAAAAATATAACTACCTTATGACCCAGCAATTGCACTACTATGCATTTATCCAAGGGATACAGGTGTGCTGTTTCAAAGGGACACATGCACCCCATGTTTATAGCAGCACTATCAACAATAGCCAAAGTATGGAAAGAGCCAAAATGTCCATCGATGGATGAACGGATAAAGAAGATGTGGTATATATACACAATGGAGTATTACTTGGCAATCCAAAAGAATCAAATCTTGCCATTTGCAACTACATGGATGGAACTGAAGCGTATATGCTAAGTGAAACAGGTCAATCAGAGAAAGACAAAAATCATATGACTTCACTCATATGAGGACCTTAAGAGACAAAACAGATGAACATAAGGGAAGGGAAATAAAAATAATAGAAAAAACAGGGAGGGGGACAAACAGAAGAGACTCATAATATGGAGAACAAATTGAGGTTACGGGAGGGGCTGTGGGAGGGGGGATGGGCTAAATGTGTAAGGGGCACTAAGGAATCTACTGCTGAAATCATTGTTGCACTATATGCTAACTAATGTAGATATAAATTAAAAAAATAAAAATAAAATAAATTAAAATAAATAAAATAAAATAAAATGTACCATGTGAATTTTTCCAAGGAAGAGGCATCCATTTCCATCAAAATTAAAGGACACTGTGAGAATATGTATTGGCAGTATGCTCTGAGAACTATAGGTGGTTGGTCCACCTGTAAGGAAGGAATGAAATCCCATCAATTATGAAGAAATCATGGTCACAAGCATCTCTGTCTGTAAACGTTAACCCAGAAATAAAGGCTGGAAACTGGTTCTGAAGTTCAATGTGTTTTACTGCTAGCAATTACAAAAATGATTTTGTATAAATACATCTCATCAAGATGCAAACAGCAATATTAGAGATTTCTGATGAACCTTTAACTCCTCTGAGATATAGGGCCTACTTGCATTAGCAATTTTATCAGCAGAGCTCACTAACAGTGTCCAAAGAAATAGAAATTCAAAAAGCCTTCTCTTCACACCAGAAACTTAGGTATTTCCTACGTTCTTACTGTGGTCACCTTGTTTTATTATAGGAATGAATATATGGCACCATGATCAAACAAATGATGCCAATTACAGTGGTAGGAATATACAAAAAAGAGAGTATGAAACCTCTGACATTTTTTACTAGCTGGTTAAGCCAGCACTGGGACAGGGATTGCTGCACTCCCAGTGGATTTTAGAATCTTGATATCATTGTGTATTGTCTGGTAATACTGAGTAATAAAAATTGGATCTGGTAGAATAACCATGTCATAGCTGAGGATTCTGGTAAGGCCACGACTGTAGCTTTGAGCCTCAGCTTTGAATGGGTGGACAGGGCATTCTGATCTTGAAGTTTTAAAAAGCTCATATTAAGCCAGTTAGAATTTAGAATTGTAAAATTGGCTTTTATTACTTTGGACATAGTATACGAATTTAAGTGGGCCATAAGGTATTTTAACCTTGGCAGGACATGACAGCTTATGGCACCTTTGACCAAGGGTGAGCTACTGTTGTTATAGTGGCAGCTTGAAGAACACTGCTCTTGGGTCCTCTGACCTTCAGCAAAGCCTCCCAGACTTGGATAAAGACATAGGAGGGCCCCAGCACATAGCAGTAGCACATAAACTTCTACAAAAGCACCCATAGCTGAAATAAGAAAAGAAAGCCTTGATAAGTAGAGAACTTTTAGGCATCTGATTATTGTTTGGATTTTGTTTCATCAAGATGGTGGTAGCTTCACCAAGAGTAGTGAGGTCAAGTCAATGCTTGGTTGATTATCCAGGTATTAATTGTTTGCTCTGTAAATTACATGTACTAGATTAAAGATGAGATGTGTAAGAGTTATACTGGAATATTTATTTGTAAGTTATCTGATTTTTACCTTTAATTCCTCCTGTGTGCATTGTCAAATGACCTTATCATCATCACTTGGGGGAAACATCCACCCTGTAGGAGCCACTTAAAGTCAAATCTGCTTCAGAGACAAAGACAAAATAGTGTAGTATAGTTGGCGTCATTTTCTCTTCCATAACTGCAAATAACAGTAAGTATCAAGAGTGGGTAGATAGAGACACAAGACAGCATTTTGAGGAGAAACAAGTTCTTAAAGGAGAGAGCGGCTCTGGCTAAACTAAAGAATTGGGACATACACCATCTCTTGTCCACTTGCAAACCTCTGATTTACTTATGTTTAGGACTAAAACATAACAATCTTATCATAAAAATATCCAAAGGATGGGGCATCTAGGTGGCTCAGTCGGTTAAGCCCCTGACTCTGAATATCAGCTCAGGTCATGATGTCAGGTTCATGAATTCGAGCCCTGCATCGGGCTCTGCACTGATAACTCAGAACCTGCTTGGAATTCGCTCTCTCTGTCTGTCTGTCTCTCTCTCTCTCTCTCTCTCTGCCCCTCCCCTGTGCTTTCTCTCTCAAAATAAATAAATAAACATTAAAAAATACCCAACAGAAAATGCAGTAATTATTACAATTATGTATTAGAACTTCACCCTAGTAGAGTGGTTTATAATACTTATATAGCACTGTAAGTCTTTCAAATAGACAATACTGGACCTGAACAATTTTTTGTGTTAGGATCAACATTCACAGCAATATCTCTAGCCTCTTCCCCGTGGCCTCACTTGCATTGACCTCTGCCCTTTAGGAACTTTTCCTAGTCTTCTGATTGCCCCTCAAAAAATTGACCTCATAGTGATTGGTCTTACTGTACCTAGTCTATTCAGTCACTAATTTTTATATCCTAAATTCCTCTAGAATATAACTGTATTCCTCTAGAATATAATCTAGCCCCTCATATCTCTCAGGTGAGCCATCATAGTATTCTCCCAATTAAACTTTCTATCTCCATATTTTACACTTACCAAAGTCCTAGCAATAAATGCTAAGCTCAAAGGAGTTAATAAAGGGACCATTCTCAGTCATAAGCACAGGGTGGGGGTGTGGTAAAGAAGCCAAAAGGACATGGTGAAAGATGCAAATTAGTAAGAGCAGAAAGTTGTGACTTTTCAAAAAAGAATCTGGTCAGAGCCAGTGCCAAAGAAGAGGGGCTGCCTGATCAGTGTTGTGACCACGGAGGAAAACAACCATGACTAAACATGTAGGGAGATATAGAGGGACCAGGGGAATGAACACAACAAACTATCCTTCCTTATGACTGACTCAAACTGCTGCCAGTGCTTTCCATTGGTAAACCCCTACCAACACTGACATGGGAAGGGGCCTAAGTAGTGGAGCCATAGTGATAAGCCTGCAAGACAAAAGAAGTACAGAGAACAGGTGTGTGAGGGGTGGGTCAAGTGGAGGATAACCACTCCTGCAAATCCATCTTCCACAGGAGAGGCAAAATGATATATCCAACATGCTCTACTTGACCGGATCACTCTAGTCATTGAAACACTCTCTTGCCTCCTGATAACCTACAGAATTAAGCCCGAGGCAGACACTCAAAGTCCTCCTTGTTCTTGTCCTACTGACCTGACTGGCATCATCCCCAGAATGTCTTTGCCTTCTTGAATGATTTAAAACCATTATCCTTGGTGTTTTGTAGTTCTCCTCACATACCATGTCACTTCTTTCCTTTAGGTTTTTGTTTCCGGAATTTCCTCTGGAATATCTTTCTGTCTTTACCAGTCACATTCAAATGTCATCTTCTTTAGGAATCCTTCACCAAAAGCCACATAATTCTATACGTATTGCATTTTTATAAATTACCATAAAATTAGATTAAACCATATGAAGTTTCTGCTTTTCTGCTCTTTCTGACCAACAAAAATGGAGCTTCCTATGTAGAGTCTTAACTTTCCTGCCCATAGGTGAGTCTCCTGAAGGCAGGGCGATCTCCTATTTGGGTTTATTTCTTGGCAGGTAACTAAATAGCTGCAAACGGGTTGGTGATTTATACCTGCTTATGGAGCTGAATTGAATAAAGGTCCATATTTTAAGTTTTCTAAGTCGTGAGGAGCAGGGACCATGTCAGTCTTGATTTCTCAATAAATATTTGTTGTTTGGAACATAAAACATAACCCAAACCCTTGTTTGTCAATTCTCATAAGCAAGAGAAATAGGTGAAAATTATCTTTTCCATTCTTGTTCTAGACTTGAAATATCTCAGCTTCTGGAAGAGTCAGTTTACAAAGACATAGCCCCAATAACACACTTTTAAGAATTCTGGAAGTTAATAAAATAAGTTAGTCAATGTAATTGATCAAATGCCCTCCATAGCAAGGTACTAGGAGTAAGAGAACAGGTTTTATACAAGGCATAGTAATATACATAAATGAACCATGTAGAGGCTGAAGTAAGTACCTTGTAATTTCCTAAAAATCCCTTCTAAATGTAAACTGCAGCTGTCATTTGATGTCATTCAAAGTACAAGGGCCTCTGTAGCTGAGGTCTAAATGGGGCCGACAACCAGACGTGGCATTTGAGCCTTCCAGATTTATAGCCTATTTCCAAGTCACTTTGCCTGCTTTATTCACAAAAAAAAGAAAAGAGAAATGCCACCTGACCAAAAATGACCAATGAGTGTTCATAAATCTTTCTCACGTCCTATCAAAACTAAAGTTTCTGTGGTAATTCTCCTATAAAAGGAAATGTAATATTTATTCCAAAAGGGAAAAAGTGGAGAGAGGAGGTGCCTGGCAGGCTTCAGGAAGCCAGGGCATTTGAGCAAAATTAGCTCATGCTTCTGCCAGCAAAAGTCACAGTTTGGTCCCTCATATCATGAAAATACCATTTGTTGTGAAATATAAGGACACATCCTGTATGTGTGAGAGAGCGTTTAAAATCCCCCATCCTGTACCCATGACAGCTCAGTGTGCTCAATGACGTGGGGCCCCATCCCTTCACGCCTTGTTAGGGCCAGGCAGGGCCAGCTGGCCGGGCTGTCCCTGTCCTCGGGCCTGGGCGCCATTGTCCCGGAGCTCGCCCAGCCCGCATCCCTTTGAAGCTGCTCCAAAGAAACTTTATCCCTCTGTTCCAGCTGGCATTTCATTAAGCCCTGGCTTCACAGGATTTTCCACTCCCATTGACACATCAGAGCAAAGATGTAGCCATTAAAATAATGAAGAAAAAGGAAGCGAGCAGAGGAGAAACAGTTCTAAGGGGAAATTGAAAAGGAGTACAAGGTTATTTAAAAAATAAAGGCCAACTGTAAAAAAAATAAAATCTACCTACTTTCTCCTCTCTCTCTTCTCTTTTTTCCTCCCCTACATGTGTGTGTCCTAGGCCGTCCAAATTTTTCACAAAGCCTCATAAGGAATGACTTCAGAGGCCCTGGCTCTGCAAAACAGCTGACAGTCATAGGTCTAAATTAGGAGCAGTGAAAAGAACCCCAAATACATTCTGAGTCCCCATGAACACGAGGGAACTCTGGGCACTGAAGATTTCTATCATCACGCAGAAATAAATCATAGCATCTCCTGCTGGTTAGACATCAAGCCCACCTAAGTTATTAACGACCCCCTGTGTGACCTCCATATTCTTAACCTCCACGGTTTTGCCCAGCCAGGAGGATCTGCTCCAGATGTGCCTTTCACTTCTTCAAAGGTACATTGCCTCCATACTATCTGGCCTTAAATTCTTTTTTGATGTTTATTCACTCCTTTGGTAATGTACCTATGATGTCTTTTTAGTCTCCACAATTAGATAATGAATATAAGAATCAAAATAATTGTGCATCTCTTTGTTGATATCACTAAAAAAGATCTTGCAGAAGACTCTGCACAGAATTTGTATTTGCCATAATATCTGCCCAAGGAATCTGACTTCAGCCAGCTCAACCAAAGACATGGATAAGGAAAATGTTATAAAGGCCTTTCAGCTCCTAAAACAGCCGTGACAAAGCCCAGGCACTAAACCTATACATTTTATTCCCCTGGGCGTCATTCAGGCATTGTGATTTCATTAACAAGCTTGCTTTTCTAGCATCTCTTCCCACAGGAATTAAAAGCGGTGACCTAGAAGTGGGCTCTTAGATATATTCCTGATAACAGAAGGGTATGTGACAGCTGACATGTAATTGAAGGAAGAAACAAACAAACAAAAAAGCAAAAAAAAACAATGGCAAGCACATTGCTTCATAGCACAAAAATTGATGTCTATAAAAATGTATTTTAAAGTGTATTCAATAGCTGCTGTGAAAATGCAAAATATATATTCTTGAAAAATATACTACAAAATGGTTAAAATTTGTTTTTATGAAACAAAAAAACATCAGATATTTAGGACATGTATGTATATATATCCCCCCTCATTTCAGGTATTTCAGATAGAATTGAGTGTCATCCATATGAAAATTCAGTTTATATTATCCTGAAATAAGTTTCTATTTATGCATTTACATTAAAGACTGTTGAAAGTAACACCCATGCATTTGTTTAAATTAAACATTGTAGAAATAATAACAAAAGTTTTAAAATTCAAGAAAAACCCAATAGAGTTGGGATCCAGTGGAAATACATACTGAGAGGAGACAGGACCATACAGGAGGAGATCTTAGCTCTGGAAGATGAACTGATGTTCACATCTTAACCGTCTCTTCTCTGCACTGGCATTGTGTGACTCTAGTCACATTCCCCAGTATTGCTGGATCATTCTAGGCAACACCTGTGAGAAATAAGTGGATTTCATATATGCCAGGATCTACATCAGACCCACATGCGGAAAACCTGTGTCCCAGGACTTGGTTATTGATGGAAGCATTCAATATGGCATTTGGCAAGCCCTTGAGGTAGGGCTGAGTAGAATCTTAAGGAAAAACATAATCAACTGATCAGCGTAGGGGAGTTAACTTCTTAACTGTGTGGAAGATAAAAAATTATAATAATAAAAGGCAGAAAAATATTTCTTCCCTCAAATAAATGTACATTTCTTTAGGAAGATAAAACACACACATGAACCAACATGTTGAGAATAGTCCAAGAAGATAAGGGAGTATAGAGCTGGAACTGGAATTACCATAGTTAACATAACTCAGTCTTTGAGGATTAGACATGTCATGGGAGGTTTTGTGGCAATAGTGGTAATTGACATTTTGGGGGAGGGAAAATGGGGGGATTGTAGGTGTGGGAGTGAGCAAAGTCAACAGTAGATGAGCTATAGATGAGCAGAAGCCTTCTACTCAGTTCCTATCTGGCACTAGTACAGAGATCTGCAGTGTCCTCATGGCACACAGTCACACAGTGGTTTGGAATTTTGGCTTTGCCGCTTACAATCCCTGGGACATTGGACAACTGATTTAATATTGCAGTTCCTAAGTTTCCTCAGCAGTAAAATGAAGTTAGGACCTTCCTTGAAGAGCTGTGGAGAGGATTACATGTTAAAATGCATGATAACCAGCTGGCATAGTACCAAGACTAAACAGCCCATATACAACCATTGCCATTTGTTCCATTATTATCTACTGTGGATATTACCCTTCTGTTCTCTAGTATTTCACTTCACCTTCTGAATACATGTCTCCTATCTCTCATATATTTGTTGCACTGCTTCATTCCTATCTTTATCTAATTGCAACTATTTAAAAAAAATAGTGTAATGTAAGTTGTAATTTCTGTCTGGATAATCTACCCACTGATGTAAGTAAGTACTGAAGCTCTCTATTATTATTGTGTTGCTTTCTATGTCTCCCTTTAAGTTTGTTAATATTCGCTTTACATATTTAGGTTATCCTATGTGGGGTGCATAAATATTGACAAACGTTATATTCTCTTGTTGGATTGACCCCTTTATCATTGTGTAATGCTCTTTTTTGTTTCTTATTCCAGTTTTTCTTTTAAAGTCTCTTTTGCCTGATATAAATATAGCCACCCAAGCTTTCTTTTGGTTACCATTTGCACTTTTTTTTCATTCTTTTTTCTTTCTTTTTTTCTTTTTAAGGCTCTGATTTAATCCACTGCCCTGTCTTCTAGATATCTGATCCTTCCTTCTGCTTCATCTAGTCTGTTGTTGAGCCCCTCTAGTGTATTTTTCAGTTTAGTTATTGTATTCTTCTGCTCTATGACTTCTGTTTGGAACTTTCTTATATTTTTTGTATCTTTGTTATCCATCTATTTTTCTCCCAAATTCACTGAGCATCTTTATGAATATTACTTTGAATTCTTTATCAGGTAAATTATTTATTTCTGTTCCCTTAAGGATTTTTTTTTCTAAGTTTGTGTCTTATTTTATTTTGAGTATATTCCTCTGTTTCTTCATTTTGCTTGATTCTCTGTGTTTGTTTCCATGCATTAGATGAAAGATCCACCTCTCTCAGTCTTAAAAGATTGGCCGTATATAGGAGATAAACCTTATCATTCAATCCTGCCCTAGCTCTTGGTTTTCTCTCAAACCTTCATGTTTGTCCAACAGCTTATTTTATTTTTAATAGCTCCCAGTCATTGATGGTGTGCCAAAACCAGTCAATGTCTCAAAGAGGAGGATCTCAGTCAGCACCTAGATTCAGGCTGATAGAAGCCAAACCCTCAGACAGCAGCTTTTATAGAATGCCAATATATACATTCCTGTGGGACTGCCTGCATAACCAGAACCAGACAATCTGGAGGTGTCCCCTGGGCAGCAGTCACAATAATCAGGGATCCAAACAAGTATAGGCTCCTTTCTGGGAGATAATGGGCAGGTGTGGCAAGGCAGGGGAGAGCTCAAAGATGGTGATATCCTCTGGCTTTTGTTCCCTGAGAGCACCTCCATAGCCTCTAGATGTGTGCTAAATCTGAAGATTGCCCATAAGGGTAAGGCTCTAAGACTAGTAAGTGAGCCTCTTTCATAGAAAACTGGGTGTTTGTTTGAGTTTTCTGTCTGTGCAGTGCTCTGGGATGATAGCCTGCCAAGAACTGTCTCTCCAGTTGTTGCCATCCTGTGGGACCCAGGAGCACAAGCTCTTCTGACCACTAGAACCATTCAATCAAGTGGTATCCTGTAGGCACCTGCCAAAAACAAACAAACAAACAAACAAACAGTTCATTAGATGTGAAAACTATAGCATCAGACACATATAAGGTAAGAACTCCCTTCAAAGAGACACTCACACTCTGGAGTGTTTCAGGGGGATAGTAAAAAGATAGTGCCTGGCCTCCAAGGTCTCAGGGAAGGATTACAGTCAGGTCCTATAAGTGTGTTTAATCAGAAGACTGCCCCTCAGACTGAAGCTCTGATGATAAGCTGATCAAACCTTTTTCCACAGAAAGGTAGAGCTCCTGGATCTGTTGCCTCTTGCCGTGCCCTTGGGGGTGAAAGAACTCTTTCTCCATTGGTTACAATACTGTGGGGTCCACAAGCATAAGTCTCACTGGCCACCACACACAAGAGATGTAGCCGTATCCCCTGGAAGCAGCTACAACTACCAAGGTGCCAGAGAAGAGTGTAAGTTCTTTCTGGAAGATACTGGTAAATTGGAGAGAGGCAGAGGGAAGGCACAAACACTGTATCCACCAGCCTCCCTTAGAGCAGTTCTATAGACCCTTTAAGTGTGCCAAACCAAAAGGTTGCCCCTCATCCCAAAGCTCTTAGCTAAGGAAATAGGTCTCTTTTTTTAAAAAGACTACGGGTGTGTTTTATTCTGCTGTCTGTGCAGTGCCCTCAGAGTGGTAATCTGCCAAGAACTGAATATCTGATTGTTATAGTCCCAAAGGACCCGGGAACACAGGCCCTCCCTTGACCTCTAAGGACAGGTCATCAATGGGTAGCCCCTGGTGATAGCCATAAAAAACGTGTCACCAGACATAAAAACTGGAGCACCAGACATCCACAGAAGATCTCTTCTTGGAAATACTGACTGTGGCAACGGGAGAGTGTGAAGCTGGCACCTACTAGCTGGAATGAAGCAGAGGGAAAGTGTAAAGATGGCAATTGCCAAAACAGAAAAAACAAAGAAAGGCCAGAAAAAAATTGAAAGGAGAACAATGGTGAAAGAGAAGAAAGTAGAAAAAAAGAAGAGAAAAAAGAGAAATAAAACAAGAAAAAAAGAGATGGTACCCTCTGACAAGGGAGATGAAAAGAGGAAGATGGTGTCCAGCAGCGTTTGTTGACAGAAACGATATCAGCAGGCTTCTGCCCCTGAGACCAATGCTTTAAAATTAGGAAACGAGTCCCTTTCACATAAAGTCTGGGTGCTTTTCAAAGGGCTGCTCCTGTGCTGGCTCCAGGCAAGGGCGGGGTGGAGTCTATTTTTCAGTTTGCCACAGCGCTATGGGTCCATGGGGGTGGAGTGTCTTTAGTTTTCAAAGATAGATGTTTTGAGGGTTTGTTGCCCAGGTGCCGGGTTTAAAATTGGAGTGCCAAGGCAGGGATGGGGTTTACGGCAGCGAGATTGTATCGCAGCCTTTCTGACCCACTTTGATGAGGTTTCCCGCTCATTTGCCTGACGTGGAGGGGTTGCTTTGCCAGTCTTTATGGTGTTTGTTTTTCAGAGGAAATTGCTCCATGTATAGCTATAGATTCCGTGTGTATTTGGGAGGAGATGAGTCCAGGATCTACTTGTGTTGCCTTCTTGAGCTGGAACTCCCTTAATTGCACTGCTGAAATCATTCTCTATCCTTAACTTTCTTTTGTGTTCCTCAAATTATATCAGCTTGCTGTCTTCCATCTATCTCATCCTTTAAGGTCTACATCAAGTCACATCTCCTCTTAAACCATTCTAAGATGTCTGGTCACATTTTATTACATATTTTAACCTCTGTTATAGCTGTTACTATAAACTGTATTGCATTATAATTTCTAGTACAGGTGACAATTTCTTATTGACTTGTGAGCCCTTATGAGGCAGAAATACTTTTTGTTAAATTTAATTTCCTGAGGGTCTCTCTACATAAGCTTGATGAGATGGGCCCAAAGCATCTAATTCTCTTTGTTTTCTTCCTGAGGATAGAAGCCAAGTTACTATTTCTGTTTTTAGGAACAACTTGTATTTTTCACTGCATGAGAAATCTTAAAGGGAAATGATTTAGAAATCAAAATAAATAACCTGACAATTAGGCAACCTTGAGCCCATAGAGCATCTTGAACAATGGACAATTTTTTTGGTATCCTAACCCCCACTTACGGTCCCAATCACAGTAATATATGATTCTTGGATTGTAGATATTGTGGTGTGTGTGTGTGTGTGTGTGTGTGTGTGTGTGTCCAAAAGCCATGAGACTGTATTGTCTGGCTTCATGCATGTTTCTCAAGGTTTCAAAATCCATTAACTAGAGCTTATTTAGCTTCGCCTGATATGATAGCTTTTATTGTGTGAGTATGTGAGGATTTTTTTTTTTAACAGAAGCCAAGTGTGCCCTTTGGATGAATTGATTTCCTCAATCTCATGGTGAAATATTGCATTTCAGTTGTCAGTTTTGATTTATTGTTTCTTTAAACATTAAATCTTCCTTTGCATTTTTATTGGTTTCATTAAAAATGTTCTGCTCATCTTTTTCATGGCCACCTCCATAAAGGCAAGGAAGGCCTCAGTGAGAGAGCCTTGGGGGACCCACAGAGTCCCCTCCTTTCTGCAAAGTCCTCCTGGCTTATACTCTTCCATTGGCTGCATGTTCTGAAGGATCGGCAAACAAACCTGACTGCCTTTGTTACAGAGTTTATAAAAACATGTATTAAATCTAATAACTTTGGTGTGTAATGAGGCACAGAGCATATGTCAGAAGTATGGTGTCCAAGCAGCAGTGGGCTTGAATGGTTTATCTTGCTGGCAAATGTGTTACATGAGATTTGACCCTTAAATTGAGCACCGGGAGAGATAAATAGAGTAATCAAAAGGACTCCCGTACAGTCATAGGAACCTGGAGCCATCTGGTCAAGACAAAAATAAATCAGTAATGCAACTGGAAATGGTCTCCAGAGACTTTTGAGGATTGGTTTAGCATCACTGTCTCTCAAATTGTGGAGCAGAGGAAACTGACAGCAAAGATCAGGAAACCAACTCTAATTAACACACACACAGCAAAGGGCTCAGAAGTCTTTTCAGACTGAAATGCCTCACACCTGAGGGACTAAAACCCAGACAATAATTTGAAAGTCCCACAGCCTGGTAAAGACAAAAATAAAAGCATGTATTGATTGTTGGATAAACTTGTGAAGTCCTGATACAGAAAAACAAACAAAACAAAACAAAAACAGAAACTCCATTTAATCAGAATATAACAAACCAGAGTTTTCAGCTGTGCAGCATCGCTCTGCTGGCTTGAATTAAGAAAACCATTATCCAGTCTATCTCTTTAAAAGATATATCTTTCCTCAACTTTTTACATATGTGGCAAAGTGAGAAATTAACAAAAATTATGTGAAATGTTTGAGTAAAGCAATATTGTCCTCAATGTTTTCTTTGTCTTTTGAGCCCAAACCATTTGATTTGTTGTGCCTAACATGAAAGTACATATTAAAATCATCCTGCACTGATTCAAATCCCCAAAAGATAAGCCATTAGCAATATGAATTAACACAAAAAGATATCTGTAAATACTGTTTCGATTTCATTTTTGGAAAAAGTTTTAAAATTGTCCTAAATATGTCTTCATCTACATCACATAAAACATTGTGACTAGAATTTGCATTTTGGAATGGTTATTTAGGATCATTTAATGGTAAATGGTATATGGAGCCACGTCTGCCCCAGTCTCCCATGACTCCGTCTGTCTGTGTTATGTCGAAGATTACGCAGCAGGCCTCCTCATCCATCACAGCTTTCTCATTTGTTCAGCTCATACATAAGTGCCGAGAGCTCACTCTGTGCATGGTGCTCTGCTTAGAAATGTGTTGAGTTAAAGGCATGTATGAGACAAGGTGCCTGTCCTCTGAGTATAGATTCTGGAGGGGGATCACACTTGGAGCTAGATAAGAATATTCTGGACAGCATCACCAGCAAATTTCAAGACACACAGTCTAGGGCGGCAGGGATGAGCTTATATGCTGTCCCATTTGGTCCTGTCACATTTAAACTCATTGTAACTCAATATTCTCTCCTGTAAAATGGAAATCATAATGGTATTCTACCTGCAATTTTCTCTTGAGGTTTTAATGAGTTAAGGCATATAAAGCACTTAGAACAGCAACCCACACTTTTCAGTACCCAGGAAAGAGCCAATTATTATATTGACATTATTACTGCAAGTATCTTGTTTGTGGTGATTATTATTTGGTCTTGTTATATACTGACTCTAGTCTAGTTTTTTCCTCAGACCTACATGTTATTGATTTAAAAGTTTGCTCACTGCCTTGCCTTTTTTTGCTGACACATTGGCTCACTGCTGTGGGCATTTAGAGAAACAGAAGGTGCTGGTTTTTTTTTTTTTTTTCCCCCAAAGAGCTTCTGGTTTAAGTGGAAAGACAAGAAACACACACACACAGACACGCACACACACACACTCACACACTCTTACAATGTGTAATGACAGAGTACAGTAAATGCAAACTGATTGAATAGAGTGTTTTCAGTCCTATGTGGTACTATAGCCACACTATATGCTGCTAGTCTGTTAACGTTATAACGGACTATGTAATCATGAACTGTGATTACACTGTCATTTTTGTTCAACTTTTTCTTTTCTCTGAAGTTAATAATTGTCTCTGGTGTTTTTGTTGTTGTTTAGTTTTCTAATTCACCCCAAAGAGAGTAAATAATCTCTAAATATAGTTACAAGTGTCATATAATAAACACCAGTTGAACTTTTTTCCACATCTATTCTGAGACATCTATTCTGCAGGCCTCTTTCCCTTGCTTTATTCTAGGCTGGATATACTCTAGACATATCTATAAAGTTACGCTCTCCCTTCATCATCATCTGGAAAATTCCATTGCTTCTTCCTCTGCTGAAGCTCCATGTCCTGAGTGATGTGTTTCCATCTTTCTTGCTTAGACAGAAATCTATATTTTATAGCAGTTTTCTGAGAAAGGATGAATGGGATATAAATTTTTTGAGTTTGAAACTCAACATGTCTGAACATGTCTTTATTTTCCCTTCATGTTTGATTGTTTGGCTGGATATTAAATTCTAAGCAGTGGATTATCTTCTTCATAAATTTGAGAGCTTTTCTCCATTCTCTTTAAGCTTCAAATATCTCCTTTTTAGAGATGAAATCTGAGTCTGCTTCCAAACCCTCTCCTTTTTTGTCTATAGAAATTGAGGATCTTCTCTTTAGCGCCCCTCCCCCCCAGTCCTGGAATTTCACAATGATATTTTTTGTTGAGGGTTCTGTTCTCGCTCATTTTATGTGATATTTGGTGGTCCCATTTTTTAAAATCTGGAAACACGTGCTTTGGATATGGGAAGATACCTTGCATTGTTTCTTAGATAATAACATTGATTTAGTTTTGTATCTTGTATATTTTCATAACTCCTATTACACTTCTGCTGTAACCCTGGACAGATGTTCTAGTTTTCTTTTCTCTTTGTCTTATTCTTCTGCTTTTTAGAAGTTATTTTTTTTTAATTTCTATTCCTTGGGTTGAACTTTTACATCTCTGCTCCAATTTTTTTTTTTTTTAATTTTTTAATTTTTTTTTTTCAACGTTTTTTATTTATTTTTGGGACAGAGAGAGACAGAGCATGAACGGGGGAGGGGCAGAGAGAGAGGGAGACACAGAATCGGAAACAGGCTCCAGGCTCCGAGCCATCAGCCCAGAGCCTGACGCGGGGCTCGAACTCACGGATCGCGAGATCGTGACCTGGCTGAAGTCGGACGCTTAACCGACTGCGCCATCCAGGCGCCCCTCTGCTCCAAATTTTTAATTTCCAACAGCCCTTTCTTTTTCTCTGGACGCTCCTTTTGTGAAACAACCATTTTCATTTCATAGATGTAATGTCTTCAATCTTCTCTCTGGAAAAATCCACATTAGACTATTGGAAGTTTTCTTGGACTCCTTACATTGTCTGTTTCTTCTGATCTTATTTTATCCCTTTGCTTTGATCTGTCTTTCATTCTTATTTTTAAGGCCTTCCACAAACACCTGGTGATTACTTTTGATACACTCATAATTAAAAGTGAGGCACTGAACACTGATCTTGATTTATGTGTTCAAGAGCAGGGACTGTCAAATGGTGGATGTCACTCTAGTTTTATCAGGGGGTGACAGCTTTTTCACCTAGGCCAGAGTGTCAGATACTGATCTGAGAGATAAAAAGCTCAATTTTCCAGCATTTTTGAAAATGGTGAAGAGTAGGCCAGGTTCGGATTAGTTTGTTTTGTAGATTTTCACTAATAATCTGGTTTGATGCAGCATTTTGCCTCAACCTTTAGCTAAGGCCATGTTTCTAAAATCAGAGCTTCTATCATCTCATTGTTCCACAAAACAAACCTGCAGTCTTCTGACCCCATTGGCATATTGAGTCTCTTGGCTACACAAGATGAGGACTAACATCTAGGCTTTTAATTGCTCCTATAGAGACTTTCAACTTATCCTCCAGTTTTAAACTTAACTGGCACTTCATCATCCAAGATGCCAGCATATCGAAATTCTAAACATTTCCAGGCTTCTGTCATGGATAGGTTTGCTAATATTTGGCCATTTTCTAGCACACACACAGATTTCAGCTTCCTCTGAGATGTTCAGCCAGTAACCCCCTGCTTATCTCATTCCAATTCCTCCTTTGTTGGCATTTTTTGTTGATTCTTGTCTGTCTTTCTCTCTCTCTCTCTCTCTCTCTCTCTCTCCCTCTCTCTCTCTTTCCCTCTTCTGATGGCCCAATGTAGAGGAGTTTCAAGAGACAATAGGAGATAGATGTGTCTGTTTAATTGACCATGTCTAACTGGAAATCAGGGTAGGATTTTAATGGTTGCATTCAGGGCCCCAAGACAATGTATTGTGGGATATATGTAAGGGTTAAATAGTTATATATATGGCATTCCAAATCATGATACATGAGATTGCACCCAGGAGTTTTAGATAAATACCCATTGTTACAATTAAATATTTATTTGCCTGGGGATTGTGAAACCCAATATTTATTAACATATTTCAAGAGTCATTGCAAAGACAAAGTAGCCATCATGTTTGCTTCCTAGTCTCTAGAGTAGTATCTTTATAGCCAGGAAATTTATTTATCAGCATCCTCTGATACTCTAGTTTTCTGAATAAGATTACAATCTTAGCATTAATTATATCAAGTGTAACTGGAAACCTTAATGAAAAACATAGTCACCAGAGACATCTTGAAAATATTTTCTCTGAAAGATCCAGTTCACCTAAATACCCACCTTGCTGACATCAATAATTTTGAAAACCTCCGTTTGAATGTGTGTGCACACCTGGGAGCATGCATATCCAGAAAAGTCATGAATTCTATGGAGACCACAGAGCTGGCAATATGTACAAGAATTTTTCATCAGGAATATCCTTCACATGGGATGATAGAATAGTACAATTCATGGAATTAGGCCTAAAAAATCCATGGTCCTTATACGCAACTGAGAAACTTTAAGAGGACCCCTTTTTCATAGCATTCCTGGTGACAGTGTTCTTAAAATGATAGGACATCCATCCATTTGAGAGGTAAATCTTCCTTTTCTGAACAGCTTTAATCGTTAGAAATATATTTCTTGTATTTAATCTGATCTTATTGATTACCTTTGCATTTCTTTTCTTTTCTTTTCTTTTTTTATTTCTTTTCCCCTTTTCCCTTTATGCTGACATTAAAAAAAAGTCATTGATCTGGCTATGAACAAACAGGTATCACAAATAGATCTGTGATGGCATTTTCAGAGAAATCAAAGATATCAAGATTATCAGGAAAGTCCTATGGACCTAGCATCTAAATTATAGGATTCTTATTTCATTGAGGTTTTATTCAACATTCAGTCATCCCAGTTAAGACCACAAAGTTTAGTTTATGTGTACATGTGTGAACGGGAATAAGTGCGTGTGTCAATGAATGTGTGTGTGTGTGTGTGTGTGTGTGTGTGTGTGTGTGAGAGAGAGAGAGAGAGAGAGAGAGAGTATGCCGTGCATTGTTCTCATTTTGTTAAAGAAAAAATCGTGAAAAACTAAGGCATAAATATGATCTGTGTACATTGATATTAAAATATATGCAAAAGCAGTTTTAACATTGATTCTGAACTTATAAACAAGGAGCATCTCTTGTGATGGACTCCATTGTCATCTTATAGCAAGGCCCCAGACTCTTTACCTACTTCAGTTTTTTTGACCCCCTCAAATTCTAATTTTTCTAAACTCCTCCCAGCCTCTCAGAAAGGTGACCTCATAGACATCTTCATGTTAAAATATTGGGCACTTAATGTATCACTTCTCCCAGAGGGGTTCATACTTTGAAGAAAAGCCATAAATGAATCATATCCAACCTAAAAGATCAATCAGGACAGGCTTTTGCACATCAATGGTAAAGGCAATACTTGAAAACATCTTTTTTTGGCATACATCACATGAACCTCCATATCCTTTTACTCAATGCTCTTCCTTTTTCTACACAGGAGACTGGCCTTATTTTGAAAGTTATTTAGACCTCTTTGTCTCTTTGTAAGATGGAGATGATAAAGTTTCCCATTTCCCCATGTTTGCAGTTCAAGAGGGGTTAGGTGATGCCAAGGTGTTAGAGGTGACATTACATCTAGTCATTGATCATTGGTTCAGATAGGTTGCCACTGAGATGACCGTGTTCTGTATTGGCCTGTCTCTCTCTTGTTATGTTCAGTGATTTCTCTCTTCAGACACACTACATATAAGCAATACTCACATCACACTTTTGGGTCATGAAGACTTTTCCTTGGCTACTATGTCTCAGTGAACAGACTATGGCTATTCCTCTCTAGTCTTCTCTACTTAGGCACAGTCTGAGAATCTACCAGGAGAGCAGGGCATAGATCTTTACTTCTTATAAATTTCATTTTCTTATATTGGTATTTTTCTAACTCTCCAGTTTTCTCCCTAGGGTGCAGGTTCCACTTTCCTCTTCCTGCAACCATGATGTCTCCACTCTCATCATTTGTCTCTCTTGGAGGCCAAGCTCCTTGCTCTATTTTGGAGAATTTTGCTCCCCCAAATTCTACCTGCGTTCATTTTCTTTATTCTTCCCATAAAGACGTTGGCTTTTCAAATATTAACACTAGCAGCCCCCCCCACCCCCATTCATTAATAAGTATTCCTTCAAGGAATGGGAGTGGTAAGTATCAAAGATGACACTAGAATATTTTTTTAAAATCTCATAACATTTAAAAAATATTCCTCAGCTCACATGATGTAAACATATGTGAAGTTTTGGAGCTTCCTTATGTAAAGCCTTTACACTTGCTCACTCTCTTACAGTGTCATATCTGTCCTTGTTCTCTTTTTTAAACATAGGATTTTCACTATCTCTTTATGATGCATTTATTTATTAATTTATTCCACCCACAACTTTTGAACTGTTATAGTCTGAAAAACATTTAAGAAAAAGTTTTTTTGGATTCCCTCTGTGCATTCAAACTGTGCCTCTGTTTGTTTACAAGTTCATATAAAGGTTGGAAACCACCACCCAGGACCATATCAATTACTGACTAAAGGTAAGTGATATAATGGGAAGGAGATATGATTATATGTTTATATATTTTCCCCCTTTAGGCATTTGTCAAGCAAAGCACTGCCAAAGGAAAGGAAATAGAGCCCAGGGATGAATATTAGAGATGATGGGTAGGTAGTGTTTTTCAAATAAGAGCTTGAAGAGGGGCTTTGTCATTTAAATTAAAGAGTTTCAGAATTTCAGAGCATTCACTACATCAGTTCAAACAAAAGCATAAACAAACCAAAGAACAAACAAAGGAGAGGGATCACCTATCCTTTAATATGAGTAACTAACAGGTTATATAGGTGACATTTATTTCTCTTTTGTGAAAATCTAGAGGTGGAGAGACTAGGGCTGACATTGTTGCTACATGGTATTTTCAGACCTTCTTAATATTTCTATTTTCTACAATATTGCCAATAAGCTTGAGCCAATAGGAATTCAGATGAAGTGGGTAGAGCAAAGGGAAGGACTCAATTTAATGAGCTCAGGAAATCCACTGCTGAGAAATGATAAGCAACAAGGATGGATGAGGTGAGGACAGTTGATATGAAGCCATGCATTAACCCACAGGTGTTGGGGAGGCTTTTCATCCTCTTGACAGCAGAAAGACAAGGTAGTGTTGCAACTAGTATTTTAGATTTGACATTGATGTGAAGAAACGTTTTTAAAAGATAAAGTAAGAGTGAAAAGAATGTAAGGAAGACTGAAATAACCATAAGGAAAAAGTGGCATTTGGAATAGAAAAAGAGAACTGCAAGCTTAGAGGCATCTTGTGATTTTATTTCATTTTCAATATAATCATGATCCATGAGCTCCATGAAAGAATAACTAGGGAAACTAACCAGAAGAGTAAACACTCTGATTTAATTATTTTCCTTAACATTAAAGCTACTGAGTTTGTCATACCTCTGCCCACAACTTGCATTAAGCTCATGACTACACTCAGTCTGGAAGAATAAGCAGCACCACATGATGCAATGAGAGAGGATCTAGGATCAGTCTTCCAGCTCCCATGAAAAGCAAAATTTTAATGCCCTAATCCCTCCGATGTTTTTAATTTATAGCGGCTTTTGTTGTTGTTGTTGTTCTCATAGAGACTTTTTGATCTTTAAGAGTCTACTATTAAATGAAAATACCCTTGTGAGGGAAAATAGCTTAAGCAATAGCTTTCCCACTTAATCCTGATAATTTCCAGGTAAACTCAAGGCTTAGCAGGTCCCTGGAATCCAGGCCAAAGGTATGGGTGTTTTGAAAGAGGGAAAACTTGGTAGAGTACTTGAAAGGAGGGGAAATTTACCAACTTCAAGTTTCTCCTAAGAAATCGAAGGAACTTTGGAGAAGCCAAGATGGTGGAACAGCATGGAAGTTTTTTTGTGTCTCCCATCCATGAAATACAGCCAGATCAACACTAAACCATCCTGCACAACTAGAAAACTGATTTGAGGACTAACACAACAATCTGCACAACCTGAACTACAGAATTCAGCAGGCACATGGTGCAGAGAGGTGAACTGGGGAAGAGAGAAATCAGGGACAAGGAGCTGTTTTTGCTTGTGGAGAGAGGATAGAGATGGGGGAGAGTATGGGAAAAGCACACCCCCAAAAGGAGCTGGAGAGAAAGTGGAAAAGTGGGTTAGGGTTAGGGTTAATAAAATATGGAGAACAAACAGAGGGTTACTGGAGGGGTTTTGGGAGGGGGGATGGTCTAAGTGGGTAAGGGACATTAAGGAATCTATTCCTGAAATCATTGTTGCACTGTATGCTAACTTGAATGTAAATTTAAAAAATAATAATAATAAAAATAAATAAAATATAATCATCAAAAAACTAAAAAACTAAAAAATAAATAAATGTGATGAATGAATTTACAATCCATTGTCAATGAACAATAGAACATGGTTTAATAGTTCTAGAGACACTTGCAAATGCATATATATGTGTATATATACACACACACACACACACACACACACAAGCATGTTTGTATTTGTGTATATACACAAATATAAAACATATATGAATGCTATATATAGGTATATATACATAAAAGGATAAATGGCCTATGATAAGTATTCATTCCAGTGTTTCCATATCTATACCATATTCTATGTTCAAATGATTTTTTTTGTTTAGCCTTAATAAATAAAATAATGAAAGCTTCTGTAACAAAAAAGAAAAAAAGAAAAAGAAAAAGAAACGGAAGGAACTTAATGTGTTCATTCATTCAACATGGGTCAGTCCTGTCTGTCTCTGCCAAGGCCAGGTGAAAAAGTCACAATCCATCTGAACTTCACTAAGTTTTGCTGTCTCTGGATCTGTCTGATACTTGTGTGTGACTCAGAAAATCACTCCACTTCCTATACCTAGCTTTCTGTTATGAATAACAAGAGTCACAGGTTAAATGGGCTATTGAAGAATAAAGAGAGTGAGTGATTAGAGCAGCTTGAGATTTCTGTGAGATTTAGGGTGTTAGCTATTGACAAAATGGCGGGGGTATTGTAGATCAGCAGCAATCTTGAATCCTGTGGTAAGAGGGACTTTCTCAGCACTCTGCAGGATGTTTCTGTCAGTCTGGATTCTGTTCCTAAGGAAGGAAGCTGTAGGAGTCACTGGGAGGCTCTTTCTTGCTGCAGATGACATAGAACAGCAAACATGTGAGCAAGCATGTCATTTCTCTGTAGGGTGCATGGGAAATACATGGCACTGTTAAGGCTTTGCTCCCTCCAGGGGGGAAGTATTTTGTTTCTTACAATAGCTTGCCATTCATTTGGAGACAGACAGGGATGGTTACAACTGAATGCTGAAGTTGGGGAAAATGTTAGCTTAATTGTTGACACACTCCACCATATCATCTGCTAGAGCCTAAAACTAGGGCCCACCAGAGTGTGGGGAGGGAAACATTCATGTGGGTGGGGAGGCCCGAGAAAGGGAGCATTGGGAAGGAGAGGTACACATTATGGATAAGAAGGACATTCTGGGGAGCGATATTTCTTACAGTCTAATTGCTCTATGTTTTATAGAACCTGATCATTAGGGGATCCTAGGCATGATTCCGCAGAGATGTTCTTGTGAAATAAAGCAAGAGGCTATTAAACAGAAAGTTTAAATATAGCTACAGGGAGACATACTTCCTGACAACTTGACAGATGTCTTGGAGTGACGACTCCTTCCTTCATCGCTAATTACAAAATCATTTGTCTTAAGGAAAGGACAAAAGAGAAGTAATTATGAAAAACATGATTCTTAAGGGATAAAAAGATAACATCAGTTTAAAACACAGAAGCAATCATAACCACTTAGAATCATTATTAGTTTGGTGGAACCAATGACAGGTTGCTTTTTAGAAACCAGAGGGAATGGGGCTCCTGAAGCAGAGGGAAGAAAACATTCAGTTTCTTGTTATGCTAAACTTATCCCCAGACTCCAGAGACTTCTTTGATGAACAGTTCATTAAAATTTCCGACCGCAGATGAATTTGAGCTAAAATACACAAATGTTTTAATTATACATTCCTTTTTAATTACACTAATGACTTGTAATGTGTTTATGTTGGTTTAGAGTTTAATTTCTTCCCTTAGATTAGGTGGTTGACTTAAGGACTGTGCTTTTCAGTAAAATAGCATGATTCATCAATGTTTGATTATGAATTAATGCTCAAATGCAGAGGAGCTGCTGCCCTTGGAGGGACAGCTCTGCCCATGAACAATTGCCTCCCCTCTGGGACAGAGCACATCTTGCCACCTTGCACGCATAGGGGATGGGGGTTCTGAAGAAAAGGCAAGAGCTACTTCCCACTCTGGGAAGGAGTAGATGGATGGAGAAGGAAAGGCCCCATTTATGAAATAGATCTATTTACCAAGGGTCTCTATACATGCTGACGTGAGAAGAGTCAGAGCTAGCCCATGATGAGGTTGTGAGGGGCTAGTTACACTCTTCATGTTTTTACCTTCTTCTTGGGTCTTCTTTGGAACTGTCTCATTTTGAGCCCCTCTAACTTTCTCCCCCAAAGTAACCTTTGCCAATTCCAGCATAAAGAACAAAATGTGAATAATACACACTTCACTGCTCATATGTGATTTAACGTGAATATTTATTCCTGTACAAACTTCAATATTTATATTTTATTTATTAAAAAATTTGTTTATTGTTTATGTATTTTTGAGAGAGAGAGACAGAGACAGAGTGTGAGTCGGGGAGGGGCAGAGAGCAAGAAAGACAAGAATCTGAAGCAGGCTCCAGGCTCCATGGTGTCAGCACAGAGCCTGATGCACGGCTCAAACTCACAGACTGCGAAATCATGACCTGAGCCAAAGTCAAACACTTAACCAACTGAGCCATCCAGATGCCCCAATATTTATATTTTAAAAGGGGATTTTTAAATGGCCAGTTCTTAACTCACACTTCCCTTCTTACAAGGTTGGGGAACTACACAAACATTCCCACTTATCTACCCTATCGTGTGCCATGGATGTTGGTGGCTGTTTTCCTTTTCCATCATCCCTCTGCCTTACTCTAATAAGACATTCCTTTATTTTTTTTTTCCTGCAGAGAAACCATTCCATGTGGTATGATTGAAGATCATCAAAAGCCATCAACCCTGCTCCCTTACCATCCGATGTGGCCTCATGTGACCCAATCAGAGCATATAGTCTTCGTAGGCACAAAAGTTGGTTGGAGGTAAGCACATCAAATAAGACAGACCATGCAAAGTTCTTCCTAAGACTTTTTTTTTTTCTAAACCTGTTGTGGTGGGCAGAATAATAGCCCCCAAATAGATCCATACTCCAATCTCCACAACCTGTTAATATGTTACTTTACATGACAAAAGGAACTTTGCAGGTGGAATTAAGTTGAAAGTCTTGAAATGGGAAGATTATGGGGAGGGGTGGGTCTAATGTAATTACAGGCATTCATATAAGTGAAAGAGAATGGCAGAAGACTTAGAGGAGATGTGACAGGAACAGCACAGAGTGATACAATTGCAAGCCAATAAATGCAGGCAGCCTCTAGAAGCAGGAAAAGCAAGAAAATCCCAAGAATCTTCAGAAAGGAATACAGCTCTGTCAACACCTTGATTTTAGCCCCACAAGATCTATTTCACATGTCTGACCTCCAGAACTACACAAGGTAATAAATTTGTGTTGTTTTAAGTCATCAGGTTCGTCGTAATTTGTTATAGCAACAATAGCAAACATACATATGTCCAGGAAGGTTCTCTGTCTCAGCTAGGATCTTGATGTTCTGAAAACCATCATGTCTGTGACATGGAAAGACACTATGAAAAATACTGGAGAAAAAGACATGGATCCCTGATGATACTATTAAAGCTGCTTGGCCAGCTTGTCCTGAAACAACACCCTATTGTACTTGCCAATTACGTGAGGCAACACGTTCTTCGCAAAATTCTGGCTTATGCTAGTTTGAGTTGTATTTCTGTTCTCTAGAAACTGAAAACCTGGGTTAGTATACCTCCTTAATATTTTTGTAGCAAGTGAAAAATGAAACATAAGCAGGTCTTTCTATTAGTTCACAGTGTTGTGGTAAAATTTTGTCTCTATACACAGTTGATACAGTTGGATTAAATCAGCAATCAGTATTTGTATTTATTGCAATTTTTATATTTTTGTTTTCTCTTCAAAAGTGCTCAGAATGTTTCAGAATATAGGGTGCAGACTGGGTACTATGCTCAAGTGGAAGTAATGATACCACATTTAACATCAAGGCAGGAGATATATTTAGGCACAGATATTTTAGATACCTGAAATTGCATCATTATAGCCTTTTCCTACTCTGACTAGATATGTAGCCACTTTGACCAACAGCATTATTTTGTCTAAGCTGCATGCAGTAGGCATTAATCAGAGAAGCCAGGTTGGAAAACATGAACACAAGACATTCAAGTCTCCTAAGTGCTGAAGAAAAGGAATTTATCACAAATATAGGAGGGTGAGTGTTTTAAGTGTGGAAGGATTTCCGTATGAAAGGGTAGAGTTTTTTTTCTTTTTTCAGTTTTTGGTTTTTGGGTTTTGATGGGGTTTTTTGTTTATTTTTTGTTTGCTTTTTGTTTGTTTTTTGACTTTTGTTTTTTTTTTTTTTTTGTTTTGTTTTGTTTTTTTGCAGATAGGAGACAAAATAATCAGGAGACTTTACTTAGAGCCTGGTGACATCCATAGGAGGTAACATAGGGCTTTCTTCACAATCTAGAAAAAATTGGTGTTATCTACAGGGTCTGACTCAGGGGTTCTTTTCTTGCCGTATGACAGGGTAAGACAGAGTAAGTGTAGTTAAAGACAGTTGTACTTGAAATATCTAGGTTTTTAGATGGGAATCAAGGGGCCCCAGATGGGAAGTAGTCAATTGGGAGCCCAGGTGTGTGGACCACTGTTGCTCTTCTAAATATTCCTCCTCTTGTAGATGTGCAGCCATTAAAATTGGACTTATTTGGCAATGGGCTATTCCATATTCGTTTCTTACAAGAGAAATTTCCTTTTAACATATGGATAATCATCCATTTGTTAACATGCATTTGGTTACAGATTTTCCTCTAGAGCAGAGGTTTTGATGGAGTTTGGAGAGATCATTCATTCAAGCAACATTTACTGAGTGGTTGTTATGAGACTGGCTCTCTGCTGTGTGCTGGGAATATAAACAAGAATCAAAGCAAATATGCTTTCTTCCCTAAGGATTTCATGATCTAATGGGAGGTTGGCAGGAAACTTTGATCTACAATATTAGGCTGAAAAGGTTAGAGACAAATGTTTTCCTAGTTTCCAGTTTCACCAAATACAACCCCACTGTATCTCATCTGTTCTTGGAAACTTCACAGCCCATCCTTCTTGCCATTTTCTAAAACCCTTTCCTCAATTTTCATCCATCATTGTCACTTCACAGTTCATATATGCATTTCAAAATATGTGTCAATGATTATTTCATTTACTTGCCTTTGATTTATCAATAATCTAGAAAGATAAAGCAGAGGCAGCTATCACAGAAATTCAAATCCATGGGTTCCCTAACTCTCAGTTTGGAGCCCTTTCACTACGTCATGTCTGTGCAAACCAACCATAGCATGCACCTAATCATAAGGTACACGGACTTCAAACAACATGGGCCGTTCTCCAAATTCTACTGAATACAGCTCAGACAACATGACCTGGCATCCTGGGCTTTCTACAAATTTGGCTTAATTCCTTCCCAAGTTTGTTCCATCATTCAACTACTATAATTATTTGGCCATAATTTCTAGAGAAATCTCTATGCTTTCCTACTTCCATGCCTTTGCTCATGGCTTCCTCTTCACCACAACATCCTATCACTTCCATCTTCGTGTAGTGACTTCCTAGTAAATCTTCAGTGCTTTATCAAGTCTTTCCTAATCTCAATGGCCAAAAATTTTTCTGTAGCAATTTTATTGAACTTTGCTTGTACTTCTCAAGTGGATCTCATTGCATCCCACCTTCTATCACAGGTATTTTGTTGCTGTCTTCTAATAGAAGGCATTAGAGATTCTAATATCTATCTGGAGATCCTGCAGTTTCTAGCACATTAAATGGGAAGCATCATTAATATCTGATCAATAACCAAATGAATTGAATTGAATTTAGGGCATTGAAAGAATAAGGAGACCAAATCAAAGCAATGTAATTACAAAACTTAGCCTTTCTGAGGTAGGCTGAGTAGGGCAGAGAGTGGAGAGTCTAAAAAGAGCCTGCAGGGCAACTAGTTAAGAGACTCAGACAGATATTCTGGATGTAAGGAGATAAAAGTATACTCTTTCTGGTAGAACTGGGACAGAAAGGAAATGAGTACATTGTAAAGGCATTTCTATGCAAGACATGGTGTGTCATGGGGTGTTGTAAGAGATAAAGAAAGAGGTTTTACTTGGGGATTGAACATGGTAATTCCATAGACAAAATGTACAGACTGTATCTGTCAACATGTTTAGTGCTTCCTTCCTTGTTGATATAATTGCGCACTTTTGTTACTTTGCTGAAAGTTCTTGGGATTATCTGCGGTACAGATATCTGATATCTAAGCTGTTGTCCCCAAGAGTGCTCCTGCTCTGTGTAGTTACCTCTGAGCTATCTAGGACCAATAAGAGAAAGCCGAGTAGGCAGAGTCCTAGGACTACCAACAGGCTTCCTAGTCACTCCACTTGGATTGATTTTGATTACTGTAGTTATCATTAGATCCTTTAAAAAAAAAAGTTTTCTGCAGTTTAAAAGTGTCTTAAAACCTTTGCTCTAGAGTAGCATAAGCAAACTGTGGCCCATTAGCTAAGAATGGCTTTTATCTTTTTTAAAGTACAGTTTCAAAAACAGTAAATGAAAAATAAAAGAACTATATGCAACAAAGTCCACGCCTGGACCAGGAAACCTTAAACACTTACAATCTGGTAATTTGAAGAGTAAGTTTTCCTAGCATAAGTACTTAAAAAATAAAAATAATTTTCTAACATTTTATCCAATTGTTGTTGATATTTGATGGCATTATTCCTCCATCCCACCTAGGCTCATTACTAGCTTTCTTCACCTACATTGGCCAGCTAGAATCCTTGAATCCTTGAACCCTGTGTTTATAGGACCAGCATCTCCCATCTCACAGTGCTTATAAACTGCTTCAGTGTTATGGCCAGAGCACTTGAAAATATTTATGCAATAAACAACTAATTTTTCAAGATAGTTATGGTTATACATATTGGGCAGAGGATATCTTAAAATTCTAAATAAAGTACCTTATTTTAGTTATATGGCATGACTTTCCAATCACAGCAGTCACCTTTTCATAGAGGTACATCAAGATAAATAGAGCAATATCCATATTTTACAGTCTATAAAATTCAAATCTTTGCTTAAAAAAAGAGTGTTTACATGCAATGCATATACCAGCTTGCAAGTTTATTTATCAACATATATTTATGCAATATGTGCATTGTAAAGTTAGGGCATCAGTTTTAGGGTCTGGGCAACTATTTACAGCCCAGATCCAAATAGAGGTGAGTGCCTATCAAAAACTTTTGTGACAGGCAGTTGTAGTTCATGAAGGAAAGTGCTACACAGGGCCAGCTCTTCACAGTATCGGCAGGGTGGCTTTTTCATCTTCGGGAGCTAAGGCTTCATTTCCTGCTCCGAGGCACAATTTTTTTTCTTTCTTTTTTTAACCTCAGTTGAAACCTGGAGGTTGAGATTTTCATTCTTTTACCCTACCTCAATACTCCTACCATATATATCTTTTTAAATATAACAATTTTACTTCTATAGTGGTGCACATGTTTGATTATTTGTAAAACTTACCTTTTCAAGGAGTGTGCATATTTTAACATTTTTTGAGGTTTTTATTTATTTTTGAGAGAGACAGACAGACAGAGCAAGCAGAGGAGGGGCAGAGAGAGAGAGGGAGACACAGAATCTGAAGCAGGCTCCAGGCTCTGAGCTGTCAGCACTGAGCCCAATGCGGGGCTTGAACTCACAAGCCATGAGATCACGACCTGAGCTGAAGTTGGATGCTCAACCCATTGAGCCACCCATGCACCCCAGGAGTGTCTATATTTTAAAAGCAGTCAGAATCTTCATGCAAGGCCATGGGAGCATAAAATATATTTAACAATATGGTAGGTTGACATTTTGAGACGGACTTATATGTTTGCCTTAGAATCATCCAAACACTCCCACTTGAGGGATACAGTGCCAAAGAGAAGAATACACAGAAGCAAAGAGGAGAAAAGAGCAGAGAGGTGGGAGAAATGGGGGGAAGTTGCGAAAGGGGTACCAAGCTGCAGTTTTATTGGACAAAGAAGTCTAGAGAGCTAATATACAGCATGCTGACTACAGTTAATAACAATGTATTGAATTCTGGAGTTTGCTAAGAGTAGATTTCTGGTATTCTTGCCACATACATAAAAAATGGTAATTATGAGAAGAGATGGATATGTTAAGTAGCTTGGCTGTAGTTATCATTTCACTATATATGTTTATGTCAAATCGTCATGTTTTATACTTTAAATATATATGTTTTTATTGAAGAATATAAAATATCAATAACAACAACAAAAAAGAAACGGTATTGAGTCCAAGCAGGTAATCATTAAATGAATGACTTTTGTACTAAGAAGAAAGTCATGAAGAAGGTAGAGATTCTGAAGGGCTGCTCTCCCTGGTAGAACTTGCATGTTTGCGGAGAGCTCATCCAGGGACTCCAGGTGAAGTTACCCGGGATGCAGGCATAGATCTATCTATCAGACTCACATGGCTTGGTTTGGAAGTGGTAACTACTTGCCCAAGATGTAGACAAATGCAAAATATGGTGCATATTGTCTTTGATCCACCAGTCTGGAGACAGAACCACTCTGAGCAATTCTATGAATGTGAGGCAGAATACGTAAATTCTGTAGAACTCCAAAATCTCAGTCGCTTCAATGTACAGAGAACACTCAGAGGTCTTCCCAAAAATGTTTCCAAAGAGCTGTGTTTATTGAATCTCAAACATCAAAGAGCTAGGACCCTACAAGTGAGCTGAGCTGTCCCTGACAGAACTTGTGGTATAATTTGATCCCCTGTCTCCATCCAAGCCAGGTTTGTGGGCATGGTGAGCCTTTGGGCTCAGCCAGAGCAGGAAACTCAGGGAGCAGCACTGGCCAGGGTAGCTGGATGTGTGGTTTTCCTGGCACTTGGGTGTACAGCTGGGCCCATAGAGGATGGCTTTATTGTTAGTGAGTACCTTATATTTTAGATAAATATATATTTCATTATATGCACTGACTTTTATTATACTTAATCTTTAATATCATCGAGGTAGAAATTATTAATACCATTTTTAAATGGGGCAATTGAGGCTCAGTGTTTTTAAGTGTTTTGTCCCAGACTGCACAAAAATAAAGGAAAAATTGAGGAAACATATGCCAATGCTTCTACCTTAATAGTGGCCCAAAATGCAGATGTGATACTTGATCCCCATTCTCATGATAATAAAATGACAGTAGGTACAGTCACTGAGTACTTATCATTTGTCAGGCATGTGCTACGGCTTTTCTTGTGATGGTGGAAAGTATCTGATTATCTCATTTATCATGAAGTATTAGCCATTGAAAATAGCTTCATGAAGTCTTGCTCTCAGACCTCTTTCCACTTTAAAAGAGATATATGGGGGAAGAAATGTGTACCCTAAAGGAATGAATGACTAACTGTGGAATTTTAGGGTTTGTAAAAGTTAATACAAGAAAAACTTTTTACCTCAAAGATGCTTTTACAAATCATTTTTTTCTTCCATATTCTACCAAATCATGGGGTTGGTTTTTGATCCCCAATTTTAGCTGCAATGACCTTAAGTCAAAAGCAGAGGTTTTGGTAAAGAAGAGGTTTAGTAGATATAAGTTCTTGAAAAGAACTTGGTTGGTTTGATAGACTCCAATTGCCCAAATACAGTTATCATAATGTCTAAAATTTCACTATTGTAAATTAAGTTCTTGGACTCCCCAATTAATTGTATCTCAAAATCCAAATATTCTAAATGTTAGATATTATCAATTATGCTATGGTGTGAATGAGCTTATTGTTTATTGGTTCTGAAAGTTAGTTGAAAGACTTCTCCACCAAGGCATAAAAAGCAACAACAAAAATGTAGTTGACTGAGATCTTTAAATAAGTCCTCAGAGGGAAGGCTTATAGAACTACAGTGGCCTGCATGATGAATCATGGAAACGATGGCACAGTAAAGAGTGATGTAGATGAAGGAAGTTCCAGATGTTTAGACCTAAACTGATAGGTCATAGGCAGGGGTAAAGGAGGACAGAGCACAGAGCCCACTGCCATGAAACCTAGGTTTAAGCTAGGTTTAAGCTCTGTTTCTTCAACTCTAAAGGGAGAAAGAGGTAATGATTTGGAGGGAGGGGAGATTATTGTGTGGATGAGGTCAGATACTGGGTGGGGAAGTCATTTGAGGACAGTGAAGTACTCTACAGATATTTGAAGGTGTCATTGAATGATGAGGACCAGTGAGAGTATTCATATGGTGACAAAGCTGCGAGACTTTAACATAGTCTTAGTCTTAGGGAGAGAAGCAGCAGGTAACTTGAGAAATGATGCTGGACAGTTTATGGATTAAATTTTCCATACTGGTATGAACTCACACAAATCACATATTGGTAGCCCCCAGAAAAGCAGTACAGGGCAACAGAAGTATGATATTCAACCCCTGGAAGCGTTGGGCACCCATTGCCTGTGTACTAAGTGTTTATAAATGACAATTCTAATCTTTAAGGTGATTTCACTAAACTCCAGCTTCAAGGTGACTGCTGTTTGGAATACATGACTTGAAAAAAATGATTAGGGAACCATAGTCACTGAAAAGATTCTTCTTTTCCTTCCATAATGTGACTGTATTGGGTGAAGAGGTAGGAAACCTAGTTTCAAGACATTCCAGGTGCTGATTTTGAGTCAGGACCTGTGCTAGTGGTAGATATTGTATCCGTAGAGGCAAGAAATCCAGCTGAAAATTAACCATTATTCTGAATATGCAGCATCTTGTCCACTAAATAGACTCAAAACAAATGTCTTATATGATTAAATGATGGCCAACTTTAATTCATGCTTTTGAATTCGTTTTCAGTATTAAAGCCAGCATCACTTTACATCTTTTTTGTTGTTGTTGTTATAGATTCTTCCCCATTTCTTGGGTCTACTGCAGTGTGTTGGCAGGTTGACTTGTGTGGTCAGTAGATGAGCTGACCTCTTGACTATTTTCCCTGACTCACAGGCATCACTGGGCAAAGGATATGCCATTCATGTTGGGCTGATCTACGGCCTCTGTTGTCTTCTAATAAACACCCAGGACTCAGAAATCTCAGATTTGCATTCTCCAGCCAAATTTTAATGCTATTTACTGCAAGTGCAGCCTCAGGAGGTGGGGGATTTTAGGTTTAAGTATGCCCAGATGAATATGCTGAGTGGCATATTCTAGTACATAAAGAATGATATCCAAGTGTCTGTGTTGCTCAAAAATTCAATTTAAATTAAATTACATTCCTCCCTACCCCCACTCCACCATCGCACACTCATGTCTACAGTCCAGAAAGCAGCCACACTTGAAGTAGCAGCAAATAAAATTGGAGACACAATCAAAGTTTCAGGTCTTGAGAAGAGTCAGGCATATGGGACCATGAACTAGAAATTGTTCTCATCTATTTAATTGGCAGATGCCAGGGACCATTTAATACCTAGGTCTGTATTGAAATGCTTGAAATAAACCTTTGAAAAGAAATAATGCTTTACATAATGCCAACCTCTCTCTATGTCTTTACCTGCTACAGATATGGCTGCATCAGGGCTGATAGTCCCCTTTTACTCTCTGGGTCTAGGCCATGGTTCCTGACACCAAGCTCAGACTAAGAGGAAATGATACAGAGGCCAGGGAGCATTTTTGTTCTCCATGTATTTCCCCATCAGAGATTCTCTCTTCTCTTTTAGTAGATTCATTTTCTCTTCTCAGAGTCCAGGGCCCAGGTTATTGCCTGATAAGTACCTAGCTACCCACCTCATATTTTCCCTTTTGTGGTTTTTTATTCTCCTTTCTCCATCCTAACTGATCAATGCCCTTGTCAATTCTTTCAAAGAAAGTCCTTCAAGCTAACCACAACCAGGTGATTTGTCTCGGATAAAGTTCTCTCTGTTCACCGCCAACACATTTCTTCTTTAATTCTGACTTGTTAGAAAGGTTTGAATCCAAAGATTGGATATTCAGAACCTTGACTTGAGTCCATAGAGAAGTTCTTGAGCCAATGGAACCTTTTATGACTCTCTGATCGTTCTCTATATGTTCTCTCATAGTCAAAAAAGCCAATTCTGGCCCTAAATGAATATAACTAGTCAAGTGAGTGGTGAAAAATTAATCTGGGTTTAAACATCAGTGTCATCTCCACATCTTAAAACTAGACTGTGGGATAGAATGGGCAGTAGATGTGTGGAGAGCACTTTGCATAATGTAAAACTAGAGATGCATTAGAATGTAAAGCTTATGAGCTTGGCTCTTCACACCAGCTACCAGGGTTGTAATCTCAGCTCTGTAACTTCCTAGCTATATGACCTTGTGCAGGCTTTTATGTCTTTTTGTTTCTGTTTCTTCTTATGCAAAATAGGAAATAATTGCTCTTTCCTGACAGAGTTGTGTTACATGGGTTGTACTTGCCCAGTGCTCAGAACAGTGACCCAACTGATGATAAATACTTCGACTTAGCTTTTTTAAATCAATAAAGACTGAAGTCCAGTGGTTTTGGCATCAGATACACTATGGCATGAGCCTTGACTCTGTCATCTATGGTACCCTGAACAAGTTATTATCCTTCCTATGCCTCAGTTTCCTCATCTGTAAAAAAAAAAAAAGCAGTAATAATGATATTCACCACCCCTACAGAGAATTTGTGATGATTAAATGATATAATTACTCTATATTGCTTAGTGCAGTGTCTAGCACAGAATATACGCACAATAAGAGTGGTCACATCTAGACTGATGTCGCACAGTGTACCTAGTTCTTGTCCTTAGGGCAGTCAGCAAGCTGTCTTCCACTTATGTGGTTATTCTCATAAAGACCTGTGGCAATGACACATTCAGTCCAGCTCAAATGCATCCTTTTCTGTAGCCTGCTTGACCAAACATCCCTGGTTTCCCTTCATTCTGGTTGTGAATATTCCACACCAATTTCTGGTGCACTTGTTTGCATATAGTTTATCTCTCCTGAAAGGAAGAGACCATCATACACACTCCCCCCACCCCACCTCCACAATTTGGCAGAATATCCTGTAACAAAGTAGGTAGATATTAGCCCTTTAAATTCTCCCTTGGATGTCATCAATTTTCTTCCTCCATAGATGTTTATTCTGCTACTGTTTCAGTGGCATGCTCTAAACATGATTAACAGTCTTTCCCTTTAGTTACGGGCACAGTAAGTTCTTAGTGGGGCATGGAAAAGGCACATGGGAAAGAAAGGTAGGCTCCTTTAGATACCTCAATCTTTTTTCTTTCTTTTTTTTTTTTTAATCAGGTAGCCTGAACCTGAAGTTCAAAAGCTGGCTTAAGTCCCGGGACAGAGCTCAGTCCCCAGGGTCTGTGCTTTTGCCAGTGAAATTCTCCATGGATCTGATCAGTCTTGACACTTATTTCTTCTCTCTGCCTCAAAATGACTGATTTCTTCAGAAAATGGATGTCTGTAAAAGTTAGAACAAAATGTCTAATAACCAGTTCAAATATTGCTAAGGGAATATTTTGACTTCTTCAATTTACTGAAATCTCTTAAGGCTAGTTCTTGCCTGAAACATTTATTCCTGCACCGTATGTGTTTTCCCCCCAAATTTGGAATTCTGTCATCACTGTAGTCTGAAAGTCTTTGTAATTTCTCCAGTTGCTGCAGTCCAACAGTGATGGTTTTTGTTGGATAAACTCAAACTTCTTCAGAATTCAAGTATCATAGATCTACTCACCCATGGTTAAAAAATGTATTCTTGGTGCTAGCATGGGAAGATGATTCTATTTGAGGGATAGGTGGAGATGGCACCGTAATGAGTTTCTTACAGAGGTTACCAAACAAAACCCAAGTATAATCTATGATCCCATGAAGTTCAGTCTTAGCATGTGTTGGATTCAATGAAATACAACTCAGCAACCAAGAGTAATTATAATGTGATTTCTGTCTTTAATTACAATTTTCAAAGACCATAAAAGAGGTTCCCAATAACAATCCATAGCAATATTTCATAAAACCCCTTCAGCTCTAATTTTGCTATAAGATAAAGTGGCATAAATAGATATAAATGTTAGTTAGAGGGGTAGAAAACCTATAAAGGCAGATATAAAATTTTCCCTGTTGTGTGGGAACACAGAGGAGGGTTAGAGGTAAACCTGATAATATTGGTCACATTCCCCAATTAGCATAGCGTTATCATTTTACTTTGCATTACTCACAGAATACTCCCCCAACATGTACAAATGCTGCACACACTCCAGAGGAGAATATCATCCAAACTAGTAAGTCATTACTGATTGATTGGTTTAGGGAGCAAGTGGAAGGCGAGTCCTCTATGGTTGTTTTACTGTATGAATGTGATCACACAGCATGATCAATACACCTAAGAGGGTAAATGAGGTATTTATTCATTCATCAATTTATTTTTACTCATTCATTCATCCTTTAGGAAATTCCATTAGACATTTACCAGAAGCCAGAAACTTTCTAGGCGCTGGGATATAGTGCTGGACAAAAGAACAAAGATCCTGCCCCCAAGAAGCCTACATTTGTTGGGAGAAAGTGTGACAATAAACAAATAAAATGTAATGAAATGCTGTGAAAAAGAAGGGTAAATGGACGCAGAGAGAAGGGACTGCTGTTTTACACAGGTGTCAGGGAAATTTTCTCTAAAGAAGTAACAGAGTCTCTGTGCAAGGGCCAGAATAAAGAGAGAAATGGGGTTGGTGGCAAGATAAACGGGTTGTGGGGAGGCACCAACAAGCCAGCATTGTTTTTTAATACCTTCATTCCATTTATGAATGGAATGCTTTTTTGATCTTTTTCTTTCTTCTTTTATTTTTTTTTTTTTTCCTTAAGAAATCCTGTGCTTCTTGAAATGTGAAATAGGTGAAGGAAAATACAGTTCGGGACCATTAATTGTGCTTTCTTATTGAGTATATAAATTTGATGTCAAACGGGCCTGGCTGAATGGTATATATTTATTTCAAAAATATCATTTCTGTGAGGCATTGCTGCATCATCCTATTGATTTAGGGATTGGTGTGATTGTGCCTGATGCTTTTATGAAAGGCAGGCTATTAACAAACTAAATTGA
Source organism: Panthera leo (assembly GCF_018350215.1). Lineage (NCBI taxonomy): Eukaryota > Metazoa > Chordata > Mammalia > Carnivora > Felidae > Panthera > Panthera leo. The sequence continues at coordinate 59,542,366 of NC_056690.1, read as the reverse complement.
AAAACTAGTGAGTCTGCCTTTCCGGGCCCAATCCGGCATGCTGCCCATGTGAGGCTTAAATGGGAAAATACTGTAAAAAGACTTATTTTAATGCGACAGACTCCTCATTGCAATCCATAAACCTTATTTGCTGTGAAGAAAAAAAAATCCTACAAGATAGAATTCTCATGCTCCGGCAGAAATCTCCCTCTGGTTTCTCTCCCATCCATGGCAACATTAATCTTTTCATTTCAGAAGCTGACTCTCTTTGACCTTGTTGGACATTAGGATTAAAATCTTCTGTAAAACAAGGTAGCTTTAAGAGAGTCAGAGAAACCTTGGGTGCTAATGCATAAAACCCCTGGAGGTGTCCAGGGTTTGAAGTTTCTCCCCAATTCCTGCTGTGGGCTGGATGATTAAACCTAGGGTGTGAAAGCTGAAAGTTATTAGATTTTACCTAGTGTGTCTTCTTTGTTTTGCAGATAGAAACTGAGGCACAGGTAAGGGGTAACACTTATTCACTATCACATAGCCAAACTAATAGCAGAACTTACGTCTCAGAGCTCTTTCCAATCAGTCTCACTGCTTCATATTCCACTTTCCTATGGTCCCTGTCTCATGGAAGATGATCCAAGTGATTGTTTAAAAAGAGTTTGGAATCATAAATACAGCAAAATGGTTATGTGAAGTCACAGGAAATGTACTTGGATTTTCAAGAGTGTAAAAAGGGTGATTGGTGGCTCTTCTCACCTGCAGCATTGTGGGCCTGTCTCCCAGCTCTGTTTCTCTGATATAAAATGACTTTGATGTTATCTGACACAACACGGGGGTTACTGTGAAAGGAGGCAATGCCGCTGAACAGTTTTCAGTCATTACAAAGATTATGCAATGGGGCACCACTTTTTGTGATGGAGCTAAAACTTAGATATTACATGGTGTTGTCTTTTTAAAAATCTGTATTAGAGGAAATAGTCACTCCACAGATGTGTACTGAAAACCTGGTATGTTCTCAAGCCTTCATCACACTACTCATGAAGTTACAAAAGAAAGAGATAATGCGGTCTCTGCATCCTGCTCTAAGGGCCCCATACTCAGCTGGAGGAGGAGGTGAAGGACCCAACTCCTGGGGAGTAGATGAGTCTGGCTGTGTGCCTCCTGGTCTGGGAGCTGGAAAAGACCAAAGAGAAAGAAATGATGAACAGAACGGCATGGAACTTCTCCCATGGATGGGTTTATGTAACTCCCTCTGCAGTCCTCTGCTTAAGGATGATCTGGGGATGAGGTAAGAGTCTATGTAAAACTGCCAAGAATAAAACTAGCACCATAGTTAGAATGTGGCATGTGGCGATCAGTTAGGCCAACGTTGTTCCTCTCTTCCTTTCTCCCTCCTTCCCTTTTTCCCTCCCTCCTTTCTTTCTTTCTTTCTTTCCTTCCTTCCTTCCTTCCTTCCTTCCTTCCTTCCTTCCTTCCTTCTTCTTCTTTCCTTCTTCCCTCCCCCTCCATCCTTTCCTTTCTACTTTATTTCTTCTCCTCCCCTTCCCTCCCTCTTCTTTCCTTTATTTCTGCATACTTGACAATAGTGTCTACGACATCACTCCTGGGAATAGATGTCTCCATGAAAGAGAGGTATTCCAAAGGCAACATGGAAACCTTTTTCTTTACATTAGGAGACTTACGTCCTTCCTGGAAAAAATGAAAGAAGTGCAGTAAATGGCAACTCTTCCCTGAAGACAAACACATTCTGGAGATGTGTCTGTGCTCAATTTCTCATTCTTCAGAAGTTGGGGTGACCTTAGGCTTCCCTGCTGTGTGTGACCCTGGCCGGGTGGATATGTTTTGGGGATGTGCAGTGAGAAGTATATGCTGGCCCGTTACCCTGCATTTTGTTATACTTTGAACTTACACTTCATTAAAGCAGAAAACTCTCTGAGTTTCTCTCATATCCCCTCATAGAGTCTTTATTTTACCCACTCCCAATGCCTCCTCCCTTTCTACTTTGTGTCCTCTTTTCCTACGTCCTGCAACACACACTCATTTCTACTTGCTAGAATCTCAAGTGACTTCCAACTAGACAAAAAGAAATCCTGTTTCTATGCACAGACAGCCTTCAGACTGATGGCCCCATTACATTAGCATACAATAAAAGCCAGCAGGGGGTGCATTGCCATGCTGTTATCCTGGGTCTCTGTGCCTCAGGGGGCTGGGAAGGTTCCCAGCGTGCAGCTCTTCTCTCTGATAATGAGGCAATTGCACACTTTGGTGACAGCTCCTCAGCCCCAGTGGAAGCTGTAGTCTTAGTGAAGGGAGAGGGGAAAGGTCAGCACCGTGTATCCTATGATCTGATATGGGCTTCCTGGTTTCTCTAGCCTCCTTAATCTCTCTTCCACTGACCTAAGAACTGCTTAAAATTCCTAACTTTTGCCTCCATAACAAGTTAGGCAGTTTTTATTGTAGGGAACACTATTTCTAGCACTTTCTCATTAAAAATATAGAGGGTGGTTGGGGCACCTGGGAGGCTCAGTCGGTTAAACGTCTCACTTTGGCTCAGGTCATGATCTCATGGTCTGAGCTCTGTGTCAAGCTCTGTGCTAACAGCTCAGAGCCTGGAGCCTCCTTTGGATTCTGTATCTCCCTCTCTCTCTGCCCCTCCTGCACTCATGCTGTCTCTCTCTCTCTCTCATAAATAAACTTAAAAAAATAAAATATAATAAAAAATAAATAATATAGATGGTAGTTAATTATGTGCTTACAGTGCTCCACCTCCTTGCCAACTCTCTATGAGAAGATGGGGAACTGAGGTTATAGGAGAAGAAAAATAGGGTTCCATCTTTGGCCATGAGAACAGCTTTTCAAACTAATAGTACAATACATTGCCAATGTTCCCTCTGGGTTGTTCTAACGCCTGGCATTGCTTGCTGAAGCCAGGACTTCAATACCCAGAGTTCACTCCTGGACCCATGTTGGGACACAAATGTAAACTCTATCTGGGCCATGAGCTCAGGTGGGCCCCTTCCACCAACACTGGGGACCTGTGGCTGCATCCACTCCAGCCTTCACTAGTATGGAGACACCACAGCCACCAGGCTTGGCAAATGGTGATTAACTACTTCTTTGTTTAAACTTGTGATAAAAGAGTGTATGGAGGAGGGAAACTGAAAGCAACACATACAAACCCTTGTCCCTCTCAGCTCTCATTGCCTCTACTTTTCAAGAACCCAGAGAAAACAAAGCAGAGGGCAAGTTGCAGTTCCTCCCTATATGATACTGCCATTGTTTTCTCTCCAGAGAGGCAGTGGACAGAAATTAGCAGGTTAACAGCCCACAAAAAGGGACTGTCAACCCCATCTAGGATTGAGACAATTGATATGCAGGCCCCTTTGTGATAAAATGTGATATAACTGTATTCCACTTCAAGTGCCTTGCCTTCTGTCCCACAGTCAATTCTGGTCTGAATCCATTCTCCCCAGACACATACAGATTCCCTGAGGCCATGTAGTCTTAACAGCCTCCTCTTTATGAGAAGTCACTGACCGCTGGATTACAAATCACTACTTAATATGATATTAATGCTCCCCAATCGACCAACTTCTAACCAGAGGAAAAGAATGTGTAAATAAGAGCAGAGAAGACTGTAGTTGGATAAGGTAGATGTCCCTGACCACAGATGGGGATCAGGTCCTGAGGAGGACAACCAAGGTAAGGCATAAGGTCCCTGCTTTCAGACATCCTCAAGAGAAAAACTGATCATCATGTGTGCAGGCTGTTTTTTTTTTTTTTTTTTTTTTTTCTCCATAAGGGCCCAAGTCAGGCATCTTGAGGGTTTCATCACCTTGAGGCCCTCCCTCATGAATCTGTCCCTCCATTCGTCCTAGAGGGTGACTTTTGATAGTTACAGTGCTTTCTTTAGTGCTTTTAAAAAATTATTCTTAAATCCATCTCCTCTTACCAAGGGTGCTTGAGGGTCTGACCAGTGCAGCCCTATACCTGAACAATCGCAATAACTTCACAGGATTCCCTACCTTCTAACCACAGTCCATATCGCTGCCAGATCAATGTTCCTACCAGAGCACTCTAGAGACTTCCTTCCTTAACACACATGCCTGATCCCTGTGTGATCACCAGGGAGATGAAGTCCAAATTCCTGGGCTAGGCATTCAAGGCTATGTGCCATATTGCCTCAACTTTATTGCCTTTATTCTCTTAATACGTTCCTGATTAGGCACCACTAAGGGGTCCCACCTCATACTGTACACCTGGTATTCCCTTTACTTTTGTGCAGCATTTCATAGTAAGAGAGAGAAGATATGATATAGGAGAATAACCACTAGGTCAGTGTTGGAAAGATGAATTTGAATACTATTTCTGCTACTTCCTTGCTCTGTAACATTTTCTTAATTATTTAATATTTTTCTCAGGCTGCTTCCTCAACTTTAAGAGTGGGTAATAATTCCTTTGTTATTTGATTTTGGTGTGGATTCAGAAGCTAATTAATGTAAAGTATATGGTACACAGTAGGGGCTTCATACGTTGTATTTACAATTCTCCTTTCACTCTTTTATGCTCCTTCTTATACAGCCAACCGATCCTTGAGGGCCCTGTTTAGATTTTACTCACTCTGTGGAACTCTCTGATAGCGCTAACTTTCTTTGGCTTTTTTTTTTTTCTGAAATCTTTTAGTCTATTTTTAAAAACACTTACTGGGCAGTTTTCTGTATTAATTACCTTTTCATGGGCATACAGTCTGTATATCCAACAGGGCTGAGAGTGACTTTCTCCCGCCTCTGTCTTCCCTCCTACCCTGCCTATGGGAGCTATACTGCATTGGTTCTTGAACCAGTCCCTGGTGATTCAGGAAATTCTTAAAATGTTCTGACCTTCCATGCAGTAATCGCTTTTCCTGTTAATATGACCGAGATGTCCCTAGTATTTTCAGATAAGCTTCCCGCAACCATAACCTTACCTTGTCAAACCACAGGTGAAACCAGATGCTCCCCAATTCATTTCTTCCTTTCTCAAAGGCTCTTGTTTTCAACCCATTTGAACTTGAATTTTCAAATTCGGTATCTCCCAGTTCTTGCTAATATGTTTGCGTCAAAATTCATATGTATGAATCTTTGTTCTGGGCACCTACTGGGTAAGCCAGATGTTGTGCAGGAATAAAGTCCAGCCTGTGAAGCCCAGCTTGAAGATCTGGGCTGTGCTGCCTAGGAAGACATCTCTCCCAGAGACTGTCCCAGTGTTCAAAGATCAGCAGCTATTTGAAACCCTTATTTCTGCATCTTACCATTTGTGTATATCCCTTTTGTGCCATACTAAGTCCCTCATGCTGTCTATTATCTACACTGGAAAGAAAGGATGTAACCACCTTGAGTGCTAAACCCCACTCTTTACCAGCCTGCCTCTAACGCTGTTTGCCACGCAGATCTAGTCACAGGTGCTACTCCCCAGTTAGGGTGAGTGAGCTGTGTGCTGCTAACCACCTAATCCAAGACATGAGGTGACACATTCTACAGAGTGGCATATCACAGTGTCTCTACCCCTACCCAAGAACTTTTGCATTGCCAGCCATCGATGGAAGGATTTCTAAACAGAGATAGTCTGATGCCTAGACTAATTGAGCAAAATGATTTAATCGAAGACCCAAGCATGCAATTATAAACTCATGTTGGCTTGGTGAGCCTGGATTGTCAGAGGTGGCTTTGTGGCAGGCAGACAGGTGGACGGTCCTTGGATCGGGAATGAGAGAACACAAGGCTCACGCCCGCCCCTGACATTCACTGTTCTGTGACCTTGGGAAAGTCACTTATCCTTGTGAGGATTAATGAGTTAATCACAGGAGAACCACTTTGAGATCATTGGCTGACAGGTGCTGTATAAGTACAAAGTATTATTATGAAAATGTCACTGTGCTAGCTGCATTTGCTCTTGAGGGCACAAAGGCAGGAATGACAGCCCTGGGTGAGTGGATAAGGATTATGTAAAACAAAGAAGAGTTCTGCCATGGAAAGTTCTGTCTGCTAACACTACTTCTCTTCATCTCTAGATTGGGAATTCTACCCCCAATCAACAATCTTCTGGCTTATCTCTGGACAGAGGCAAGTTATATTTTTCTGAAATAAACTGTGCAAAACAATTCTAGCCAGAGGCTCTATGTCCATAGATTTTCCTGGTCCTTAGGATAGCCTTGGAAGTAGAGGCCAGAAAAACTTTTTTTTTAACATCTCCAACACCTCCATATTTCCCCCCCAAAACTCAGAAACTTTCCTCTGACTTTTCCCACTCATAAAGAGAAGTAAAATATAGAGATTGGTAACCTTGGGTCTCAAACTGTAATGGTCAAAATTCAAACTCCGTCTGTCAACAATATCTTCCATCGTCTGTTTTTCATTTTTAGTTTATCTTTATTCCTGGAAAAGTTTTTTGAAGAAAAAAAGATATTGTTTATGAAAAATCCTAACACATAGTAGATACTCAACAAAATTGATGAATGAGTAATTTGTATTCAGTCTGCCTGGGTATCAAAATTCCAAAGCATATCAAAAAAATCAACAGTTATTGAGTGCTAATTCATTGTGATGCTCCCCTAAAAGAATATCTTGTGTTTTAGGGGAAACATGATTCAAAAAAATTATGAAACATGCTGAACCCTGAAGCGTGTGGGAACACTCACCTGAGGGAAGGGCATGCCTCTCTTAGGGGGAGGGTTTGATGGTGAAAAGATATTATCAGTGACAACACTGGAAGCATACAGGTAGCTCAAGAAAGAGGAAAAAAGTCAGAGGACAAGACCTACAGCAAATATGGATTCAGAAAGGGCTTCTGTGCACAGGAAACCAGGTGAGATTTAAGAGGAGATAAAAGGTGGATTGGGCTATGCCCATGTGTCTACTGATTACCAGGAGGATTGCTTCTAACCGAGGAGAAGTAGAGGGGCCCCCACTGGTCTTTCGAAAAGCCCCAGTTGTGAGCTAGGGAGTTAGAGGGAATTTTTAAGTAGTTGATGTTTTTTTGTTCTTGTTTGTTGTTGTTTTCTTAAAATGAGTATATTTTGGGCTCCCTAAAAGGGACAAAAGCACCCAGAGGAGTCACTGCCTGGAATTGCATATTCCTCGCTTCAAAACTCCTAGAAAACTGAAGTCAGTTCCTGCCTGAAAAGAAGGTCCAGTTCCAAGGAGGTGGATGGAATCCTCTCCTTGTTAATTGGCTGTTACCACAGTAGGTTCAGCTTGTGGAAGATCAGACCTTAGTGGGGCACAGGGAGAGGGCAGGCTGCACAGTGTTGGAGAGCCACAAGGCTGGCTGCTGAGATTTTACACTCAGAACCTGATTGTTACCTGTGCAAGCTGTAGGTAAGACAGAGAAGTTCTTCATTAAGAGCTGTGTGTAATCAATTGCTCTTATCTTATTTTTTTTTAATTATTGCCTTAGCAGCATTGTTATTCTCTATGTAACTTTCCTTGGGAGCATTTAACACTTTCTCACAGAGAGAGACAACTACATGAATGGATAGTAAGACAGAAAAATATCCTTCTTTTGTGAAGTAGGTGTCATCATCTCTTTGTTGAACTCCCTCTGCATCCTCTTTCTTCTCCTCTGTCAACCAGGAGAATTCTCTGTTGACCTGAGTTCCGCACAAACCTCTAGGACCCTTGTCTATTTCAAGCAATCTTCCTCTTCAAAAAGAATTCCTTCCTCATTATCCATCTGGGCCTCATGTCCTCAAAACTGCACTGTTTGATTAACTAACTTTATCAACTGATCTTTCCTAGGATATTAACAACCATTAATATATAACCTTCCTCATAGCAACTTTATTTTTAAAAAAATCACATCAGTGTGTTTCTTAAAGGGGAATACAATGTGGAAATGTTAGAAGCCCATGGACAGCCAGTAAAGCAGATATTTATGGTAGATATAGCCACTAACCTTGACTTCTTGGAAACCATTATTGATAGAGAGACCACATTGGCAGGTACATGCCCTGAAAACTTTATAACCAACCCTCTTAGTTTACAGATATAGACTGAGTGCCGAGTTAAATGGCACTTGGAGACCACACAGCTGATCAGTAACAGAGTCAGAACTCAAGTCCAAGTTCTGAATCTGACTAGAACTATATCCACAGCACCATGTTGTTCTATAAATCCCATTCTGTACCTGCTTTGCTGTGAGACCTTGCACAGAAAATGCTCAGTCTCTGGGTTTCTGTTTTGCACCCTGTAAAGTAGGAGTTGGATTAATGGGTCTTTGAAAGGAGGGGTCTTTCAGCTTTTCAAGTATTCTTATTCTTGTATTTGGAATCACACATGTGCATTTTACATTCATCTACATATATAGAGCCTGGGGAATTTGACTTTATCATTTCTTCAAGTTTCCCTATGCCATGATGCTTCACTACTGGTATAATGATCTTTAGCATGTCAATGATTCAAATACAAGGACATTTTCTTGGGCCTTCATTGTTTCAGAGTGAAATTGAAAGAGGGAATCCAGCTGTTTATATGCAATATGCAGCAATTATGAAGTTCATTTCCAGAAGACACTGTAACCATGGCAACCTGTAATTCTGGAAGAATAGAGACAGGCTGTAGACTGACTTCCAGTGGGGCCAACTTTTAACCAGAGATGGCTCAGGAAATGCTGATGAGGAGCCTGAGCTGTTTACTTTAAGTTAGAAGCAGTTTTTGAAAGTCAGACTTCCTTAATCCATAACTTCAGTCCTTCTTTAAAGTTCAGTAATCGGTGAAACTCAAATTTCTAGATTTGCCCGAGTCTGCCCTAGAGGGCTAAATAGTTCAAATGAAACAAGAGCCAGAATTGTATTGATGTTTATTTCATAGCTCCTTAAACGCAAAACTCAAAGTCATAACATCAAACTGACTGAACTAAGCGTGTGTTGCAGGAACCTCAGAAAGTTCAGATGAGAACCAGAGAACCCAGTCTCTTGATATACAGTGTTTCTGAGCACACACTGACTACTTTGATATTTCAAAAAAAAAAAATCAGATAAGACTCATGTTAGAATGGATGATTTTATGATATTTGGACCCCAACAGGCCAGAAGGGAAGCAGAAGTTGCCAGAGGGGTGGAGGTGCAGTGGGGTGGGCAGCACAAAGGGCAGAGGTATGGTCATTCTGAGTCAGAAATTATTTAAAACAATTTGGTCAGGTTACTGAGTTGATTTTCCTCTCTTTACCTCATGTGTATCCCCTTCAACAAATAGTGTGATTTTCTGGATACTCAGAAAGGGAATGGGACAATGGGCAGCTAAGGGTCAAAACTTAAATACACACAACTCTGGACTACACCCTGGGACATTCATGGAGATGAAATACTAAATGACTGCAAGCTGCAAAGGCATAGGAATTGGATTTCTGCTATTTCTGCCTCTTCCGAATCTGTCTTTGATCCCTGCTGGCAGCACGCTGGGCATGTGTGAATACCACAGCTCATAGATACTGTACCTACCAGGAAAGTGAAAGGAAGCCTGGGCCTAACAGCTGCAAGTTTTCCTCTGTGAAATTCCCAGGGGACTTAAATTCAGGGGTGCACTCTGAATAGGTTGAGATGTACGCCTTCTGGTTGAGGGCATTACTTTTCATTCATTTGCCTGATTGATGAGCAGTCTTGCATGCATCTGAAGCCCCAGACAGACACATATGTATAGTGCCCAGGATGAGTTTACTGTCACTCTAGGGTCAGCAAGTAGACTTGAGAGACAACCAGATAGGCTATCCAGAAAGAGATTTGTGTCAAGATGTAGGTTAGTGATAGGAGCTAAATACATATGAGGATTTTCAAACAGATCTTTAGCAACTGCAGAGTATACCACCTGTAAGCAAAAGGAAGACCTCCCATAATGACACTTAGGCTCCTGGCTCTCATCTCTGCCCTTGTGTAGACTCCTGCCAGCTACAACAGTATTCGCCGAGAGTCCTGTGCTCATTCTGCTCTGATGTGGCTCTTCCTTCCATGCCAGCCTGCTCTTGTACCATCTTCGAAATCCTGACTCTGAATCTAAAACTAGATCTGCCCTGCAGAGGCTCATGGAAGGAATCACAGATTTTGGAAGCTGAGAATCCTGGCTTTGCCCCTAACCTTCCAGATCCAAAACCATTAACTAACAGTTCTACATTATCTGTAAAGGGCTAATCATGAAACACTACTTGTACAATTATTGTACATAATATGCTGAGCATGGTGGCTAACAGGGGACAGGTCTTCACTAATGGCAATGACATATATCTAACCCCTGTTGAGATAAGAATTCATAGGAGCTATTGAAAACTGCCTCCACTACATGGCTGAAGAAAGACAAAGTCAGGAGCCCAGAAAACCAGACACAGAAAGTGAGGTCCAGGGATAGGGTAATACCAGTCTCTGAAAGATTGGGGAGTAGACGTCGTTCCTTCACATACAGAAGAAGAACATATAGCAAGCATGGTTTAATAAAAAGAACACAGCTTTGGGCTTAGAAGGCTGGACTTAAATGTGAGTTAGAAGAACAGGGATGATAATGTTGTCTGCCTCCTGCTGGTATGTCCTGGAGCAGGTCCATTAGGCCCAGTGGTCAATTGAATGTTCTCTGCACAGGCAAGCTGGTGGGATGATCAGGCAAATTTTGAAGGAATGGTCACTGAAAACTGAAATATCACTATTACAGAAAGGATACCAAAAAGAAGGTCAAAGTGAATAGGAAACTCTTTATAAAGAAAATGGAATTTGAGAAATCCCTTGAAAGGATTGCTCAAAAGAAATGGGGGGGGGGGGGGTCAATTATCTTGGTAAGTGTGGGGGTTATGTACAGGGCAAGGGTGAGAGAGAACCTGAGATGAATGAAAAGATCAGTGGCACCTCGGTGGCTCAGTTGATTAAGTGTCTTACTCTTGATCTTGGCTCAGGTCATGATCTCACAGTTTGTGAATTAGAGCCCTGCATCAGGCTCTGGGCTCTATGGCACAGAGCCTGCTTAGGATTCTGTCTCTCCTTCTCTCTGTCCCTCCCTGTCTTGTGCATGTTCTCTCTTTCTCTCTCACTCAAAATAAATAAATACACTTAAAAAAAAAACAGATCAGTAATAAAAAGATCAGTTTGGTTGGGATGGAAAGTTCTTATAGGAAACAGTGCTATTAAAGGCCAGGAAAATAGACTGAGGTCACCTGGTGGAGGCTAAATATTTATTATTTTTTTGGCAATGGGAGACCATTCAAAGTTATGGCAGGAGATACAAAACTAATGTTTTTTTTGTTTGTTTTTGTTTTTTATTTTTATTTTTTTATTTTTTTTATTTTTTAATATATGAAATTTACTGTCAAATTGGTTTCCATACAACACCCAGTGCTCATCCCAAAAGGTGCCCTCCTCAATACCCATCACCCACCCTGCCCACCCTCCCACCCCCCATCAACCCTCAGTTTGTTCTCAGTTTTTAACAGTCTCTTATGCTTTGGCTCTCTCCCACTCTAACCTCTTTTTTTTTTTTCCTTCCCCTCCCCCATGGGCTTCTGTTACGTTTCTCAGGATCCACATAAGAGTGAAACCATATGGTATCTGTCTTTCTCTGTATGGCTTATTTCACTTAGCATCACACTCTCCAGTTCCATCCACGTTGCTACAAAAGGCCATATTTCATTTTTTCTCATTGCCACGTAGTATTCCATTGTGTATATAAACCACAATTTCTTTATCCATTCATCAGTGGATGGACATTTAGATAAAACTAATGTTTTGCATCTGCCTCTGCCAATTCATGTCAGATCCCTTTATTCCCCACCCAAGGTAACACACGTGAACAACTTTATGAGGTATACTTTTCCGTGTTCATATGAACATATGAATATAAGTGTGTATGTGCATTTATACTTTTTATAGATCCAACTACATAAATGATTGGGTCACTATTAAAAATGGAATTATATATATATACGTTTCTGCATCTTTTTTCATTCATAGAAATCCCTCTTAATCAACTCTTACCCACTAATGCACTAATTTATCTTAATAGCTGCATAATATTCTATGGTGTGGATAGACCTTAAGTTATTAGAACATTTCTTATGTCTTGGTATCCATTTTATCCCTAAGGATTTTTTATTTGTTTCTTGGATTGTTTTTCTGTTTCAAAGCTATTAATACCAAATACCTTTGTGCATATGTGTTTAAGTACTAGTGGATTTTATTTCATTAGATAGGTTCCTCTGAGTGGTGTTGTTGGGTCAGAACACATGTGCATTTTCAATTTTTATGGATTATGCTAGATTGTTTTCAAAAACTACCCACATTTCTACATGCTGTATATATGAAAGGAAACTTTTTCCTTCATCCCTCTCAGCATTAGCTTTTAAAATGTTCTTTTCATTTTTTTCCTAGTCGTAAAGTGATGTCTCATTATTAGTTTAATTTGCATTTCCCTGAACCATTAGTGAATTTGAGCATCTTTTCATATGTTTCTCAGTCATTTATAATTTCTCTGTTGCCAATTTCTTGTGCATAAACATTGTTCATTTTCTGTTGGGCTATTTGTCTTTCTCTTGTCAGAAAATCTTGTATTTTAGAGACATTAACCTGGGAATGTGCTTGGTAGAATTGCCTGGAGGAGGGAGAGATGGAACCATCAAGAAACAATCACATTGTTCAGAAAATGAAGTGATATGAGCCTTCCTTAGACTTGGGTCCTTGGCCGTGTAAAGGATCAGCTGAGAACTGTTTGAAAAAAGGAGCAACAGGACCAAAGAATTGATTGGATGTGGCTGCAGGGAGGAAGGGTGGAGTGAGATTGCAGTTATTTTGTGGTTGGGCAAGTCTGATTGTTGGGAAATTGCTTATTGCATTTTAAAGATCAGGAAATCAGAGGAAGAACAAGAGTTGTAGGAAAGAAGAGTTTCCTTTACAAATGATATCAATTTCACTTGACAGTGACTCATCCTGATGACAAGTAAATTTGCAGGACTAGAATTTGGGAGAAGGGTCAAAGATTTTCAAGGACATAAAGGCCCTGGGTGAAGAAGGGTGAGACAGGAGGCAAATGTGGCAGAGATTTGGGTTTTCCCAGTCCTGGGAAGCAGAATAAGGCACAAAATCTTTGAGAATTAGCATCCCAGTGTGTCTGAAAACATCCCAGACCATATCAGGTCACAGAGGGAGACCACAGAGAAATAGTGTGTGGGGTAGCAATTGGGCTTTAGAGTGGTTGCCAGATTTAGCAAATAAAAATATACGATGCTCAGTCAAATTTGAATTGTAAATAAACAGTGAATAACATTTTAGGATAATTGTGTCCCATATGATAAATCTGATAAACTTGATAAATATGTTAATATTTGGGACATACTTATCCTAAAAATATTCAATGTTTGATACATACTTGTCCTAAAAATATTCATTGTTCATCTGAAATTATAATTTAATTGGGTATCTCTATTTTATCTGACATGAGGTTCACATGAGGGTTCATATCTTTGTTCTTTCTGCCATGTCTCAGCTTTGGATTGCCAAGCAATCATTCCAGCCTCTCTAAAACAAAGTTATTCTTTGGGATCAAAAAGCTGTTCACAGTGATATTCTAGGCAGTGAAATATCTGACATTCTCTTTACTAGCACTTTATCCATCTACAATAATGCAGTGATTATTGATGTCCATTCATATCTTAGCTATTCTACCAACAAATACTTATTGAGCATATGTCATGTGTAAAAGAAGGTGCTTGATGGAATGTTCATAATAATATGATGTCCAAAGTAACTTGGACATCATATAGTGACTGCTGAAACCTCAAAGGTTTAAATAGTCCCCAAGAGGTTTTAATCATTTAAAGTTATTTTTAGATGTCATTTTAAAAGAATAGTTCTCTCATCTACTTATAGAGAGTTTCTATTTGGCAGAATGTTAATTCTGATCTCAGTAAATGGTAATTGAGAGAATACATTATGGGGATTTTTACCTCTAATAAATAATGCATCATTTATTATCCCTCAACGAGCTTATATTCCTCAAGGATCATACAAGTCTCATTTCTGCAGCTAGCACTGAATAAAGTGGATCTCTCTTCTCAAAAATGTTTTATTACTAATATTTGTAGACTTCATACATGTGGTAGATATTTTCATTTAGCCCTCACAACAAACTTATGAAGGAGGGACTGGGATTTTACCATTTTACAAATGGAACTAAACAAGTTCCCACAGAAGGAAAGAGGTGATTATGGTCCAATCCCTGTTGACTTTGCTCCAAGACCCATGCTCATAACTATAGTGCATAACTCCTTAACCTACTGAAGGAGTGTTGGATGGAACAGGGTGACATTCTAAATAATTCAGTTCTTGGTTAGGGTTCAGAGGAGGACTCTAATCTTAAAGAAAGCCTGGGACACTAGGGAGAGAAACAATAGAAGTGGGATTGTACCCAAACCTATCTCTGATGATGAACTAGATAGCCTACTAGTCCTATCATCAGAGTCTGGTGGGCAGCAAAGATGACTTTGGTGGGAGTTTATGGGAGCTGTGGCATATAGAATTGACCTCAAGTCCTGGACCTGCTGCCTGTGAAGGACTCTGAAGAGATAGAAATCATGGATGAGCACTGCATCTTGGGGTGCACTTCAGGCTTCTGGGACTGGGGAGCCTGTCTGACATTTCAGACTCAAGAATGGATCATAGGCTTCTGTTCCTCTTCTTGTCTGTTAAGACAAACACATGCCACCAGAATTATCATGAGATAAGACATAAAAAAGCAAATGTTATAAGTGCTGGCACTCATAAGAGCAGGTGTTGGAAAAAAAATGCATGTGATATCGATTCAGGTTATTATAAACTATGTTTGTAATTAGAAGATTGAAATTTAATTGAGGATGAAGACTTACAGCTAAATAATCTTTAAATATTCTTAATAGAATCCATTATGGTTATGAAAAGCAATATAAAAAATTAAAACAAAAAAACAAAAATCTGGATCATTTTTGTAAAAAAGGAAGACCATATATTTGCCTCTATTACACATCTCAATAGTGCCTGTGCAGTACAAAGAGGTTGGGACTCTCAAGTTCTGATAATCTAATTGAGTTCCTAATCCTTTATACCAGATCCAAATGTTCTTCTAAACTAGGTCTGTATGTCTCCAGGAAGAGTTACCATAAAGTAATGTAGAAGTAACTCTTATTCCCCTCAACTTTTCTTTATGTCCTGCCAGTCAATTCCACTTCGTTCCTACTCCCTATCAGTTTGATGGTTTATAATAGTCAACTATCCATCTAATGTGTCCACAAATTGCTAATCCTTATTTAAAGGCACCTTAGCTAAGTAGACACCTGGTGATGGAGGAAATTTCTGTTCTATTGGCATTAACTGGACACATCATTCAGCAAAGAGTGAGAAAAACACATCAGGGAGGAAGTGGATGGGCAAGAGACAAAGGTTGGGACTGGAGAGCATAGTGTACTGTAATTTAGGGTGTTAGGGATGGTTAAGTTAGGAAAGCTTCAACCTGGCTGCTCTTGAACTAAGAAAGGAGTATGGAGTCAAGAATAGGTAAACTGCCAGCAATTTACCTCTCTCTTCTCTAAACTGGGCTGAATTATATCCTTCATTCAGCAATATTTATAGAACTCCTTTTATGTGCCAGGCACTGTTCCAGGGGATGGGGATATAACAGTCAACAGAACAGATGATAATTCCTGCCTTTATGGAATATTCATTATAATGCATATGAAGATAAATTTATAACACCTCACAATTCTTTCTAGAAACAATACAGTGTTTAAAAATCACTTGTATATAAATGCTTTCCCTAAAAAACTGAGATTGACAGGTAGTTATTGGTATCATATTGGTGTTGTCATGCCTAATACTATACACAAAATATTTGGCTTCTGCTGCCAAAGAATTTAACTCTAGAGCTGCAAAGATGTGAGTGCCTAGAATGGCCACTTGCTGAAAAGAAAACTTTTTCCCCTCAAGTTTATATCCATGGAGTGCCTGGTTGGCTCAGTTGGTTAAGTGTCTGACTCTTGATTTCAGCTCACATCATGATCTCGCGGTTCATGAGTTCGAACCCCATGTCAGGCTCTGCACTGACAGGATAGGGCCTTCTTGGGATTCTCTGTCTCCCTCTCTCTCTATGTTACAACATTACATTTTTTTTAAACATTACAATATTTTTTAAATATTCTATTTGTTACTTTAAAATATCTATGAGTTAGGTAAGGAGATGAGCATTCATAGTCTTCCCTTCTCTTTTTTAACAGGTAAGAAATAATGGCTTGGGTTGGGGGAGGGGGGGTTATGATGAATAAGCAGATGGGGCATAAATAAATGGAAAGATGGAAATTAGAGTTCATGGGTGACTTAAACCCTCATCCAAACTCCTCACCTTACAGATAAGGAAACTGAGGTTGAGAGTAATTATCATAACTGATCTAACACCCACAAAGGTAATTTGTAGCAGGTTTGAGAGCAAATCCATCTCCTCTGACCCTCAGTCCAGGGTTCTCACAATTATACCATCTTCTCCCTCCTATTAAAGAGAGATCACCTATAAATCATGCTCACATTAGTAGGATTGTATTTCAGAGCCAAGGCAGGAAGCCAAAGCAGGTGCAGTGAAAACTGCTAGCTGCAGAAGATGATTAAGGAGCTGGCCATCAGGCCATTCACCCCAAGTGCCTATTCAGAAGGGCCCTAAATTACCACTGTAAATGTAACCAATGGAGAAAATTATATTTATCAGGGAAAAGCTTGAATGAAATATCAAAAGATATTTTGATAAGTAGTCTGAGTATATACTCAAAGAGGAGACCCTGTGGAGCATGCTCCCATACTTACAGGTGGCTAGACTGCCTTCCAGGAGCTTGTTTTGCTGGTGGAGCCCATGCCTTATTGTGCTACTCAACTCCCACTCCAAATGAAAGATAAGCCAGTATGTAGAGACCATGTCTTGAAAGAAGACCAGTGTGTTGGTTTGTCTGGCTAACCACACAGTAGCCAATTGTCTTTTCTGAGACTCTAGCTTCCAAGGAGAGAAAAGTGATACTGCAGAGAAAATCGCTTGTACTGAATGTCCATGCCCTGAGGCTGACAGAACAATTGTCTCTTGCTATTTGGAACCTTCTGGCTTCCAATATATTTTTTCTGGTTCTCAGGTGCCTGCCAGTAGGTTTCAATTCCCAAAGCAAGACCATTTTTCAGTATAATTAAGAGAAAGATCAATGGTTTTGACCTACGATGAAGGAAGAGAGAATGGTTATATTTTCTTAAATTCATAAATTTCTTAAATTCAGAAAGGCTGACTGTTGGCTCAGATTTGCATAGGTGGGGAGTCTGAACTTACCTGTTCCTCCTCCTTCCACTCTGTTCTTTGAGGTAATCATCTTTTTTTTCCTTCTTTTCCTGTAAAGAAACTATATTCTCTTTGGACTGTGATGTATGGGTTTAAAAGATAGGCACTGAGAGTTCACATTTTGGTAAAGTATAAAATGGCTTTCCTGCTTGCCTACTGAGTTTTCATTTTGAAAGTGAAAAATAAAAATAAGAGAAGATGATAACTACCAATAGATTTTGTGGATAGAGATTCATGTACAACTTTGCATTTATAAGAATCAAACAAAAACTTATCAATAGTATATCACTAGGAAAAATTCTAAACTTTTATCAAGTCCTCATTTGACCCACCTCTTTCTTCTCCATTGCCCATTGCCTGCCTGACATCTACATCTTTTTTCTCCTTCCAGAGGGGAATTTTTTGGTGGTTAGAGAGGGATAAATATTATCCCTTCACTCCAAACATTGATCCTACTTAGCCTAAGCCAATCCTATGACCCTTGCCATGTGGTCAGTTCAAGGATGGACACATGACCTAAAATAATTTGGTATGAATAAGGAAAAAAAGAAGGTCTTTCTCCCACTGATGTAAACATGAAAGAAAGTGGCTTAGTTTGGTAGAAGAAATTCTGATGCAACCACAACTAGAACCGGCCCTGAGCTGAAGCCAGAACCTTGGATATCAGAGCAGAGAGACCGCAAAAAGCAAAGACAAACCAAACCAAACCAAAAACAAAAACAAAAACAAAACAAAACAAAAAACCACACACACACAAGAACAAAACCACAAAAACACAAAAAAACAAACAAAAACTTGTTTCTTGGATACATCATCAGTTAGCTGCTAGATGACTTTTTCTTGAAACCTAGAAAACTGCACTTCTCAATATGTCAATCAATAAATTGTTTTGTTTTCTTTTGTTTTAAAATCAGTTTGAGGTGTTAATGTTCTCATCTCTTGCAAACAAAAGAACCTTAGGGTACTGTTGTCCACCCAAGATCTATTTAGTAAATATGTGCCGGTTTACCAGTTGTAATACTTTTTACATCCAAAGCACACATGATACTCTACATTAGAATAATAGCAAAACACATGCTATTCTACATGATAGACATGCCACATTTGTATTCAAATGTCCACTGAAAGGGTAATGATTGCACCTATTTTTTGGAAACTCGCTCCTAAATCTTCTTCCTTTTCCACTTTCTTTATCTATTTAATTTAATTTTTAAAGTTTATTCCTCAAATGTTGATAACATACATTGGCCCTTAACAAAATGTCCTTCTTCCCTCCAGCCTACATAGTTAGCCTGACAACAATAACCTCAATCTTATCTAAATCCAATTGCCAAGCTCTTGCCTCTTTTTTCCTTCTGTAGTTGCATTCTTAGTGGCCCCTGCTCCCATGACACAATGATGAGTTTGGGATCATTCACGCTGTTTAAACCTTTCAGGAACATTTTCCACTTGAAGAATCCTCTTAAAGTGAATATACATCATTGAGCATGATTATCCAGGCTTAGAGGAACAATACACGGAACAATATGGCCTCTGTGGAATTTGCTGGCAATCTTGTCCACGAATCTCTGTTCACATTTTCAATTCAATTGTAGATTTATTGTTGATTGAATACTTTGCCCTTCACTTCTATCTCTTGGAATAAAAATCTCAGGATTGGAAGGGACTTTAAAGATTGTCTAAACCAGTGCTTCTCAATCTGATTTGGGATCACACTTTGGAATTCATCAGTCTAAACCAATAGATAACAAGGGAATTAAGCTGAGAAGTTTATTAAACACACATACACAGACCTCACTCTTAGAGAACATGTCAAGTTTTGAATGATTCTCAACTGACTCTAATATGCTTTCTGATTTTAAAATTGTAGAAGAATAGGTTAGGAAACCATTTAAAGATTTTTTTTAAGAGGGAGTGAGAGAGAGGGAGAGAGAGGCAGAGGGAGAGAGAGAGTCTGAAGCAGGCTCCATGCTCAATCCCATGACCTTGAGATCATGACATGAGCTGAAATTAAGAGTCAAACACTTAATTTTGAGAGCCACCCAGATGCCCCCCCCCCCATTTAGAGAGTTTAATTAGCTTTATAACTACTATATCTGACTATATATGAATAGCCACAATAAAAGGTAATTTCCTACCTTTTAAGACAATCCATCTGAGCTATGGACAGTTATTTTAGAAACCTGTGTCTTGAATTGAGCTTGTAATCTATCTTTTGGTAAACACCAACCATCAATTTTAGTTCTACCCCTCATGAACTACATAGAAGTCAATTCTATCTTCCACATACCATCCTTCCAAATATATAGAGAACTATTATTGCCCCTGGCCATGTCTTAAATTCTTTTCTTCTCCAGAAAAAACAGCTCTGTGTCCTTCACCATTTATGTCATGGTTTCAAGTGCCCTTACCATCACTCTCCTCTTCATCCTCTAAACTTCCAATCTTGTTTTCTGTACAAGACACCTTTCCTGGCATAGTGGAGAAAAAAATAAAGGGGATTAACAATTGTATACGAATTAACTCTTTGGGTCTAAAATGATACCTGACATTCTAATCCCCATATTATGTGAATTTTACCTTATTTGGAAAAGAGGTTTTTGCATATGAAATAAAATTTAAAGATTTTGAGATAAGAATATCATCCCAGATTAGGCCTGGGAGGGTCCTAAATCCAATGATAAGTGTTCTTCTAAGATACACACAAAAGAAGGTATATGAAGATGAAGGCAGAGATTAGAGTGATACAGCAACAAACCAAGAATAATCTGGAGCCACCAGAGCTGGAAATGGCAAAGAACAGATTCTTCTCTTGGGCCTGAAAAAGCGCCACTTAGCCAACACCTGGATTTCTAAGTTCTGACCTCCAGAACTGTAAGGATACATATCTGTCATTTTAAACCACCAAGTTTGTGATATTTTGTTATTGCAGCTTTAGAAAACTAATGCAGGCCACAATATCTAAAACTTAGGGGATAGAAATAATTGAAAACATCAAATCTTTTGATTTCTTATAAGTTTTAAAGATCAGGTAATATATCAGTTTAAACCAATAGGCAAAAAAAATTTTTTTTTGATATCCAGAATATAAAGCTAATTTTTACCAGCTAATGAAATGAAATTTATTACTTTTTATTTCTATTTGAACATAGACCATTGATAAATATCTTAAAAGGGTGAATGACCAGAAGGATTCTCAGCACAGAAGGCAAAAAAGGGTTCCTAGCAGTCAGCATAAGTGCAAATAAAAAATTTATAAGCTAGGAGTGCCTGGGTGGCTCAGTCAGTTGAGCATCCAACTCTTGATTTTGGCTCAGGTCATGATCCCAGGCTTGGGAGTTGAGCCCCAAGTCAGACTCTGAACTGAGTATGGAGCCTACTTAAGATTCTCTCAGTCTCTCTTTCCCTCCACCACTCTCCCTGCTCATGCTCTCACTCTCTCAAAAAATAATAATAATAATTACAAGCTTTACTTCTTCCTTGAGAGGATTACTAGCTATTTAGGTAAGGGGGATGCTCTAGATAGGATATATCTTGATTTCTGGCAGGCATTTGGCAAAGTCACAATACTGTTTAGTGAAATGTGGAAGGTGAATTGGATGATAGTAGCATTCATTATGTAATTCACAAAGGATGAAAATGTTAATTAACTGTTCAATAGCAAGCAACAAAGGAAACTTCAGGGATGCCAAAGTCTTATACTTTGATCTTATCCACTTCACTATACTTATATGATTAAGGTAGATTGATATCTTTCTGATTATGAAATTTATGGAGAATGGAACAGTTACCACATATACTGGAAAACATTTTAGGACCAAATATATTTACAGGTTAAAAGTATATCGTCATCATTTTTTCGGAACCCAACACCTCCAGAGATGCTTTCTGGGCTGCCATGGCATATACGGGGTGAAGCTCACTTTAGTTACAGCTAGGTGTCGGGGCTCTTATCCCAGTCATACAGGGAACAGCTCTTCTATTAACTATATAGCGGTACTGCATGGTATTTCTTCTAACAAAAGACCTCACTCTGCTAAACAAGTATGTATGAAAAATTAAAGGACAGAACAACTGACCCAAAGTAAACTTAAGAAATTTAATAAAACTGTAAAGACCTAGATTCAGCCATTTATTTAATGAACACTGTTAGAGGAGGTTCTCCAGATAATGTGACCTCCAGCTGACCCATGAGCTGGCCCTGGGCTGTTGGAGGCTCCTCGCTGCCTCCCCTGTCCTAGAATATACATTTCACCCACTATTCCCACATGGAAGCCATTTTCAAGAATGCAGCCTTGAGAGAACAATGTTGCTGGAACCATCTGGATGATACTGTGACTGAATCCAGTTAAGGCCTCTATATAAATGGTTAAAATTCTGGCAGGCAATGTAGACGTCCACTCACCTTGTGGACCACTCACCTTGTGGTGACCTATATAAGCCTTGGAAGTAAGTTCCTTTGTTTATTACACTTGCTACTTACCAATCTGGTCTGCTGGTTTCTTTGGTCTCTCCTTGCCCTCTGTGTTCAGGGGACAATTTGTGAACCAACAGACACTTGCAAAACATTTACTATGTGTCAGGCATTGCTCTAAGCATTTAACAAGTTGTAACTTACTAAATTAAATTTTCAGTGAAGTTTTATAAGATAGGTACTATAGTTATCTTCAAAGTACTGATAAGGAAACTGACACAGACAGGTCAAGTAATTTGTCTACAGTCATACCATGATGAGATCACTTGAGTAGTGGCTTGTGGTCAATCATTATCCTTTGTTGGCTTTTAAATATATTTTAGGAGCACAAGAAAGAAAATAGTTGACTTTTTGGAGTAGATCTGTGGTGATGATGGTGCCACTTCTATTCTAGAACATATTTTCAAGTTTGAGAAATGAAACTTCATGGGAGATATTCACACACTAAAGCTCTTTCAAATGAGAGCATCTAGAGCAGTGGCTGGTAAGTAAATGATACTGATATCATTTACTTATGATATCTGCGGTTCTTGAAAATAACAGGGATGTTGGGTCTGAATCAGAAAAGATATGCAAAGGCAAAAATAAACAACATGTGTAAATATTTGATAGACTAAAGGTAAAATAGCAATTAGACACATCCTGTGCTATGAGAAGCAGAAATTAATATGATGGGCAAAATTTTAAGGAGAATGTAACCAGTAGAGCTCTCCTACAACTATTACAAGGCATTGAATTCTGAGCTACACATTTTATGTTAGTAAAAATTGGTGACCTACTGACAGAATTGTAGTGGGAAAATTTTCTGTATTGTGTAGGAAGCTGGATTAGATAATCTGTAGGTTTCCTTTCAAATATTAGATTCTATATTTCTATGTTTATTTTTATGCAGGCATGCTGAGAAATTGACATGGCAATCAATGAGAGTTTTTGCTTGAATAAATATTTCAAAGTCAAGCCCATGTTTCTCAGGTTTTCTATTGTATCTCCTTTCTCCACCACTTTCCAAATGCCTATTTCAAAACTGAAAGAAATCCACAAAAGCAATTTCTTTCTAATTGCATAATTGCTGCATTTTGGTGTAGCACTAGTGGGAAAAAAATGGCTTGACATCCTAAGATTTCAGTAAAAAATTACTTAATAAAGAATCCAGACTGAAATAACTATTTATTTATAAACTAGAATTTACTGAAAAACCCCAAACACTGTTTCCCCCTTACTACTGCCACATAATTAAATAATTTCACAATTAATTACTTTCAGGAGAGATAATTTGTTTTCATTAAAATATGTAAATATGCATCCCTTGCTGTGCTTTTTTTTTCTTAATGTTTTTTTCACCACTGTTGCGATGGTGCTCCGTGATAAAAGGTTTCACCGTAAACTTCAAATCACAGCCTAGAGATTTATCTATTGGCCCTAGAGAGCACTTTTCCCTACAACATAGTCGCCTTTGCCCCAGCTAGCCACAGTACAAATTTAAGAGCAACCTCAAAGGTTAATGTTTTGCTCTCTATTCCTGTCTTTGTGTCCTAGAATCTTCACTTTTGAGGCTCCAGTTTCTATTATAACATTGATTAATGAAGATGTTGGATTCAAGAATATCTAAAGAGCCAATCCAGTGGGAGGAGGAGGAAAAACCACAAATTACATTAAAAAACAGAAAACAACCCCCCGCCCCTCACCACCACCACACACACAAAACCTTGCATTTTAGATTATTTAGATAAGATTGGGATCAGAAGGATCTAATGACACCAAACCAGTAAACCTCAGGTGTCCACTGTGTTCAGGGCACTGTGTGTGCAATTGTGAGGCATGAAATGTTTGCCTAGAAGAAGTCCCTTTAAAGAGATTTGTGTTTCTTATCAAAACCAAATGTACAATCTGCTGGTTTTGAACTAGAGAGAATGTAGGGAAAGGTAATAGGGTGAAGCAGTTTTTACTATATGTCTGAGTATCACTTAAAGTAGTGTTACAATCATCACATTAAATTATGGAAGGCAGAGTGAAGAAGCAAAATTTCTCTTGAATCACCTTTGCCTAATGAGACAAATTATGGCATTCAAAAGGCCACTAACGAATGCCATAAAGGAAATAAACATGGAGAGTACAAGTGGCCTAAATCCAGAGAGGCAAAGTTAAGAATTCAGATCTTACTACAGAGTGATTACTCCCAGTGGCTGTAGATACTGTCCAACACACATATTGCCTGAGAAATCTCTGCCTCTGAAGAGTCAAAATACATGTCAGGCAGTCTTTTTCAGGCTTTTTTGCTCATCTTCATATCAGTTGATTAAAGAAGAGACAAAAGTCCAAGGGGTATGTGGTATCATCAGTAAAGATATGTTCAGGTGTGTATGTATTAGCTACAGGTTAGCGACTTGTCTTTTTCTTGGAAACCACCTCTCCTCCTTGTTTTCATCTTAAAGAAAGAAATGACTTCTTGGTAGGATTGCTACTTACTCCTTAAACACACACATACATGCAAATTTATGAAAGAAACATTCCTTTAGGAAACAAAATAATCTTTGTCTTTAATGATTGATTATACTCCATTGAAGAAATGGCTTAGCTATTGGCTATTCCACATTGGAATCGTGGCTTTCTGGTCTTTAATTTTTTTGTACCCACAAAAATAATTCCCTAAAATTGAAAAAGAAAGATAAATTGAAATACAAATGTAATAAAATGGTATTTGATCAAAAAGATGATAAGAATAGGAGCACCTGGGTAGCTCACTCAGTTAAGCGTCGGACTTCAGCTTGAGTCATGATCTAGGGGTTCCTGAGTTTGAGCCCCACGTTGAGCTCTGTGCTTATAGCTGATAGGGTGCTGATAGGGTTCTGTCTTCTTCTTTGTCCCTCCCCTGCTCGCACTCTGTCTCTCTCTCAAAAATAAATAAACATTTTAAAAAAAGATAAGAATCTTCAAAAGGAATGAAGTATTATTCATACAGAGGGGTTTATTATTATCACTGTTGAAATGATTACACATCACCAAAAACTGATTTGTTTTAGAGATTTTATTTTTAAGAACTGACCATATTAGATGGGGAAGCATGATATTAGAGAAGATGTTATAATTC
This sequence comes from Panthera leo, assembly GCF_018350215.1. Taxonomy (NCBI): domain Eukaryota; kingdom Metazoa; phylum Chordata; class Mammalia; order Carnivora; family Felidae; genus Panthera; species Panthera leo. The sequence continues at coordinate 59,517,495 of NC_056690.1, read as the reverse complement.
TAAGTGCAAAACAAGTAAATGAAAACCTTTAGCTTCTCTTGCCTTTTTTCTTTTTTTGGTTTACATGGAACTATTTTTAAGGAACCTAATCATTTGGTGTTTTCTAATTTGTTTTCCAAGGCCCCTTTCCAGGGTTAAGCCCTCTATCCCCAGGCCTTTAAAATGAAATGCTAACAGACCATTAACTGCAGTGGCACTCAGAGGCCTCTCCATTAGAGCCTCTGCTTTGTTAATTAAAGACACGCCATCAAGGCTGCAAGGGTCTGAATCATGACCTACCTTTTGAGATCAGTTTGCAAATGTCTCTTGGCTACTTTATGTGCAACTTAACTTTCAAATAAAAGCCAAGAAATAATGAAAACCCTTCTCTTTCCACAATATCTACAGTAATATATAGAGTATCTGAAAATGGAACAGAAAGGAGCCTCATTTATCTCCTATCATTAAGGAAGGTAATGCTATGAGACAAATGGTTCTAGAAAAAGGAAATAGCCTTTCTCAGTTAATTATCTGAAAGGGAATATCTAATACTATAGCATACTATATGTTTCCTATATTTTAATCATTTATTTTTGTTGCGAAATGAAACATTTATAGAATGCATAAAATACATACAGTTCAATAAAATATTGTAAACATAGTCTTCTCTAACAAGCCCCTTTTCCTGACATTCTGGACAGAGAACAATGCCAGCAAATGTCCTAAAAGAAATTACTACTCTGAATTGTATGGTAATCACTTCCTTACTGTTATTGTTTTATTTTAACCATTTAGTTATTCATTTTTAAAAAAAGACCCTGCTATTGTTTGTCTTTAATATTTTACAAAAGTATTCAGAGATTAAGGATTCATTTGTGCCAGTTTTTTTTTCATTCTGAACTATGATTTTTTTTTTATTTTTCCTTTATTTTGATTTTTGAATTTTTTTCTTATTCTTATCTATAACTGTACTTAATGTTTTTCCTTTGCTGTATTGTGTTCCATCATATGAACACATCACAATTTATTTATATATAATTCCACTGGTGAACATTTTGATTGTTTCCAAGTTCTATATATTTTAAGTTTTATTTTTATTTTTGAGAGAGAGCAAGTGAGACAGAGTACATGCATGAGTTGGGGAGGGGCAGAGAAAAAGGGAGAGAGGGAGAATCCCAAGCTGTCTCTATGCTGACAGCCACAGAGCCTGATGTGGGGCTCGAACCTATAAACCATGAAATCATGACCTGACCTGAAATCAAGAGTAGGACATTTAACTGAATGAGCCACCCAGGCATACCTAAAACACTGTTTTTAATGAACATTTTTGTTTATGTACCTGGTATGCATGTATACATGTTATTCCAGTATGCATACCTATGGCTGGAATTGCTGGTTTGCAGGTTGGATACTGAAAAATGGCTTTCCAAAGAGTTTATAGCAATTTTCACTCCCACTAACAGTGTATGAGCTTCCCATTGTAACATATTCCAATCAACTTTGGGTATTTTCACATTTCTTCATTTTATCTAATATGGATGGTAAACAGTGGTCTCTCATCATGATTTAAATTAAATTTCCATTGTTATTATTTAATTGGAATAGCCTTTCATATATTTATTGATCATTCAGATCTTTTGTTGGTTGTCTGTTCAAGTCTTCTGCCCATTTTCCTATTTGTCTGCCAGTATCTTTTTTATTGATCTGTACACATTTTTTCTAGATTTTGGGTGAGAGTTTTGTAAGTTATATGTATTACAAATATTCTTTCACTTTATGTGGCTTGACATTTTACTCTCTTAAAGGTGTCTAGAGTTGTTAACTTTCATGTTGTCAAATTTATTAATAATTTTCTATATGTTTAGTGGTTTGGGGTATCTTGTTTTATGCTATTTTTTCATCCTGAGGTCATGAGGATCTCTGATACTATTTTCTAAAAATATCTCATGTTGTTTTCTAAAAGCTTCATTGTATTAGCTGGTATGGTTAGGTCTGATATACACAAGGAAGTGATTTTTTTATTGATGTGAAATACAAATAGAATTTCTGAGTTTTATTTTTTCATATATAAATATTCAATTTTCCTAGCAATATTTATTGAATATTTTATTCTTCTTCTTGCTCTACCATTTCACTTTGTCAAAAATTAAAAGTCCATATGTGCATGGGTTTTTACCAGGCATGCTGTATTATTTGTCTAGAAAACAATACCACACTATCTTGACTACCTTTACATTTTTCACACAAATTTCAAAACCAATGTTTCATGTGCCAAAAATGAAGTCATGTTGGAAGTTTGACTGGAGATCACATTAAATTTGAATAAAATTAGCACATGGACAACAGTTAGTCTTCCAATGTATGATCATATTATATTTCTACATTTATCTAGGTTTTTGCTAATGTCTGTCATTTTTAGGTATCCTCATTATGGTCTTGCACATATTTCATTAGACTTATTCCTAGCTAATGGAATTTTTGATATATAAAAATGACATGGGGGCGCCTGGGTGGCTCAGTCGGTTAAGCATCCGACTTCAGCTCAGGTCACGATCTCACGGTCCCTGAGTTCAAGCCCCGCGTCAGGCTCTGGGCTGATGGCTCGGAGCCTGGAGACTGCTTCCGATTCTGTGTCTCCCTCTCTCTCTGTCCCTCCCCCGTTCATGCTCTGTCTCTCTCTGTCCCAAAAATAAATAAACGTTAAAAAAATAAATAAATAAAAATAAATTAAAAAAAATGACATGTATGTATAGGTAGGTAGATATTTCATTTTATTGTTCTAAGTATTTTATTTGATATTTAAAAAGTATTTTGAGTTTATATCCAGTAATCATGCCATATTATTGTATTGATTTCAATAATTTATCAATAGATTCTTTTGGATTTTCTACATGTGACATTATATCATGTGTGAATATCATTTTAAATAATGACAACTTTCTCTTCCCCCGAAATCCAATTTTATAACATCTGTCTATCTATCATCTATCTATCTATCTATCTATCTATCTATCTATCTATCTACCTATCATCCATCTATGTATCTACTATCTATATATTAATGTATTGCCATATATATTGGCTAGGGTCTCTCTAGACTTGTGTTGAACAAAAGTGATGGAAGTAGGCATATTTTTCTTAATTTCAAGTTCAGGAGGAATATCTCCCACATTTTATCAGGAATTATAGACTTGGTTGTTGTTTTTTTTTTTCCCGCTAGCCTTTATCAGACTATGTTAATTGTCATTCTTCCCTTCTATTCCCAGTTTCCTATGTATTTTAAGCATGACTGAATGTTGAATTGTATTTGAAACATTTTGGGGACATTTGGGTGGCTCATTCGGTTAAGCACTAACTCTTGATTTTGTCTCAAGTTGTGATCTTGCAGTTCTTGGAGTCGAACCCCACATCGGGCACTGTGCTGGCTGTGAGGAGCCTGCTTGAGATTCTCTCTCTTCCTCTCTCTCTGCCCCTCCCCTGCTCAGGTGCATTCCCTCTTTCTCTCTGTCTCTGTCTCTGTTTCTCAAAATAAATAAACTAAAAAAATAGTATAAAACATTTTCTTCATTTATTGAGGTAGCTGTTAACCTGAGGTAGTTTATATAACCCATTAATATAAGGAATAGCACTGATTGCTTACCCAATGTTAAACCACACTTGCCCTCCTTGTTAAACCTATTTTGGTGATGATATGTATCAAGTTTTGTCTTGCACTCAGTTTGCTAAGTGCACCTGAAACTTTTGCATGTATACTTTTTGCAAATATATTTGCATATATATATTTGTTCATGTAATTTTCTTCTTTTATACTCTCCCTGTCTAGTTGTGGTATCAAGGTTATATGAGACTTACATAATAGGTTGGGAAGTATCCCATCTTTTTTCTATATTATGAAGAATGTGTGTATGGTTGGAATTCTTTCTTAAATATTTGTTAGAAACTACTTGTGAAGCTATCTAGACAGTTTTCTTTGGAAGACTGTTTTTAATTACTGAGTCAATTGTTTTAATAGTGATAGGATTATTCATAGAACTACTCTTTGTTCCAGTATGCTATTTATTTTTCTAGAAATGTGTCCATTCCAACTGTTTAAAAAATTTGACATTTTCTTCACAATATCCCTTTTGTCTAATAGTCAACAACATTTGTGATGACTTTTTCAGTCCTCACAATCTATTTCTTATGACTTCATTTTTACCCCCTTGACATTTGTCAATTATATCTTTGCAGAGATCCAACTTTTGCTTGGGTACTTCAGTCTATTTTTTATTATGATCTCTCTCTATTTCATATACTGCTATTAGTTTTATTATTTAGTTTGTTAGTTTATTTAGGTTGTGTTGCCATGTTTTTTCTAATGTATTGAGATGAACACTTTGCTCATTCACTTAACATGAATGGATTTGAGTCTTTCTCATCACACCCAAAACCCAAAAACAATTAAAATGCCCACAAACAAGAGATACAATAAGCATATCCTGGTATATTCACGCAATGGAGTATTACTCAGCATTAAAAAGAATAAACTACTGATACCTGCAACAACATGGATGAATATCAACCAAATTATGTTGAATGATAGAAGCTAGGTAGGAACACAATAGACACGTGTGATTCCATTCACGTGAAGTTCAAGAACAAGCTAAACTAATTTGAACTGATAGGAATCAAAGCACAGGTTGCACATTATGTAAATGTTCCATTATTTTGGTTTTGATGGTGGTTGCACAGATTTATACAATTATCACAATTCATTGAAGTTTACATTAAAAGCCAGTATCTGGCAGTGTAAGAAAAATTTTACATCCATAAACAATACTTTTAAATAAAGAACATAAATTACGTATTGTGTTGTAGTAATGTGATGGCCACAAAAGTTACTCAAATATACAATGCTGTCTGCTCTAACTTTTTACTGATATTAAGGCAGGGTCCTGTATCTTACTTTGTTGTTTCTGATTTGTGAAACAGGAACTTAAGCAGGGGAATTTAGGTGAAAGAGTTTCAGGGTGTGAATGACTTTCTTGTGTGTAAAATCCATTAATTTTACAGCTCCCTTCAATTCAGTAGGAGAAAGTCCTAAAGTCTCCATCAGATATGACTGGATATTTATTTATTTTCATCTTTATCAAGGCATTTGTCTGCGTCAAGGTACTTAACCAGTTCTATTTGTCTCCAACGGGACCTTGTCTGTTAAGAGATATTTGTGTTAGAGTCTCTGTGGTTACAGAGAAGTCCAGAACAGATTCTTTTATCTGTTTTTTATTTCTGTCCTCACCAGTGCCAAGGTGGCATCATAGTGATTCTGGTTTCAAAATGTAGATTAGTACTCCGGGCTTTTTTGGCTTGTTGGTTTGTTTTTGATGGGTTCATTTATGTAAAGGGCTTTGGGTTTGAACTTGCCTTAACGACTCCTTTCTCCAACCCTGGAGCCCAATTCTGGCTTTCAGGAATGGAATCCAAAAGGTGCACTGCATAGTAAGTCAGCAAATTCTTAAGCTTACACTTTATCCCAAGTGCTGATGTGACCTTGACATTTTATATCTTTGAGACAAGATTTCCAAGTGTGGAAACTGAATAAGATAATTGTTATGGTAACTTCTTTCACAGCCATGTACCTTCTCTACCCTAAAGGTTCTTGCAGGTGGAATGGGCTTTTGGAAGCTCTCCTGTCCAGACCTAGCCTAAGGTTAAAACCGGCTAAGAACACGAGAAATTAGATTCATTTGCTGTGAAGGGATTTCCACATGTCAGCATTTTCTATTACTTTGTCATTGACTTCTAATGCATTCCCAGAATGATTTGTTTTTTTCTTGAGCAAAGAAGAAAAATGAAAATAGGAAAGAAAAAAAATACCTTGATATTCATTATTATGCAGCTTTTGCTTTGCAAAACACAATTTATAGCCCAAAGTCTCCTTTTTTGTATTACGTGCCACTTCAGATGTCCAATGCTAAACAGAAAGTGCTATAAAAATGTCTCTCCTCATTCAGAAAGATTCAAATGCTTGACAATAAAGTGAGAAACCGTTACACATGTAACCTTGGTTCCACTTTCATGGAATATATATCTATGAATGAGTCTATTCTTAGTCCAGTTTTGTGGTTGCGTTATTTCCAGTTGTGGATGCTGGGATTCTGGTAGCACATATTCCTGTAGAGGCTTACATTTCATGGTCACTTTTTATGTCCTGTCTCTCCTTCCATCTATCCACATCCTGCTTTCACTTTGCTTCAAGTCTCTTTATTCTCTTTATATTGTAATGTATCATGTGTAACAGGTATGTTAAAATGGTTTAAAAATATGTAAGTGGTGATCTATTTTAAAAATCTGGTTGATCAGATAGTTCTTGACTGGTTGTGATTTTAAAAACAAAAAAAGAGAGAGATGACTATTTAAAAAAGATATTTTGGAGGTGAAAGGGGGAAATCTGAATATGAACTAACTAAGTTTTAAAATATATGAGGATATCGTCATTAATTTTGTCAGGTTATTGTCATATTATGATTATTTAAGGGAGTATCTTTAGTTTTTGGAGACGCATGCTGAAATATTTATTAGTAGAGTGTTAGGATTTCTGAAATGTACTTTAACATTGAAAAGCACAGATATGGCCAAATACAAATAACTGTATAATTTAAGTGGTAGATATGTTTGTTCATTATACTATTCTTTCCCCTTATCCATGTTATTTGAAAATATTCCACCAAAAAATTTGGAATGGGGAGAAGCCACATAGCTAAATCACTTACTCCCTTGCGACATGTTGAGAATTTTGACTGGCACCTATATGAGAGTGGTCCTTCAGGAAATCCAAAAGGGATTGTTTTCCAAAAGAAAAGAAAACTAACTCTGAGATCTATGGACTAAAATGAAAGAATGATGATGCCAATGTAAATAGACTTCAGGAAGTCACTAGTGGCCTGAATTGAACCCACAAGTGTGGCTTTGGTCTGTTTAGCATCCATAACAGTTTTGCATCGAAATCCAAATCCCAGTATATTATGTATACATTGTGACTGCTATTTCTTTCTGATGATTTGTCCCATGTATCATTATGAAATATCCCTCCTTATCTCTACTAAGAATCTGTTTTGTAGTTTACTTTGATATTAATTTAGCCATGCCAACTTTGTTATGATCACTATTTATGTGGTATATATATATATTTTTTTTTTCATTTGTTCTCTTTTAACATACATTTGGGTCTTTACATTTAAAGTAGGTTTCTTGTAGATAGTATGTAATTGAGTCCTTTATGACTGTCTCTGCCTTTTCATTACAGTATTTAGTAAAGTTACATTTAATATAATTTTATTTATATTTATATTTATAATTTAATATAATTATTAATTTATTTGAATTTATGTCAATGTGCCCCTTCTGGGTTTTTTTGTGGTTGTTATTATCTGTAACTAATTTACTGATTTGTTTTTGGCTAATTAAATTTTGGTTAATACTTTAAGGTTAAGTGATGTTCTATTGGTATTCAATTATTTTTTTTTTCTGTTGAATTTTTAACTGGTTTTTAGCTCTAGGTCATAGGTTGTCAAACTTTTTCTTCAAAGGACCAGGTAGGAAATATTTTAGTTTTCTACAAGCTGCGTATGGTCTCTGTTGCACATTCCTTTTGTTTGTTTGCTAGTTTATTTTCTGACCATTTAAAAAATTTTAAAGTGCCATTCTTAGCGTATGGACCATACAAAAATAAGTAGAAGGCCAGATTTGGACTGTGGGCAGTAAGTATCACCCAAATTATAGTGATAAAAATAGGGATCATTAATTTGTAAAAGCTATTTATGGTTGATATTATACCACTTCATACGTCAAACCTTCCACTTCCTACTTGCCATTTGCAACATCTCATTTCATGAGTGCAATTACCTTACTACAGTTAGTTTCCATTTACCTGCTCCCCTTTACAAGTAGCCCTTTATGCTCTTGATGTCATATTATTCACTTATACATAAGTTATAAACACCACCTTATAATGTTATAATTCTTGCTCTACATATTTTTTAGGAAATTGTGAGAAATAAAATAAAAAACAGTTTATATTTATTTGCATGCTTCATATTTCTGGTGCTTTTCTTTTTTTCCTATAGAAAGGTGAGAGCTTCCATTTTGTATCATTTTTATTCAGCCTAAAGAACATTTATTACCTTTTCTTCAGTGCATGTCTGCTAGCAACGCATTCTTTAGCTTTGTTTACTCGAAAAAAAAATTGTTTCACTCTTGCTTTTAAAGAACATTTTTTGCTGGATAAGGACTTCTGAGAGAACAGTTATCTTTTCTTACTTTAACTCCTTAAAATATAATTTTATTTAATTCTGATCTTATCTTTCTGATAAAAAATAAACCATAATTCATATTATATGCCCCTGTGGGTAATTAGTCTTTTCTTCCCTATCCTGCTGTCAAAAATTTTTCTTTATTATTGGTTTGTAATAGTTTGATCATGATGGGCCTAGGTGTGATTTTCTCTACATTTATCCTGCTTGGTTTTCTCTCCATCTCTTGGATGTAGAAGTCAATATGTTTCAACAAATTCAGAAAAAAAAAAATTCAGCCATGCTTTTGTTAAATGTGTTTATTTTTCACTTCCATTCTCTCTCTTTTCCTTTTGGGGCTTCAAATTTACATTAGATTGTTTGGTATTGTAACAACCATTTGAGAATCTCTGTTGCCTTTAATTTTTTTTTCATCTTTAGAATGAATAATTTCTATTGATCTGTCTTCAAGTCTGCTGTTGTATTCTTATGATATCTCCAACCTATTATACCATCAACTGAATTCTTCATTTTAGGTGTTGTCCTTTATCATATAGTTCTTTTTATTCTTTTCATTTCTTTTCTAAGGTTTCCTGTGTGTTCGTTAAGACCAAATGTCCCTTTAAGTCCTTAGATAATCATTCTAATAATTCTTTACTGTCAGGGTCTGCAAAATACAACACTTAAGGCAGCTGACTGCTTGGGATTGGGATCTATTGACAGCCTTTATTTTTTCCTCAACTCTAGTTCACATATTTCTCTTTCTTTAAATATTTCATAATTTTTCATTTACACTGGATATCATGGCTTATACAATTTAGAGACTCTGGATTTTGTTTTCTTTATCTAAAGAATGTTTGTTCTTTTCTGTCAGGCATTTTAGTTACTGGCTCATTACTTTTAAATAGTCCTCTCTGTGGATCATGTTAATGTTTGATTTTAAGCTGTTAGGGCAGTTCTAGAATAGGCTTTACTTCAACATATGGAATTTACTACTAAGGTGTGGATTTTCAATCCACAGCTGGATGCCTAGGATATTAAAATATGTCTTTGGAAAAGCCAGACTTCAAAGTCTTACAGCATTTCTTGACTTCTGATACCTGTGTCCACTGTAAAACCCACAGCAGCTTCCCTCTGGTATTTCTCATATAGTGTTGCCCCACACAGGTACAGCCCGGCCCTAAGTCTAACATTTATGGTGAACCTCTACCTAAACTTCTCTCCTCCTCTTGTCTCCCTTCTTTTTCTTGCCAGACCCTTAAAGTCTAGCCACTGCAATAGTCCTAAACCCTCATCGTTGCTTTTATAGTTCAGTGATCCCCTTTTACAAGTTCCTGTATTGCTGTCAGGATATTGTCACCAGGTAGAAAGCTGGAGTGATCAGGGAACTTACCTAGTAAGTTTCCCTTCCCTCAGGGATAACAGATTTTACTAACTGTGGTCCAATTCCTAAAAACTGTTGACATATATTATGCTCATTTTTTATGTTTGTTCATAGCAGGAAGGCTGGTGTGTGTGGTACTAGTTACTCTACTATGGCTAGAAGCAGAATTATCTCTACTTGTTCTTATTTTATCTGGCTATTCCATTTAAGCATTTGATGTTGTAAGCCATAAAAAAAAATCTGAGATGTAATGGAAACATGGACTTAGAGTATTTTTTTTTATAAAAAGATATTGGGGGCACCTGGGTGGTTCAGTCCTTTAAGTGTCCGACTCTCGATTTCAGCTCAGATCATGATCTCCCACTTTGTGATTTCCAGCCCCCCTTTGGGCTCTGTGCTGACTTCGTGAAGCCTGCTTGGGATTCTCTCTCCCTTTCTCTCTGCCCCTACCCTGCTCATGCTCACACACTTTCTCTAAAAAAACAATAAACATTTAAAAAAATATATATTGAATGTTAGGGCTTGGATCTAGGAAGAAGGCAGTGAAATACTATTGAATTTTCTGAAGTAGGAGGCATATATGCCAATTAACATATGTGCCAATTAACACACTGAGACCTTTGTCATGACAACTTTGTAAACAGCTGAGAATGAGTTATAAGACATGAGGTAAACTGGGTCTTCACAAAATCTACAGCACTATAACTTTATATACGGTTTTATGGTTTGTTCACTTGTTTCTATTTTGTATTGCTTGTTTAAGTGCTGATGTTTGATGAGGTAGTTTAACTTCTTCAGGCTCTATGAAGTAAACCCAGTTTAGAGAACCATGGCGCAAAATCTTAGGTTATTTTATAGGCATTTCATTCTCTTCTGATTTTAATCTTCATCAGAGGAAACTTCTCTACTGGCCCTGACTCCTCAGCTGGCAACTGGTACATAAACTACATTGGATTAGAAAGAATTGCCAATAAAGGGGGGAAAACTTCCACTATTTACTCACATACGTATTCTACCTTGTATAATATGCACATCGCAGTAATAAAAATTTTCCAGTGTTTTTTCAGCCTTAAAATATTGGCAATAGGTATTCTTTACTCCTGTGAACTTTCTGTTGACCGGATACTGGCAGGCCAGCTCTTCGAAAACCTGATCTGCCTCTTTATCTCCCAAGGTGGATTTCTCTGGTATATAGTGCTTACTGCTCAATTCTACCATATTTTCAGTTTTCACTCAGACCCTGAGACAAGGGTTTTAATGGAAGTACTTTATCATTTATTCTGTTACCACTGTGAGCTGTATTGATAGCTTTCTGAATATTAAACAAACCTTGAGTTTCTGGAATATATGTCATATGGCTATGGGTTGTTGTTTTTTTTTAATTGTTAGATTCAGATTGCTAATGTCTTGTTAATGTGTTTGCATACATGTTCATGTGTATTGTCTGTAATTTCCTTTCATGTAATATCATTCTCCGCTTTTGTGTCAGGGTTATGCTGGCCTCAGAAACCAAGTGAAGACTTTCCTTCATCTCTTTTCTGAAAGGGCTTATGTGGTATTGATATCTATTTCTCTTGTTTGATATAAAGCACCATTTGAGCTAGTTGTTTTCTTTGTGGTAAGTGTTTGATAACAAATTTAGTGCAGACAAATTTTCTATTTCCACCTGAGTCACTTCTGGAATGCTGTGTATTTTCAGGCAGTATATTTGTTTTATCTATGGCATAAATTTGTTTATAATATTTTTTGTTATAAGTTTTATTTCAGATGGATGTTATTGTATTTTCTTTTTAAATTTTCGAAATTAGTCACTTGTGTTTTCATGATTTCTTCTTAGTAATCTGTGTAAAACTCAACTTTTGACTTAGTTTTGTTAATATCTATTGTTTGTCTGATTTCTGTTTCATGAATTTCTGCTCCATTATTATCTTTATTATGTGCCTCCTTATACTTAATTTAGTTTTATCTTTTTTGAATTTTTTACTTAATTTAGTTTTAATTTGTTTACATTTTTCATCTTCATACAGTTGAAAATTAGTTATTAATTTTAAAATGTTTTTTATTTAAATATATGCATTTAATGCTAAAAATTTACTTCTGAGTATTGGCTTTTAACAAATACCCACACACACTGATATGCTGTATATATTGTATTGTATATAATTCAGTATGAAGTACTTTAAAAATGCCCTTGTTGTTGTTCTTTGACATACAGTTTATTTTAAAGTGTTGTTTAATTACCAAAGTTTTAGGACTTTTTAAAATATATATTTTACATTATTACTAGTACCTAATTAAATTCATTGGGTTCAGAAAAAAATACTGTGAATATTTTTTATATTTTTAAGTTATTAAGACTTATTTCTTGACCTATCACAGGGTTTACTTTGATGAAACTTTTCTGTATACTTGTATAGTATGCTTATTTTGCAGTTTTTATATGTGTTATAGTACTGATATTTTATTTACCTTTTCTTCCAGTTAACAAGAAAATGTATATTAATATCCTTGTATACAATCATGTGCTTGTCTGTTTCTCCCATTGTTTTGATTCATGCATTTTGAGGTTGTATTAACTTGTTATAAACATATTAATTGTGTTGTATTCCTAGTAAAATTACACTCATGATTATGAATATCGTTCTATCTATAATATGCATTCAACAGTTATTTTGTCTTCTATTTGGTCATTCCATCTTCTTATACTTACTATTTGCATTGTTTATATTTATTTCATCTTCAACCTATTTTCATTTCTTTTATTTTTTTTCCTTATTTTTAAAAAAAATTTTTAATGTTTATTTTTGAGAGAGAGAGATAGAGTGTGAGTGGGGGAGGAGCAGAGCTAGAGGGAGACACAGAGCAAGCTCCAGGCTCTGACCTGTCAGTACAGAGCCCAACACGGGGATCGAACCCACGAACTGTGAGATCATGACCTAAGATGAAGTCAGATGCTTAACTGACTGATCCACCCAGGCGCCCCAGTCTTCATTTCTTTTAGACTGCACAGTTGAACTCAGCTTTTTAATCCAGTCTGATAATTTCTGACTTTTAAGTGGAATATTTAATCCACTCACACTTAATATTATTTGGTTTATCTATTTTGCTATTCTTTTTGCTATTTCTTTTTTACGTCTCCCTTCTGTTTTTATTTTTTTCTTTCTTTCTTTTCCTTTTTTTTTTCTTGGTCTCTACCTACTATTTTTTCTTTCTTTCTTTATTCCTTCCTTTCTTTCTTTCTTTCTTTCTTTTCTTTTAGTAGAATATATTGTTTTATTTTATTTTAATTTTGTGATCAGCTTTCTTTTATAGTTTATTTTACTAAAAATCTGTGGTAATGGGTACTTTGTTGTCATTTATATGAAAATTTTGCTTTTCATTTATTTTGAAAGAACTTGTGTTTTTTGCTGGATAGGAATCTGGATTGATAGTTTTCTTTCCTCTTAGTACTTTAATTATGTCATTCTATTGTTCATTGTTTTCCGTTAATTTTTATGAGAAGTAATGTATCATAATCACCACTGTTCTATAGGTAGTATTCCATTTTCCCCTGACTAGTTTTAAGGCTATCTTTTCATGTTTGGTTTAAATCAGTTTAACTATGATGTGTCTAAGAGTTCTTGTATGTGTGTGGAGATGGGGTGGCGTGCAAGTTTTCCATTTAAAATATGTTGGGTCTGGTAGTTCATTTATCCTCAAATATTTTATTTTTTAATTTCTGCTGATTTTCCCTCTCTTCCTTTGCTAAGAGTCTCCCTACATAATCTATATTGAGATATTGCCCCACAGGTCATTGTAGTTCTGTGCATTTTTTTAATTACAAAGTTTAATTTAGGATAATTATAAATTCACATGCAGTTTTAATAAAAATTGCAGGAAGAGCATGTGTTCCCCTTACTCAGTTTTCCTCAATGGTAACATCTTGCAAAAACTATTGTAACGAATCAGAACCAGGACATTGACGTTGGATACAATCAAGACACAGAGCATTGCCATCACCACCGGTTCCCTGGTATTGCCCTCATAGAGCCACACCCACTTCCCCTCCTAAGTCTATCCCTGGCAACCACTAACTTATTCTCATTTCCCAAATTGTGTCATTTCAAAAATGCTATATAAATTAAACCATGCACTGTTTCACCTTTTGGGATTGACTTTTGCCAATGAATATAATTCTTTGGAGACTCATTCAGGTTGTTGAGTGTATCAAGACCCCATTCCCTTTTATTTCCGAGTAGTTTTCCATGCTACAGCAGTTGTAGATTGCTTAACTATTCACTTGGTGAAGGACATCTGAGTTATTTCTAGTTTTGACTATTGCAAATAAAGCCACTATAAACATTCACATACTTTTTTTTTTTTTTTTTTTTGGTCAACATGCACTTTCACTCATCTCCCAAGAATGCAATTGCTGGGTAATGTATGATTGTTGTATGTTTAGTTTTTAGTTTTGTTTTGTTTTAGAAACTGTCAAACTGTTTTCCAGAGTGCCTTGACCATTTTATATTTCTACCAGCAAAATAGTAGTCTCTGTCTTTGTAGTAGTCCTTTGTCAGATAGTGGTTTGCAAATATTTTCTCCCAGTCTGTAGCTTGCTTTTTCATCCTCTTAGGATGCTTTATAGAGCAAAATCTTTTAATTTCAATTAAGTTGATTTATTAATTTTTCTGATACATATATTTCTTTTGGTATCAAATTGGAAACGTCTTTGCTTGCCCTAGATTCTAACTATGCATTTTATAAACATTTTACTTTTTTGTATTTTCTGTCATCCAGTCTTAATTTTTGTATATGACTGGAATTTATATCAAAGTTCTTTTTTTTTTCTGCTTATGGATCTCCAGTTGTTCCTACCCCATTTGTTGAAAAAACTAGCCTTCCTTCATTGAATTGCTTGTGCACCTTTTTCAAAACTCACTTCAGTATATTTCTGCAAGTCACTTTCTGGGTTCTCTGCTCTGTTCCATTGATCAGAGTGTCAATCCTTCCACCAATACCACATGGTCTTGACAACTATAACTATACACTAAGAATTGAAAATGGGTAGATTGATACCTCCCGCCTTAATCTTCTTTTCCAAAATTGATTTAGCATTATATTTCCTTTGTCTTTCCATATAAATTTTAGAATTGTGTTAACCTGTATCTATAAAGTTTTTTTTTTTAATTTTGGTACTAATTATATTAAACTTCTGTATCATTTTGGGAAGAACTGGTATCTTTATTGTGTTGAGTCTTCCAATCCATTAACACAGGATGTCTCTACATTTATTTTTTTCTACATTTATTTAAATTGTTATTTCTTACATCAGTATTTTGTAGTTTTCAACATATAAATCCCGGACTTGCTTTTTAGATTTACAGGGAGATTTCATCATTCCAGAAGTAGATTTTCACTTAATATTTGTACTTTTTAGCCTCTTGACTGACTACAAACCCAGTCTCCATACCCCAGATTCCTAATTTATATTTATATCTCTCATCTCTTATCATCCCCTCTGTCATCTTTGTATGAGTTTATATCATATTTAATACCTCTTCTGTCAATTTTATTAGTAACAAAAATATATTTAAACCACTATTAAATCAAGAAAGTCATTTTAAATTTGACTTAATTTTAACATCTGATTCCTTTAATTTTGAATTTAAATGTTAATCTTAAATATTTAAATCAAATGTTTAAATCAACTTAAGTCTAATTGAATGAAAATTTTAAAGTTAAACACCATTCAATTAAAAATTTTAGAATATTCTTAACACTTGAAGAAATACTACATGCCATTTAAAAACTTCCCTGAAGATTATAAAACATGTGTCTAATAGTTTGTTAAAAATAAATTTTTCCATTTGGTGTGTTTGGCAAATTCATCTTTTTCATGAACTGGCTTTCATGGACTAACCTTTTAGAGGATGATTTTTGTTTGTTTGTTTTTGTCAATTATCTTGCATCATTAAGAAAAGCTAAAAGGAGGGAGGGTTTTATTTTTAATTTTTTTTTTAAAAAACGTGAATGTTTAGTTATTTTTGAGAGAGAGACAGAGCATGAGTCTGGGAGGAGCAGAGAGAGAGGGAGGCACACAAATCTTGAAGCAAGCTACAGGATCCATGCTGTCGGCACAGAGCCCAATGCTGAGCTCAAACCTACAAATAGGGAGATCATGACCTGAGCTGAAGTCAATGCTTAACCAACTGAGCCACCCAGACACCCTATAGGGATTTTTCTATTCCTTACTTGAAATTCAGGGTGCAAACATGGCACAAGGAGCCTTACCAGTACAGGACTGCCCCAACAAGTAAAAACTAGCAGTAGAATATGGTTAGTCTGAGAAAGGAATATCTAATGACCTAACACTCTCTTGGCTACTGTGTGATGTAGAAGGGATCCCCAATTCCCTGAACATCTTACAGAGGACACAGAAAGATACTGATGGTAAAACATGGCTAGAAGCAAAATGGACCCACCATATAAATGAGAGGTAGGTACATAGGTTAGGATATGAGCGGAAGTTAAATCTGGGAATCGGAGTACTTTGCAACTAAGATAGAGCTGAGATTGTACCTAGGCAAAGAGATAAGATTAGGAGGCCCTCACTTAACTGAAGTAATTAATTGACTTTAGGTTTGGGCAACAGACTGCATAGCTTATGACACAAGCTTGGGCCCCTGTCCCATATACCTACCTGGATGACATCTAGAGGAGGACTGGGAAAAGAGAAAGAAAAAAAAATTATATATATATATATATTATCTTTATATCTTTATATATCTTTATATATATCTATCTTTATATATATCTATCTTTATATATATATATATCTTTATATCTATATATCTTTATATAGATATAAATTGAGCATGGCTCCAAATGAAGCTGAGTTTTATGTATTCATTTACTCATTCATTGATTCATTCATTGATGCATTCATTCATTCAAGAAACATGTATCAAGCATCTAAAACATAATAGACAACATTCCCTGTACTAGGATGTAGACAAGAGTCCACTATCTCATTGACTTTCCTTATCTGAAAGAGAGTGATTAGGCCAGAAGGAACTGAAATAATTAACAAGTTTTAGTTATTCTTCAGGTTATCTGGAGGTAAAGTTTTAGCAGGAAGTTTAGATAAGCTATAGAAAGAAATAAACCACATATATTTGTATCGTTGTACAACTATAATTAAATCAGGTTCCACATTATTTTATAGTTTTGAAGCTAGGGAGTCTTATTAACTTATTTAATAAATATTTATTATATTATAGCACTTATAGCACTTATAATAGGCTGGATACTGTTCTAGTGCGGAGGATACAATAGTGAACAATTCCATATTTCTATTCCTTTTGCCTAGCGTATGGCATATATTCAATATTTGCAAAAAGAAGCAAAGGTAACGATTCTGGCCCTATTGACCATGTACAATTTCATGAAAAATAATGAGGTATATGCGGATGTCCTTCACTATCAGTGAAAACATTCTGCATAAGATCTCCACGTGTCCAGGATTTAAGGTTTGCCATGTCTCCTGTGATTCCCATACTGATCCACTCCCATCCTAGGATATGCCATGAAAGAAAGGATTCTTGTACATTCTTGGACTCTACTCTGACCCATGTATCATAACATGCAATGTATACTTGTGTTTCGTTTGGGTGTATTATATTTATCTGAGTCTATGTGCATGTGTGTACATATGCATGATGTCTCTTAGGAGGAATTTTTAGTGTTCAAGTTTACATACTTCATAAGAAAATGTCTGGGTTATTTATGCTACTGCAAATAGTGACATCAAATCAATAGGACAAAGATTTGAAGAAATATTCAGGTTCAAAACATTATAAACTGATCCCTTGAGACTTGACCAAGTCTTTCAATAGTAATGATTGTCCTTTTTATGGACATTTGACTAATTGGTAAGTCATTCACTCAAGAAAACTTTATTCAAAAGCTACTAAGTGCTCAACATTAAAGTTCTGTAAATGCATTAAGAAGTATTTGCATTTACAAATTGGTCAAACTGTGTGATAGCAATTGCCATAAAGTTTAAATACTTTTTCAAAAATTTTCTAGATTTATTTCTTTCAAATTTTAGGGTACCCAACAGCTCCCTTAATTCTGGCATTCTTAGATTTAATGGAAAAGTTTCATGATTTTTTATTTACTTCCTTTATTGTATCTTTCATACACTTTTGTCATTTCTCTTCTCAGGTTTTGTCTTATCAGACTAAAACATTCCTCTTTAAAGGGTACTTCAGCTTATTCAATTCACTTCAATGGATCTTCCAAAGTGGTCGCCTCATCATTTTTCACTCCTTTTTCTGTCTTCTCTTTCCTTTTCTTCCTCTTCCTCCTCAAGTGTACTTCCACCTTGGGAGAATTCGTAGGTTGTGGCCAGGCTGCAGTTTACATCTGTCACTAGTACTGCAGCCTCCAGCAACTTTTTATTAAAGCCAGTGATGTAGTGGGCACTTTGGCCAAAGCTGTCCACATGATGGATAGGAGCACGTCTCGAGGGGCCTTTCCCTTGCAATGAGATGAGATTGGCTGATGTTGGGAGATGAAGCCTTTCCCCTCTAGGTCAGTGCCTGCAATCCATTCCAAGTCAGAGGGGAAAGGAAGTTATTACCAGCCAGTGGCTGTTTCGTGGTCACTGGGAATTCTACGACTGGGAGAGAGAGCCTCATCCCTCTTTTCTCTCTACAGAACCACAGTTCCTTTCAGCTAATACTAGTGACCATGGTATCTCTCTCAGAGGAGGTGCCCTGGGCAAAATGAACTGGAGTCAATTAACTAAATCTTGACCTGCAGTGGAAAGTGAGGCAGATAATTATACTCTTTGGTTTCCTTAGGTATAAAATATAGTAGCAACATCGCCTTACAGGAAGATGTCCAGACATCTAAACTATAGAAGCATAACTTTAAGCCCAAAAATAAGTAAGGGTGGCCCCAAAGCAGTAAGGAAAAGAGAATTACAAAGCTCATGTACTTTCTTCCACATACTCAAATGGGGAACCATTCTCAGGTAAACTGTTTTTAGTCTTTTTTGAGAAAAAAGAAAGGAAACTAACAGTTATTGAGCACTGACTCCATACCAAGGAGTTTACATCCATTGTTTCAATATGATAATATCGATGTTAGACACTGTTTACTTTCTACCACGTCACAAGCATATTCAAAATGTGTTTATTTTTTGTCTCATTTTATCCTCAAAAATGTCCTGTGATATAAAATTTCGTTTTATAATTCTATACAACAGATGAATAACCTGATTGTAAAAAAGGTTAAGAAACTTGAAAAAAATGAGGAAAATGAAGTTCAGAGAATTTGAGCACATTGCTCAAGGCCATCCTCTTAATGGTTATGCTGCTCAATGCCAAAACTCATGCTTTTGCTATTTCACCAAAAATTCTGAGTGTATTAAGAGCTACAGGGTGCAGGCAAAATGGACAGATAGAGATTTAAAAAAATTGGAACTAATGGTAATGGAGAAGACAACAGAGGCAGGAAAACCATAATACAGAGCTTTTCCTTGGGAAGCATGTAATTAGTGGGAACATTATTCTTTTGGATCATGGATAACTAATATTCACGATAATGACATTGAGGTACCCAGAAATGGCTAACGTTTTTTTTTCAATATAATTTAGTCAAGAAAGATAGAAAACTTGCAAACAAAATTTGCATGAAGAAAAGTTTTGAACTCCAAATTGCACTAGAAATTGAACTCATGTGCTGGGGAATTTTCCACACAGGGATGAATTTGTGTTTACAAAAACATATTATAAATATACAATATATACTATTTCCTGGATGTGATGTAGTTAATGGAACTTACAGGGAAACTTGAGCTCTATTAGAATATGGACCCCATTATTGACAATGCTATATAATATAGTTACTCCTATAACTTGTGCAGCAAATTACAAAATAGGATGTTGTGCTAGAGATTAGTATCATTTTTATTGTTCCCATAAAAAGTCAACTTACAGAAAGATATGCACTGCTGCCTCATCCATGTTAGTACCCGTAATTTCCTCCAATAAAATTCCACAGTCACCAATGTGAATATCCTATGTTATAATTCTTCTTGAAAATGATAGACATTCAGTAAATGCTTGTTGAACAAGCTAATTGGTGAATGGTACATACATACATACTCACACATTGTCTTTCTTATTACCAAGAGTTCTTTTTAGCTAAAAAGATGACCGAAATGCCAAGGGCAGATAACATGATTGTAAAGCTCTGACCTTGGTCTCATTAGCAATTTAGCCTCACTAGTGATGTGAAGTCACTGAGGAGGACATCACTGTGATCAAAGCTACTGGTGTCTGTCCCCAGAAAAGCAGAGTGCAAGTTGAGAACCAACATAGTTCTATGTCTCTGGTAGCTCATAACCAATGATGGAAATATCGCCAAAAAGCATTTGAGCCAAATAGATCTGTAGCTTACTAAAGTTATCCTACAGATGAAGATATAAGTATTTTCTATAATATTGCAATAATTTACTATAATGCTCATGAAGAGTCATATGATTTTTATAATGGTTGAAGTTTTAATTACTACATTTCCAGTCTGTAAAGGGGGTTGGAGTGTATTCTTGACATGATATTTTCCATGCGGACATTTAAATAAGTACATTTGAAAATGTCCTAACAATACAATGAAGCGCTGTTGTATCTCATCCACTTTTTGCAATGCACAGAATAAGTTTGATTCTGTGTTAAACTCTTTATATTCAAATAACCTTGTTTAAATTTTTATTAAAATGCTTTATTCAGGATCATAAATAATTTTAAATATCAGTTATAAAGATGACCTTGTTGAGCCTCTATAGAAGTCATGAGCATTTCTAAAAAATCATTGGAAGTCCATGACAATGAAGAACTAATCAATATTAGGTCTACTTAACCCACACCTCCACGGGAAATACAAACTTGTTTTTAGAATACTGGGTTTCTAGTGTCCTGATTGGGGAAAATGTTACCTCATTGGACTTACTGTCCTCTCAGTGCTATTATCCTTACCTATGCTTTATTCTTATCATCTTCTATAAAAGTAGAGCATTGATACTTTCAGGGCTATGATCTCTGTTATGTTTCTGGGGACTCACTGTTCTATTTCTAACCTTCATAAAACATTGGAGGATATAATGAATTCTAAGGCTAATGTGAGTCTTAGTTACAAAGGAAGCCTAGCTGCCCTCATGAAGCATAAAAAAAATTCATAAAGACTTTCATAGATAAGACTTTATATTGTCTTCTACAGTCTCCTATGATTTCTTGTTCTTATAGTGACCAAACAACCCACATTTTATAATAAAAGATCAGAACTATTACCAAGAAAAACAGGAGGACACAGCACTGCTTGCTTTACTTCCTCCTTTTCAACCACACCAATGGCCACATTGGGGAGCTCTTTAAGACCAGTTAATAAAGAAGAAAAAAACATAGGCCTGGTTTACAGATGGATCTTCGTGGTATAATGTCACCAGCACAGGTGAGTCGCTGTTGTACTTGAGGTCCATTCACAAGGTGGCTCTGAAAGACAGTGATGGAGGAAAATTCTTCCTCTGAACACCTCTTCAAACAACACATCTGATTCTCCGTCGATGTATAGATCCTCACTCATTCATGGGCAGTGACTAAGGAGTTGACCAGCTCTTCAAGGAATTAGAAAGAACAAACTTCAAAGATTAGTGATTAGAAAGTTCAGGGGCTCCTGGGTGTCTCAGTCAGTTGAGCGTCCGACTTCGGCTCAGGTCGTGATCTCACAGTTTGTGAGTTCAAGCCCCGCATCGGGCTCTGTGCTGACAGCTCAGAGCCTGGAGCCTGCTTCAGATTCTGTGTCTCCCTCTCTCTCTGCCCCATCCCCACTCATGCTCTGTCTCTCTCTGTCTTAAAAATAAATAAAACATTAAAAAAAGAAAGTTCAGAGGAGAGGTAAGTGGATGTACACAGCAAACTAGAAAGAAAGAAAGATGATATTTATATATATTTAAATGTCCTCCTGAGTGCTTCCATTACAGAGGGATTTCTCAATAATCATGAATGTAAGGATCCATCCTGAGCAAGTCAGTCAGTTTTTCCCATAACTATTCCATTTATTCAGGAGTTCAAAGTACAAAGCATTAATTGCAGTAGGGATGGAGTCCATTCATAGGCCCCAAAATATGCATTTTCTCTTATTATGGGTGATCCAAATGCCACCACTGCTGACCGTTAATGAGTCAGTAGCAGCAACTGATGCTGAGTTCCTGGCATGGCACCATTCCCACAAAAGGACCAGCCAGCCACCCAGTGGCAGATTGATTACATTGGACTTTTAATCATGGAGTAAGGAAAAAGTGATCATCATAAGAATAGATTCATATTCTGGATATGGGTTTGTCTTTCTTGTTTTCAATGCTTATGTCAGCAATATTATTTTTGGACTTATAGAATATCTTGTTCCTTATAGTATCCACATAACATCATTCAGACCAAGAAACTAGGTTTATGAGGAAGAAAATATGGCAGCAGGCTCATGTCCATGAAATGTGTTTATCTTACCACAAATTCCCATTTCTCAGAATTATCTGGCTTGATAGAATTATGAATGAACTTCTGAGGGCTCAGTTATTGTACCATTTGGAAAACAAGACTGTGAGAATCAAGTGCTGTCCAAAGGATACATGACTTAAATGAAAAAGCTGCATGTAGCATTTTCTTGCATAGCTATATTATACATCTCTGGGAATAGAGGTGTGGAGAAGTTACACCCTTCATACTGTATCTATTAATTTACTAAAGGAAACGTGGTTCTTTATTTGCAAATTCTTGTGTCTTGTGGCTTTTGGGTCCTTTTGCTCAAAGGAAAAATTCTTTTGCCAGGAAATAGAAAATCTTCATGTTTCTGTTAAATTGGAATCTGAGGGTACTTTGGACATTTTGGGTTTGTTTTTTTATTGAAGTATAGTCGACATACAATGTTATATTAGTTTCAGTGTACAACATAGTGATTCAACAATTCTATGCATTACTCAATGCTTGGGCTTCCTATACTGTGGAACAGACAGACAGATATGGATGCATTTTACTAGCACAATTGATCCTCTTTACCATTTTACTATTGTGCAACTTGGGCAAGAAAAGCTATTTCTAGAATCCAGGATATTCTCCAGAAAAACTCATAACATTTCTATGTCCAGTAGCAAGCGGAAACACTAATAAACCAATAACAACAGGAATGCAAGGCATTTGGATCATGTGGAAAGTTTAGGATATTCTACCAGATAAAAAATATCAAGAAACTGAGGGCCTGTCTGAGAGTAAAAAGGACATGGAATGGAAGTCATTATTACCTTTTGCCTATAATCATCTACAGGGGTGGAGGCTGTGGCAACTTTATTGGAAGTCAATTAATTCCCCCATTTTGGTGCCATTTTAAGAAGTATACGTTATAATTTAGGTTTCATATGTGACAATGATTTCATTGACACAATGGTGACAAAATGGTGGCTCATAGGATTCTGAGATTCACCTGGATTGAGGAGGCAAGCTTCTTATTGCAAGTGGAGAAGATACTGCCAGATCTATTTTTCTCTGCCCTGTTTTGTGCTTGAGAGTGAGAGCTAAGGATCTCATCACCTGAGCTGCCTGGCCCTCTGGCTGTTAGGTGGTTTTGACGATGGAACAAAATGCAGAGCACAGTATGAGAGGAAAGAAAGACCTGGATATTTATCCCAACACCCTCTTCTGGCCTCCCTCCTTGCTTCACTGCAGTTTTGATTGCACTGCTATTTAGGGGTCACCACCCCTACTAGATGTTCCGTCTCTTATGGCTCCAAGCATTCTCTAGACTTTGGAAGGACTTTTGCTTTCAGGGTTTATGATGATGAATAGTTTCCCATATTTTCTAGACTCTGGGAGTTTCACCATCTTTAGTTGATTTCTTTAACCCTGACCACAATGCTGTGAATAGTTTCTCCTTAATGAAACACATTGAATATGTTATCTCCTTCCTGTCAATATCCTGACGGACACACAATTACCACATACCGGGCATCAAGGATACAAACCACTCTCTGGGTGCCCCTTGACAAAATGTTAATCTCTTGGTACCATGTTTCTTCATCTGAAAATGGGGATTACTTCATAAGCCTGTTGTGTGGATAAAAACCACATGGCGTATTTGAAGTGCTTAGAAATAGTCTCTGGCTTTCCAATAAATTACAACTCTTATTGTTATCATTACTAACATGATTAACATTATTACCAGCAGTGCCCTAGATAGCTTTATTATTATTGGTGATCAGTGTTATCGGTAAGAATTATTGCCCCACATTTTCATCAGCATTCCTGGGGAAAAGAATCCTTTAGAATAATATTGTTACCAGACATTTTGAAAGTAGTTCTTATATTTGGTAGAACCACCAATATCATCCAGTTTGAGAGAACCTTTACAAAATGAAAGAATCCAAATATATTTTTTTCAAGAAAATTAGTGCAGAGGCTGTGGTCCACTAGGGCTGAACCAAGATGAAAAGAGAAAAAAAAAGTCAAATGATCCTTATAGGCCATCTTCATCAACTTCATAATAATCTCCAACTCACTGAGCATATTGAAAAATAACCCTGAACCAACAAGGGAGTGCATTTTCTTTATTTTTTATATATACATATATAATGTATATATTATATATTTATGTTCATAAATATGTACATTCCATATTTTGTCCAATTTTCTGAGACATCCACAGAGGTGGCAGGAGTTTTAAAAATGTATTATTGAGGCATAATTTATGCAGTGTAAACTATACATAAAGTATAGAATTTAATATTTTGAAGTATATGTACACTCATGAAACAACCACCATGATTAAGATAATTAGCATATCATCACTCTCAAGACCATTTTCGAATACCTTTTATAATCTGTCCCTTCTATCCCTCCCTTACCTGAAACTTTATCCCCAGGACACCACTGTTATTATTGATTAATTTAAAGGTATGTAGGTAATTTATTTAAATTGAATCATATGTTCTCTTTTTTTGTCTGGCTTTTACTCTTGCATAATCATTTTGAAAAAAAAATCATTCTTGTTGCACATATCAATAGCTCACTCCTTTATTATCCCATTCCATTTTATAGGCATACTACAATTAATTTTTGCATTCAACTATTAGTGGATATTTGAATTATTTCCAGTTTAGAGCTATTTCAAAAAAATCTATTTTGAAAATTCTTGGTGTAAGTTTCTGCGTGGTCATATGTATTCATTTCTCTTTCATAAATACCTAAGAATAGAATGGTTGGATCATATAATATCTGTGTGATTAACCTTTAAAGAAATTGCCAAACTTTTTTCCAAAGTGGTTGTACCAGTTTACATTCCCAGGAGCAGTGCATGTGAATTCTAATTTCTCCGTGTCCTTGCAACATTTCAGTGATAGTGAACACTTTTTCATGAGCTTATTTGGTACCTATATGTCATAAATGTCTTTTGAATCTTTTGAAGATATATATAGAGATTTTAGTTTTCATTAATCTGGATACAAATCATTTATCATATAAATAGTTTGCAAATATTTTCTTCCAGTCTGTAGCTTATCTTTTCATTTTCTTCCTGGTATTTTTGAAGAGAAGATTTCTTTTTCTTTTTCTTTTTTTAAATTTTTTTGAAGTTTATTTTTGAGGGAGAGAAAGACAGAGCATGAGTTGGGGAGGTGCAGAGAGAGAGGGAGACACAGAATCCAAAGCAAGCTCCAGGCTCTGAGCTTTCAGCACAGCGCCTGACGAGGGGCTCAAACTCATAACTGTGAAATCATGACCTGAGCCAATGTTGGACATTTAACCAAGCCCACCCGGCACCCCATGAAGACAAGATTTATTTATTTTAATTATACTTTATCTTTTTAAGAAAAAGACCTTCCTTTAGCTGTCATATCAAAGAAATATTTGCCTTACTCAGGGTCACAATTTTGCCCTAAATTTTCTTCTAGAGATTATATAATTTTAAGTTCTACATTGATATCAATGATCTATCTTTGTTAGAAGTCTTATATCTGGTTGGAGGTATAGAAGTTTTATATCTGGTTGGAGGTATGAATCAAAATTCATTTTTCTTTGCATATGGATATTCAACTGTCCTAGACTGATTTGTTAAAAAAAAAAAAAGCTATTCCTTCTTATGAATTCTTTTGTGCCCTTATTGAAAATAAGTGTGTGTGTGTGTGTGTGTGTGTGTGTGTGTGTGTGTGTGTCTTGATGGATTCTCTATTCTGTCCCATTGACAGAATACCACACTCCCTTGATTTTTAGAGCTTTGGATAAGTTGTGAAACAGATAGAGTTCATCTTCAAGTATTTTTCCTTTTCAAAGATATTTTTAGCTGGTCTAGGTACTTTGTATTTCTATATGAATTTAAGAATCAGCTTGCTGGGGCACCTGAATGGCTCAGTGGGTTAAGCTTCAGACTCTCAATCTCTGCTCAGGTCATGATCTCATGGTTCCCGAGATCAAGTCCCACTTTTAGTTCTGTGTTAACAGGACAGAGCCTGTTCTCTCTCTGCCCCTCCTCCACTCACACATTTACTCTTTCTCTCTCTAAAAATAAATAAATAAACTTAAAAAAAAGAATAAGTTTGCCAATTTCTAAAAAATTCCTACTGAAAATTTTATTGGGATTGTATTGAATCAGAAGATCAATTTGGGAAGAATTGATATCTTAATATTGTTGAGTTTTCTGAACCATAAATATGACATATAACTCCATTTAATATTTAATTTCAGCCATATTTAAAAAATAAAATGCGTAGAACTCATACATTTTAATAAGATTTATTTCTAAGCATTGTGTACGTTTTAATTCTATGGTATTATATTTTATTTCATTTCTGACTGTTCATTGCTACTATATAGAATTATAATTCATCCTTGAATATCATCTTTCTATTTGCCACTTTGCTAAACTCACAAATTAGTTATAGTAGCTTTTTATTGAAAGTCAAGGGGACTTTCAACATAGATAATTGTGTCTTTCTTAAATATAAATTTACTTCCTATTTTCCTATCTAAATGTGTTTTATTTCTTTGTCTTGCCATATACCAATTGGTAGAAACTCCAATACAAAGACAAATAAAAGGTAAACATACTTTAATTTTTCCTGATCTTAGGAAAAAAACATTCAGTTTATGTTAGTTATGTTATGTATGTTAATATGGTGAATCACATTGATTGATTTTCAGGTGTTAAAGCAACCTTGCGTGATTAAGATGAGCTGTACTTGGTCATGATATATTGTCCTTTTCATATATTCTTGGATTTGGTCTGTTAATATTTTTGAGGATTTCCATATGTACATGGATATTATTGGTCTGTAATTTAATTTTCTGGTAATACATTTATTTTGTGGTAGCATTAGGGTGATGCTGGCTTCATAAATGAGACAGTGATCTCTTCTCTTCCATTTTCAGGAAAAGATTATGTAGAACTCTTATTGCTCCCTTAAATGTTTGGTAGAACTCACCCGTATAGCCATCTGACCCTGGAGTTTTATTTTTTGTAAGTTTTTAATAAAAGCTCAGTTTCTAAAATAGAATTTTAGGACTATTCCAGTTATCTATTTCCTCATGAATGAGTTTTAGTAGTTTCTGTTTTCAAGAAATTAGTCTATTTGATCTAAGTTGTCAGATTTATGGGCCTATACTTGTTCATAGTATCACTTTGTTATTTTATTAATGTTTTTTTTTTTTTTTTTTTTTTTTTTTTTTTATTTATTTTTTAATTTTTTAATATATGAAATTTACTGTCAAATTGGTTTCCATACAACACCCAGTGCTCATCCCAAAAGGTGCCCTCCTCAATACCCATCACCCACCCTGTCCTCCCTCCCACCCTGCCCTCCCTCCCACCCCCCATCAACCCTCAGTTTGTTCTCAGTTTTTTAACAGTCTCTAATGCTTTGGCTCTCTCCCACTCTAACCTCTTTTTTTTTTTTTTTTTTTTTTTTCCTTCCCCTCCCCCATGGGTTTCTGTTATGTTTCTCAGGATCCACATAAGAGTGAAACCATATGGTATCTGTCTTTCTCTGTATGGCTTATTTCACTTAGCATCACACTCTCCAGTTCCATCCATGTTGCTACAAAAGGCCATATTTCATTTTTTCTCATTGCCACGTAGTATTCCATTGTGTATATAAACCACAGTTTCTTTATCCATTCATCAGTTGATGGACATTTAGGCTCTTTCCATAATTTGGCTATTGTTGAGAGTGCCGCTATAAACATTGGGGTACAGGTGCCCCTATGCATCAGTACTCCTGTATCCCTTGGATAAATTCCTAGCAGTGCTATTGCTGGGTCATAGGGTAGGTCTATTTTTAATTTTCTGAGGAACCTCCACACTGCTTTCCAGAGCGGCTGCACCAATTTGCATTCCCACCAACAGTGCAAGAGGGTTCCCGTTTCTCCACATCCTCGCCAGCATCTATAGTCTCCTGATTTCTTCATTTTGGCCACTCTGACTGGCGTGAGGTGGTATCTGAGTGTGGTTTTGATTTGTATTTCCCTGATAAGGAGCGACGTTGAACATCTTTTCATGTGCCTGTTGGCCATCCGGATGTCTTCTTTAGAGAAGTGTCTATTCATGTTTTCTGCCCATTTCTTCACTGGGTTCTTTGTTTTTCGGGTGTGGAGTTTGATGAGCTCTTTATAGATTTTGGATACTAGCCCTTTGTCCGATGTGTCATTTGCAAATATCTTTTCCCATTCCGTTGGTTGCCTTTTAGTTTTGTTGGTTGTTTCCTTTGCTGTGCAGAAGCTTTTTATCTTCATAAGGTCCCAGTAATTCACTTTTGCTTTTAATTCCCTTGCCTTTGGGGATGTGCCGAGTAAGAGATTGCTACGGCTGAGGTCAGAGAGGTCTTTTCCTGCTTTCTCCTCTAAGGTTTTGATGGTTTCCTGTCTCACATTCAGGTCCTTTATCCATTTTGAGTTTATTTTTGTGAATGGTGTGAGAAAGTGGTCTAGTTTCAACCTTCTGCATGTTGCTGTCCAGTTCTCCCAGCACCATTTGTTAAAGAGACTGTCTTTTTTCCATTGGATGTTCTTTCCTGCTTTGTCAAAGATGAGTTGGCCATACGTTTGTGGGTCTAGTTCTGGGGTTTCTATTCTATTCCATTGGTCTATGTGTCTGTTTTTATGCCAATACCATGCTGTCTTGATGATGACAGCTTTGTAGTAGAGGCTAAAGTCTGGGATTGTGATGCCTCCTGCTTTGGTCTTCTTCTTCAAAATGACTTTGGCTATTCGGGGCCTTTTGTGGTTCCATATGAATTTTAGGATTGCTTGTTCTAGTTTCGAGAAGAATGCTGGTGCAATTTTGATTGGGATTGCATTGAATGTGTAGATAGCTTTGGGTAGTATTGACATTTTGACAATATTTATTCTTCCAATCCATGAGCAGGGAATGTCTTTCCATTTCTTTATATCTTCTTCAATTACCTGCATAAGCTTTCTATAGTTTTCAGCATACAGATCTTTTACATCTTTGGTTAGATTTATTCCTAGGTATTTTATGCTTCTTGGTGCAATTGTGAATGGGATCAGTTTCTTCATTTGTCTTTCTGTTGCTTCATTGTTAGTGTATAAGAATGCAACTGATTTCTGCACATTGATTTTGTATCCTGCAACTTTGCTGAATTCATGTATCAGTTCTAGCAGACTTTTGGTGGAGTCTATCGGATTTTCCATGTATAATATCATGTCATCTGCAAAAAGCGAAAGCTTGACTTCATCTTTGCCAATTTTGATGCCTTTGATTTCCTTTTGTTGTCTGATTGCTGATGCTAGAACTTCCAGCACTATATTAAAGAGCAGCGGTGACAGTGGGCATCCCTGTCGTGTTCCTGATCTCAGGGAAAAAGCTCTCAGTTTTTCCCCGTTGAGGATGATGTTAGCTGTGGGCTTTTCATAAATGGCCTTTATGATCTTTAAGTATGTTCCTTCTATCCCGACTTTCTCAAGGGTTTTTATTAAGAAAGGGTGCTGGATTTTGTCAAAGGCCTTTTCTGCATCGATTGACAGGATCATATGGTTCTTCTCTTTTTTGTTGTTAATGTGATGTATCACGTTGATCGATTTGCGAATGTTGAACCAGCCCTGCATCCCAGGAATGAATCCCACTTGATCATGGTGAATAATTCTTTTTATATGCTGTTGAATTCGATTTGCTAGTATCTTATTAAGAATTTTTGCATCCATATTCATCAGGGATATTGGCCTGTAGTTCTCTTTTTTTACTGGGTCTCTGTCTGGTTTAGGAATCAAAGTAATACTGGCTTCATAGAATGAGTCTGGAAGTTTTCCTTCCCTTTCTATTTCTTGGAATAGCTTGAGAAGGATAGGTATTATCTCTGCTTTAAATGTCTGGTAGAACTCCCCTGGGAAGCCATCTGGTCCTGGACTCTTATTTGTTGGGAGATTTTTGATAACCGATTCAATTTCTTCGCTGGTTATGGGTCTGTTCAAGCTTTCTATTTCCTCCTGATTGAGTTTTGGAAGAGTGTGGGTGTTTAGAAATTTGTCCATTTCTTCCAGGTTGTCCAATTTGCTGGCATATAATTTTTCATAGTATTCCCTGATAATTGTTTGTATCTCTGAGGGATTGGTTGTAATCATTCCATTTTCATTCATGATTTTATCTATTTGGGTCATCTCCCTTTTCTTTTTGAGAAGCCTGGCTAGAGGTTTGTCAATTTTGTTTATTTTTTCAAAAAACCAACTCTTGGTTTCGTTGATCTGCTCTACAGTTTTTTTAGATTCTATATTGTTTATTTCTGCTCTGATCTTTATGATTTCTCTTCTTCTGCTGGGTTTAGGCTGCCTTTGCTGTTCTGCTTCTATTTCCTTTAGGTGTGCTGTTAGATTTTGTATTTGGGATTTTTCTTGTTTCTTGAGATAGGCCTGGATTGCAATGTATTTTCCTCTCAGGACTGCCTTCGCTGCATCCCAAAGCGTTTGGATTGTTGTATTTTCATTTTCGTTTGTTTCCATATATGTTTTAATTTCTTCTCTAATTGCCTGGTTGACCCACTCATTCGTTAGTAGGGTGTTCTTTAACCTCCATGCTTTTGGAGGTTTTCCAGACTTTTTCCTGTGGTTGATTTCAAGCTTCATAGCATTGTGGTCTGAAAGTATGCATGGTATAATTTCAATTCTTGTAAACTTATGAAGGGCTGTTTTGTGACCCAGTATATGATCTATCTTGGAGAATGTTCCATGTGCACTCGAGAAGAAAGTATATTCTGTTGCTTTGGGATGCAGAGTTCTAAATATATCTGTCAAGTCCATCTGATCCAATGTATCATTCAGGGCCCTTGTTTCTTTATTGACCGTGTGTCTAGATGATCTATCCATTTCTGTAAGTGGGGTGTTAAAGTCCCCTGCAATGACCACATTCTTATCAATAAGGTTGCTTATGTTTATGAGTAATTGTTTTATATATCTGGGGGCTCGGGTATTTGGTGCATAGACATTTATAATAGTTAGCTCTTCCTGGTGGATAGACCCTGTGATTATTATATAATGCCCTTCTTCATCTCTTGTTACAGCCTTTAATTTAAAGTCTAGTTTGTCTGATATAAGTATGGCTACTCCAGCTTTCTTTTGGCTTCCAGGAGCATGATAAATAGTTCTCCATCCCCTCACTCTCAATCTAAAGGTGTCCTCAGATCTAAAATGAGTCTCTTGTAGACAGCAAATAGATGGGTCTTGTTTTTTTATCCATTCTGATACCCTATGTCTTTTAGTTGGCGCATTTAATCCATTTACATTCAGTGTTATTATAGAAAGATAAGGGTTTAGAGTCATTGTGATGTCTGTATGTTTTATGCTTGTAGTGATGTCTCTGGTACTTTGTCTCACAGGATCCCCCTTAGGATCTCTTGTAGGGCTGGTTTCGTGGTGACAAATTCCTTCAGTTTTTGTTTGTTTGGGAAGACCTTTATCTCTCCTTCTATTCTAAATGACAGACTTGCTGGATAAAGGATTCTCGGCTGCATATTTTTGCTGTTTAGCACACTGTAGATATCGTGCCAAGCCTTTCTGGCCTGCCAAGTTTCAAAGGAGAGATCAGTCACGAGTCTTATAGGTCTCCCTTTATATGTGAGGGCACGTTTATCCCTTGCTGCTTTCAGAATTTTCTCTTTATCCTTGTATTTTGCCAGTTTCACTATGATATGTCGTGCAGAAGGTCGATTCAAGTTACGTCTGAAGGGAGTTCTCTGTGCCTCTTGGATTTCAATGCCTTTTTCCTTCCCCAGTTCAGGGAAGTTCTCAGCTATAATTTGTTCAAGTACCCCTTCAGCACCCTTCCCTCTCTCTTCCTCCTCTGGGATACCAATTATGCGTATATTATTTTTTTTTAGTGTATCACTTAGTTCTCTAATTTTCCCCTCATACTCCTGGATTTTTTTATCTCTCTTTCTCTCAGCTTCCTCTTTTTCCATAACTTTATCTTCTAGTTCACCTATTCTCTCCTCTGCCTCTTCAAGCCGAGCCATCGTGGATTCCATTTTGTTTTGCAATTCGTTTAAAGCGTTTTTCAACTCCTCGTGACTGTTCCTTAGTCCCTCGATCTTTGTGGCAAGAGATTCTCTGCTGTCCTGTATACTGTTTTCAAGCCCAGCGATTAATTTTATGACTATTATTCTAAATTCACTTTCTGTTATATTATTTAAATCCTTTTTGATCAGTTCATTAGCTGTTGTTATTTCCTGGAGATTCTTCTGAGGGGAATTCTTCCGTTTGGTCATTTTGGAGAGTCCCTGGCGTGGTGAGGACCTGCAGTGCACTTCCCCTGTGCTGTGGTGTATAACTGGAGTTAGTGGGCGGGGCCGCAGTCCGACCCGATGTCTGCCCCCAGCCCACTGCTGGGGCCACAGTCAGACTGGTGTGTGCCTTCTCTTCCCCTCTCCTAGGGGCGGGATTCACTGTGGGGTGGCGTGTCCCGTCTGGGCTACTTGCACACTGCCAGGCTTGTGTTGCTGGGATCTGGCGTATTAGCTGGGGTGGGTAGGCAAGGTGCACGGGGGCTGGAGGGGCAGGCTTAGCTCACTTCTCCTTAGGTGATCCGCTTCAGGAGGAGCCCTGTGGCAGCGGGAGGGAGTCAGATCCGCTGCCGGAGGTTTGGCTCCGCAGAAGCACAGAGTTGGGTGTTTTCGCGGAGCGAGCAAGTTCCCTGGCAGGAACTGGTTCCCTTTGGGATTTTGGCTGGGGGATGGGCGGGGGAGATGGCGCTGGCGCCTTTGTTCCCCGCCAAGCTGAGCTCTGCCATCCGGGGGCTCAGCAGCTCTCCCTCCCTTTGTCCTCCAGCCTTCCCGCTTTCCGAGCAGAGCTGTTAACTTATGACCTCCCAGATGCTAAGTCGCGCTTGCTGTCGGAACACAGTCTGTCCGGCCCCTCCGCTTTTGCCAGCCAGACTCGGGGGCTCTGCTTGGCCGGCGAGCCGCCCCTCCGCCCCGGCTCCCTCCCGCCAGTCCGTGGAGCGCGCACCGCCTCGCCGCCCTTCCTACCCTCTTCCGTGGGCCTCTAGTCTGCGCTTGGCTCCGGAGACTCCGTTCTGCTAATCCTCTGGCGGTTTTCTGGGTTCTTTAGGCAGGTGTAGGTGGAATCTAAGTGATGGGCAGGACGCGCTGTGAGCCCCGCGTCCTCCTACGCCGCCATC
Organism: Panthera leo; assembly: GCF_018350215.1. Taxonomy (NCBI): domain Eukaryota; kingdom Metazoa; phylum Chordata; class Mammalia; order Carnivora; family Felidae; genus Panthera; species Panthera leo. Next base: position 59,484,159 of record NC_056690.1, on the reverse strand, counting down.
TTCCGGAACCTCCTTATTAATGTTTTTGGACAGCCATGAGTTCATGTTGGTAATTTCTCTTTTTTTTTTTTTTTTTTTTTTTTTTTTTTTTGTCAACCTAACCAGTTTATCACTTTTGTGATGTTTTCAAAGAAACTGCTTTTGGTTTCATTGATTTTCTCTATTGTTTTTCTGTAAAATGTCATGGGCTTCTACTTCAATTTTATAATTTCCTTCCTTCTGATTGTATTGTGTTTAATTTGCTCTACTTTCACTAATATCTTTAAGTAGAATCTCTTGACCTTTCTTTCTTCTTTTCTTTTTAAATTTTTTTTTACATGTTTACTTATTTTTGAGAGAGAGAGACAGAGTGTGAACAGGGGAAGGGAAGCGAGAGGGAGACACAGAATTCAAAGCAGGCTCCAGGCTCTAAGCTCTCAACACAGAGCCTGACACGGGGCTTCAAGTCATGGACCATGAGATCATGACCTGAGCCAAAGTCAGACGCTTAACTGACTGAGCCACCCAGGTGCCTATCTTCTTTTCTAATATAAGCATTGCATGCTATGTATTTCCCTAAGAGCTCTTTTAGGTGAAACTGACACATTTTCATATGTATTTAAATTTTCATTTAGTTCAAAGTATTTTCAGTTTTAAATTTCTCTTGAGACATTATCTTCATCTACCAGTCAGTTAAATGTGTATTGTTTGGTTTCCAAATATTTGGGAATCTTCCTGATTTTCTTCTGGTATTGATTTCTAGATTAATGTTATTGTGGTATAAAAACATGCATTGTATCATTTCTGCTCTTTTAAATATCTTAAGGTGTCTTTTATGGTCCACAGTATGGTTTATCTTGGTGAATGTTCAGGTGTACTTGAAAAGAGCGTATTCTGCTATTGTTGGGTGGGATATTCTATAATTACTGAAAATGGTTGATAGTGGGTTTTTTTAAAGTGTATTTATTTATTTTGAGAGAGAGGGAGAGTACATGTGCACAGGGCTTGAACTCACAAACTTTGAGATCATGACCTCAGCCAAAATGAAATCAAAGTATGGCACTAAACCAACTGAGCCACCCCAGTGCTCCAATAATTCTGTTTATGTCATATTTATCTTCACTGATTTTCTGCCTACTTTTTCTTTCAATTAATGAGATATGAGTGCTGAAGTCTCCAACTCTAACTGGAATTTTTCCTTCCAGATCCATCAGTATTTCTTCATGCATTTTGAAGCTAAATGTGCATATATATTTAAGATTTTTTTCTTCTTGGAAAACTGACTTTTTAAAAAAATATTTAATTTTTACTTGTATTTCAGAGAGAAACAGTGCACAAGCAGGGGAGGGTCAGAGAGAGAGAGAGACAGAGACAGAATCTGAAGTAGTCTCCAGGTTCTAATCTGTCAGCACAGAGCCCAATGTGGGACTTGAACTTATGTACCGTGAGATCATGACCTGAGCCGAAGTCAGATGCTTAACTGACTGAGCCACCCAAGTGCTCTGGAAAACTGACCTTTTATCAATATATGATGCTTCTTGTTTTATTTGTGCTTTGCATTGTATATATTTTTCCATCTTTTATCTTTTATTCTATATATGTCTTTAAGTGGGTTTCTTATAGAAAGCATATAGTTAGATATTGCTTTTTTAAAAGACCTAATCTGATAATATCTGCCTTTCAACAGGTATTGAGACCAATTACATTTCAAAGGATTGTCAATATTGTTAGATTAAAGGATACCATCTTTCTACGTGTTTTTACACTTTTTTTTGTTTTCTTTTTTCTAGAATTAACTGAGCTATTTTTTTGATCATACCTTATCTCTATTGACTTATTATTTAAATTTTATTTTTAAAAAATTTCAGTGGTTGCACATGGGTTTACAAAATAGACTCTAAAATAATCTGAATCTTAATCATGTCATATAATATACCTTCACTCATAGTATTAGGACTTTAAAACTGTATACAGTATTTCTAATTCTTCTTTCATCCTCATTATTATTATCTTGGATTTTACTTTTATATGTGCTATAAATATACAATAGAGTGCTGCTTCCTTTTGGCTTTACAATGTCTTTTACCTTTTAGAGTAGTTAAAATATGAATAAAACTGATTTATCTTTGTTTATTCCATATCTGATGCTTTTCATCTCTCCACATAGAAACAGTTTCTGACCTGCCTCTAGAATTTCTTTAACATTTCTTATAGAATAATTCTGCTCACAATTCCCTATATTTTTGTCTGAGAAATCTTCATTTTTCCTTTTCTTTTGAAGTATTGTCGCACTGGGTAGAGAACTGTGATTTAATAGTTTTTATGTGTATGTTTTTTTTTTTTCCCTTATACATCCATCCTAATGCTATGCCTAACATGTATTTCTGCCTCTACCCAGAGTACTTTTTTTCCCTCCCTATTCTGCTTTTCCTGCTCCTGTAGATTTTTCTAAGGCTCCGGTTTTTTTGCCCACCACTTACTTTCAGATTGAAGCTTTTTCCCCCCATAATTCAATGGTAGTTGTCTTTCCTATCTCTATAGGCTGTGTTCCTACCAATGCCAACTTTAGGATACATGTTTTATGATCCTTCTTATGCAGACTGAGACATTTGAGGAAGGAAAGCAGTTGGGCCTCAGTGGTGTTTCTTAGTAATTGCTGTTACATTCTACTGTCTAACACTGTAAGGGAGGCTTTCTCTGGATTCTTCACATCCTACCTGTAAATGGCAGGTGGGATTCCTGGAAGAAAAGCATGGAAGAGAGGGATAACCTTCCTATGTGTTCATCCATCAGGAACTTTACACTCTCAGCTAACCCACACTCAGCCTTTAGCAAGTTATTAAAATTTTCTAGTTGAATCTTTTTAACACTTTATATGGCATTTGGTGATTTCCACTGTAGCAAGCAAATGTTTGGGTCCTGTTTCTTTTGTTTGTTTGTTTGTTTGTTTGTTTTGTTTCAAGTTTTTATTTAAATTCTAGTTAGTTAACATATATTGTAATATTAGTTTCAGGAGTAGAATTTAGTGATTCATCACTTACATTAAACACCAAATGCTCATCATTACAAGTGCCCTCCTTAATACCCATCACCCATTTAACCCATCTCCCTGCCCACCTCCCCTCCAGCACCCTTCAGTTTGTTCTCTATAGTTAAGAGTTTCTCTTTTGGTTTGCCTCCCTCTCTTTTTTCTGTCCCCTATGTTCATCTGCTTTGTTTCTTAAATTCCACACATGAGTGAAATCACATGGTATGTGTCTTTCTCTGACTGACTTATTTTCCTTAGCATAATACACTCTGTCTCTACCCACATCACTGCAAATGGCAAGATTTCATTCTTTTTTATGGCTGAGTAACATTCCATTGTTTATATGCCACACTCTCTTTATCCATTCATCATTGGATGGACATTTGGGCTTTTCCCATAATTTGCCTAATGTTGATAATGCTGCTATAAATATCTGGGTGCTTGTGCCCCTTCAAATAAGTATTCTTGTATCCTTTGGGTAAATACCTAGTAGTGCAATTGCTAGGTCATAGAGGAATTATATTTTTAACTTTTTGAGAAAACTCCATACTATTTTCCAGAGTGGCTGCACCAGTTTGTATTCCCACCAACAGTGAAAGAGTTTTCCCTTCTCTCCACATCCCCACCAACACCTATTGTTTCTCATGTTGTTATTTTTAGCCATTATGATGGGTGCAAGATGGTATCTCATTGTAGTTTTGATTTTTATTTCCGTGATGATGAATTATATTGAGCATCTTTTCATGTGTCTGTTAGCCATCAGTATATCTTCTTTGGAAAAATGTCTATTCATGCCTTCTGCCCATTTCTTAACTGGACTATTGTTTCTTGAGCATTGAGTTTGATAAGTTCTTTATAGACTTTGGACACTAACCCATTATCAGATAGGTCATTTGCAAATATCTTCTTCCATTCTGAAGGTTGTGTTTTAGTTTTATTAATTTTATTTAGTTTTGTTGCTTTGCAGAAGCTTTTTATCTTGATGAAAGTTCCAATATTTCATTTTTGCTTTTGTTTCCCTTGCCTCCAAAGACATGTCTAGTAAGAAGTTTCTATGACTGATAAAAGAGGCTACTATAAAAGAGGCTACTGCCTATCTTCTCCAGGATTTTGATAGTTTCCTAACTCACATTTAGGTGTTTCATCCATTTTGAATTTATTTTTGTGTAAGGTGTTCAAAAGTAGTCCAGTTTCATTCTTATGCATGATGCTATCCATTTTTCCCAACGCCATTTGTTGAAGAGACTGTCCTTTTCTTCATTGGATATTCTTTGCTGCTTTGTTGAAGAATTTAGTTGACCATATAGTTGTGGGTCCATTTCTGAGTTTTGTATTGTGTTCCATGATCTATGTGTCTGGTTTTTTTTGCCAGCATCCTCCTGTCTTGATAACTACAGCTTTGTAATATACCTTGAAGTCCAGACTTGTGATGCCTCCAGCTTTGCTTTTCTTTTTGAATATTGCTGTGACTATTCAGGATCTTTTGTGGTTCCTTACAAATTTTAGGATTGTTTGTTCTAGCTCTGTGAAAAATGGTGGTGGTATTTCGATAGGGATTGCATTAAATTTGTAGGTTGTTTGGGTAAGTATAGACATATTAACAATGTTTGTTCTTCTAATCCGTGAGCATGGAATGTTTTTCCATTTCTTTGTGTCATCTTCAATTTCTTTCATAAATGTTCTATAGTTTTCAGAGTACAGATCTTGTTACCTCTTTGGTTAGGTTTATTCCTAGGTATCTTATGGGTTTTGGTGCAATTGTAAATGGGATTGATTTCTTGATTTCCTTTCTGCTGCTTCATTATTGGTGTATAGAATTGCAGCATATTTCTGTACATTGATTTTTGTATCCTGCGACCTTACTGCATTCATGTGTCAGTTCTAGCAATTTTGGGGTGGAGTCTTTCAGGTTTTCTAAATAATATATCATGTCATCTGCAAATAGGGAAAGGATTTCTTCCTTACCATTTTGGATGCCTTTTATTTCTTTTTGTTGTCTAACTGCTGAGGCTAGAACTTCCAGTAGTATGTTAAATAATAGTGGTGAGAAGGGATGTCCCTTTCTTGTTCCTGACCTTAGTGGAAAAGCTCTTGGTTTTTCCCATTGAGGATGGCCCTGTCTCTTCTTACAAGTTCTGTCACTCTTCATAATTTTGGTTAATTGTTTGACCTCTGAACTCAGTTCTCTGGTACGTTTAGGAAAAGTCATTAATTTGTGGTTCATCCAGCTCTTTTCTTTCTCTTTGTGAGAGATGGTCTTTCTTTCTCTTTGTGAGTGATGGTCTTTATCTGCATCTCTGCGATAAAATTGGAAGTCGCCAAGTTTTATTAAATAAAATTTATATACAAAAAGTATATATGCAACTTTTGTATGTTTTAGTTATTTATTTTGTACATTTTTAAATATAAAATAGAAACACTTATGAAGCCACCACCAAATCTAAGGACTAGAAATTATCAATATTCTCACATCTAGGGAGGGAATGGCATAGGAGTGAAACACAAAAGCAGGTGAAATAATGTCCATCTGTCTTTTTTTTTTTTAATTTTTTTTAACGTCTATTTATTTTTGAGACAGAGAGAGACAGAGCATGAACAGGGGAAGAGCAGACAGAGAGGGAGACAAAGAATCCAAAACAGGCTCCAGGCTCTGAGCTGTCAGCACAGAGCCCGACGCGGGGCTCAAACTCACGGACCATGAGATCATGACCTGAGCCGAAGTCAGACGCTTAACCGACCAAGCCACCCAGGCGCCCCTGTCCATCTGTCTTTAAGAGGGGTTAATAGTATATATAATTGGCATCTGCAAAGGCCTGAACTTAAAAATGTTATTTGGAAAAGAATATAAATTGGGTATAATCATATTAGAGCTGCCCAATGGCCAGGACTTAAACCTCTTCATTTTTGTTATTTTGTGCCAAAAGACCTAAGATTTAAAAGTCTGAATCTCACTTTAAATTCACCATCCCCATCCCAATCATCAGTCAGTGAGCTGGTAAAAGCAACAAATTTTGAGTGATGCCAAGAACCCTTGTCATATTTCAATAATTTCCTTCCTTCTGAAGAGAATTAGTGTCTTTGGTAACTATGCTACTCCCTACACTGTTATTATGTGAAGTTATCATGGGCATAATGTCCAACTGGAAGAGTATACTAGCTCCTTTATTACTTTTTTTTTCTTTTTGGCCTTCAGATTAATTTTTGAATGATATAATTTTGTCTGGTCTATTGAATAAATAATTCCCTAATTTACAATCTTATTGATTAATAAATCATTTCACCCTGATTAGGAAAGCAGTACCTACTTTTAAAGGGGAAAATAGAGCATTTTATTGGCTTTCAAAATATTTTGAAAAGTAACATGTCTCCTCTCTTAGCTCCTTTCCCATTCTATTAGTACATTTTACTTTCTCTAATAGGGTACAAAAACCAGTAATATGATAGGAAGTCATTAATACAATATAATCACAGCAGAAGATCAAGCTCATCTCTTTCTCTTTGCATTGTCAAGTGTTTCAATATTTTATTTTATAATGTGCTGACCAGAACTGATCATGGTAATCTAAGTGTGGATCTGACTAATGCATTGTATAATCAAAGATTTCCTTTTAGATTATGATTCTTTTACATTCGTTAGCTTGCTCATGTCACAGTCAGGCCCAATAGAATCACCACACTACAATATTAATTCCAGAAGAAGTCAGAGAATGGATCAAATATGGGAGAGTGACAATAATGAACAGGAAAACCCAAGTTTCAGCTGTATTATATCACTTGTCTGTGCCTCAGTTTCCTTGTGGGTGCACAAACTCAGGTGCCTATAAGGTTTGGACAAAAAAATGAAAATGATCAAGTAATAGGGTAGGATTTAGAAGGGACTCAGAAAACTGGCAAATCACTCTGTCTAAAAGAGTAGTTGTCCCTCAGCTTCAAGTCCTTGCTGCTGTGCAAGAATGCAGGTCAATCTTGCCAGGAAAAAAAAATCTAATTTCTCAACAGAGGCTGGAAGTAGAGATTTTCATAGGAAAGCTCTCATTTTCTAAATGTAGAAACTATTTCAAAACCTTGTAACACAAGAGGCTACAGAACAAAGAAAGCAGTCTGCAGACACAATCGCTTATTTGTGCCTACCTTATTAGAGGGCCTCCAAGGATCCTTCTGGCTCTATCATTTTGTGTTTAAAGATTGTGGGTCAGTATGGTTTTTAAAGGAATCAACCGAATTCATTGTTTAGTCTGAGACCATTTATAGAAGCAGCAGCAGCAGCAGCTTTATCCAAAAGTACTAATTAAGTGTCAAATCTATGTTCGGGATACTTGAGAAGTTAAAAGGCATAGTCTTTCCTTTCAGGAGCATACAAGCTATTCATTGGCTCAACAAATATTTACTGAGTAATGAAAGGTCAATAGAAGTGAAATAATTCAATTTACCTTCCATTCTTCTCCAAACTTATCTACATTTTTTTTCACATCCTTGATGCTCTCAGACCTCCACAGGATGAGCCTTACCTACTTTTTGTATATTCTTAAATCAACATTTTCGGCTTCCTCTGGGACCTTTCTCCATTAATTACTCCCTGAGCCTCTTGGTTGTTAAGTCCTTCTTGTCTCCACTTGCTCTGTACTCTCAATAAAACTATATTCATGATTTATCACAAATGAAATAATATCACACCTTCCACCACCCCTGCCTCCTCTTGCCCAGTCATTTTCCAAAAAAACTTTTCAGATGAGTATTATAGTTCCTCAGAATCACTGCCTGCCAGCCTGAAGATGTAAAGAGGACAAGGGAGGGGTGCAGTGATGGCCTGATGGCAGGGGTGAGTAGTGTACTCATTTAACACCCTCCTCTCCAATAGCCCTTTGAACAGGAAGGTGGGCTCTGAAGGGGGCAGAGTGGGTAAGAGCAGTGGAGTCTCACTATCTGGATTTGAAGCGTAAATATGACACTGACATTCTCCAGCTGTGTGACCTCGTGTGAGTTATTTTATCTCTTTTCCTCAGTTTCTTCATCTGTGAAATAGGACTGTTCTATTAATAGAACTAATAGGGCTGCTATGAAAATTAAAGATGTTAAAATGTTTAAAGTCCTTGGAACATAGAAAACTCATAGGAAACTCGGTACAAATGCTGAGAAATCATAATAGGAGTTCTTAGCCTTAAATGAGAAAACTGAAGTCTAGGGGAATTAAGGAACTTCCCAGGGCTTATACAGTTAATGAGCTGCAGAGCTGAGAGTTAAACCCAGGCTCGCTGTCTGCAAAGCCCAGGCTTTCAGCCACCATGCTTGTCTGCTTCCCAACTGTGCCATGCTGCTCCAAAGTAAAAATAACATTGCCATAAATAAAGGTCATATCAGTGGCATTCTATACATCCTAAATTAGTAATAACTGGCCCTGTGTTATTAATTTCCATTCTCTATCCCTTGCTTAATAGAAACTTTTCATGATTTCCCTCCCCAGCAGTTTCAATAAGACGCTTGAAAATTTGTTTTGCTTTGTTGCAGATAATATGCTTACTAAGAGGCATTGTTTTCTTTATGGGGCCAGTTCTCCTTCTAAATGTTCAATGCCTTTCTGATTTTATGACTCAGAGTAGTTGATTGTTGACTCTTAACTCTTCCCTCCCACTCTCCAGGTCCTGCCTCCTGCCTTCTAGATTTCACTATATTTATTCCCAGAGAGACTAACTTGGATTCTTGAGGTAGAAAATGCTTTAAGTAACCTATAGTTAACTTGCTTATAGTCCTCTCCCGCCCTCCCGAATGACCATTATTATAGTGCTAGAATTTTTGTACAATAATAGAATTTCCTGCAGCAGCTTTCAATAGTCCCTGTGTAGACAGATCGTTGAATTGACCCAAGGTTTGGTTTTTGCAGAAGGAAAAGGAATTGAAAGGCTGGCAATAAATTGGTTAAAGTTACTCCTCATTTGTTCTGGGCTCAGCAGGCAATGAAATGAAAAATGAAGCCATGACGTAAAGGGGGGAAATAGGAAGAGTAAGAGACTGTTGGGTTCACTCAGGTGAAGCACTATTAAAGTGAGAGTAAGTGATGAAAGGGAAAGTTGGGGCGTTGTGACCAGGACCCGAGGTATGGAGCTGTAAGACCACAGGGGCAGTGCCATGCAGGCCAGTGCAAAAGTTCCAGGTGTAGCTGTGGGAGTACATTTCTGAAACGCCCTGCCAATCTTCACTCCTAACACTTTCAGGGCACGTCCAGCCCAAGGCTATAGGAACAAGGTCCTTGCACTAATTAGCTCCAGTGATTCTTCTAGGTTTTGCTTTCCTGCTCTTCTCTCACCTAGCAGTTTTTCTTTTTTTGTCTAATAGTCACTTTCAGGTTAGAGAGATGCTCTGTTACTTTATCCTATTATTTGTGGTCTTCAAAACCACATGTATCATCAATCTTTTTAATCAACCTCTTCCCGAGTCTCTGATTCTCACTAATATCTCACTACTACTCAAAGTCCATGGCCCACACTTGCTTATCTTGGTGACATTAGGCAGACATGTGTCTGAGGTGGTAGTCCCTGGAGTTTATGGCAGAAAAAGACCTATGAAAGCCCAGTCCTCCATTGGATCTACTACTTGAGTGTTTTTGGTCATTTATTATAACAGAAGATAGGGTTTGGAGGAAGAGTGGAGTTGGATTCCAAAATCTTCACTAAAGGTGAATAAATATTTGAGCATTCTACAGAGAACATTGAAAAGGTTGGTATAGTCACATGGCTAGAGTCTCAAAAGAGGAATTTTTGTTTTCATAAGAATGAGCTTATGATGCAAGAGAAAATGAAGAGTCTGTGCTTGGGATTTGACCAATCCAGAGCACCATTTTCCAAACCCTGGACCAATGAATCAGAACACCCAGGAACATCTGGGAAATACTACTATTGTGACAATCCCATTGCAGTTAAGGAGAGTCTAAGACGAAGCATGGTATGTGATGAGGCTGAGCATGGAAGAATGCTTGCTTACAGAGCAAGGAGATTTCAAGAGGAGGGGTGGAGAAAATGGAAGGGAAGAAACGGTTGAAAGACACCCAAAGAAGTATGGCAGTGGCAATAATGTGGAGGGTGTTGAACTCTAGCTTAGTGACATGCAAAAGAATTGGATTGACTTTTCTCTGGATAGCACACTGGTATTGGCTGAAGTTCCTGAGGCGTAAGAGTTGTCATGAGGTTAAAAGATTGAAGTATTTGCTCAGTAATTGGATACAATTTTGCGATTTTTTTTTCTTCTGATGCCTGCAAGGCGAGCTCTCCATACAAGGAAAGGTCAACTTGCTTCCCAGCTGCTCAAACTTGGAATGGAATTTCAGCAGCTGGCAAAGGTGAAGAAAGTCAAAAGTTCTTACAGTGGACCAGAAAGATCTGCAGTAGCCTTGGAAATCCTCATTTGAATTGGGTTCTTTCCATAAATTGCTAAGAAGAAGGGCCGGTGCTTGGATTCTTACTACCTAGAAGATACTTGTGCAGCCATCCCTGAAGGAAGTCTCAAGTTTTACAGACAGAAACTGAAGCTCCTGAACTGGCTTAGGGACAGTGAGCCCTGAGTATGATGGTCCCAGGTAGTTGGGAGGTAGTTAGGAACATTCCCAGGTGATTTGCCTCCAGCCACCTGTGTTGATCAGAAGGCATCAGACAAAAAGAATCTAGGTAATATCTTTGATTTCCCTCCCTTTAGCTCTAAAATGCCATAAATAAATTTCCTGCCCATTTTCATTGTAATGAAATCCAAGATTTGCTTTAAAAAACAATCAACCAAAGGGCGCCTGGGTGGCTCAGTCGGTTAAACGTCAGACTTCAGCTCAGGTCATGATCTCACACTCCGTGAGTTTCAGTCCCACGTCGGGCTCTGTGCTTATAGCTTGGAGCCTGGATCCTGCTTCAGATTCTGTGTCTCCCTCTCTCTCTGCCTCTCCCCTGCTCATGCTCTGTCTCTGTCTCAAAAATAAATAAAAACATTAAAAAAATTTTAAGAAAAATAAAATAAAGAACAATCAACCTCCCCCTATTTTTGTTTTTAAAACAGGCGTTCAAACTTTTCTTGAGCTGAGCCCAGATAAACATTTCCAACGTGCTCATTTTTTGCTCTTTGTTCACCCCTGTATCAGTCTTGTCTTTACCCCTGCAGCCACCCATACTCTAATTTGTCTAGTTATATTTATGCAATTATAGAGCTGCTTGCACAGCATGGTATTAACCCCTCAGTGCCCTCTTACCATTGAAAACCTGCTCATCCTTCAAGGTCAAATGTAAATGCCACATTCTTCTTAAACTTTCTTTTATTCTTTGTTAGAGCCAATTACTCTATTCAAGTCCTCATAGCACTTACTACTTCTATCTGGAATGCTTTCTACAGTCAACAGCAGTCCCGTTTTATGTTCCTTGTTTTCTCATTAGATTAAAAACCCTCCGAGGGAAAGATTGTGGTTTTGGTACCATGTTATTTTCCAGAGCACCTGTCTTAATACCTTGCATACAGTGTGTACTTAACTAAATATTGGTTGATTGAATATCCACTTCCAATAAAAGGCCTTTTTAAGCCTTAGAAGCAGTCTTGAGCCACATAGAAACATTGTAGAGAAATAAAGTATCAATTTATCAATAGTCCCCCCAGTGGCTTGAATAAGTAAATGACCTTTTCCAAAACACAGAAACTTCCTCACTTCCTACTGTTTAGGAAGAATCTTGAATAATAAAGACATAAATGTATTTCCATATAGGCTGTGGCCAGTTCATGTAGTCTTTGGGTGACTTAGAGTCAGTCTTACTCTGGTTTTCAGAATGATACAGAGAAATCTTCCTCCAGGTTCGGGAATGAGATGTAAGCTGGAAGGAAAAGCTTGGGACCTGACACCACCAAGCACAGAGGCTGCAGCGTGGCCTAATGGAATGTGAGCTGGTTGGAGCCAGGAAGCTCTCAATGATTGTCCCTGGACAAACAGCATCAATCCTCTAAACTCTGGGTTTGTTTTTTTTTTTTTTTTTTTTTTTCTGTAAATTACAGATAAAAATACCTTCCCTAATCTTAAGTACTTATATCAGATGCCTCTTATCCACCATTTCAGAATCTCTCAGCCTCACCTGTCTTTTCTTCTGGCCACTGCTCAGGTGACCCGTTCTTCTGGCTCTAAGAAGCTTCCTACTGGTACAATCTGACCACCTGATTTCAGGCCTGTGCCTCAGGTGCCAGAGTGTCTCTGTTGGCAAGATGTGGGAAGCCACAGAAGCCCATTCAGCTTGCAGTCTAGGCATGCATATGCCAGAAGTTAATATAGCAGCTAGAGTAACCCACAGGGTAAACTATGACCAATGTAGGTCCACTATTAGAAAATTTCTTTTCCTCTCTGACCCCAGAGAGATGGTTCTGAAATACACCTTCGTAGAACTGAGCGTGTGGTTGTCTGTATCAGTGACCAGCTGGTAATGCATCCTTGTATTTGGCTTTTTATTTTCATGTCTTACTTATATTAGTCCTTATCCATTACTTATTTTTTCCTGAGGCTATATACCCCAAATAACATAATTACACACAAGCCTTCACCTCAGGCTCTGATCTCTGGGGAATCTAGATTGAGATATAACCCTGTTGCTACAACACGGGCAGGCAAGCACAAAGAAAAAGTAAAGTGATTGCAAATTTGTTTTTCCCTAGAAAGGTAAATATGGAAAAGGTAAGAGTGTGGTAGTATCACCTTAAAGAGAATTTGAAAACTTCATTGGACTTTATTTGATGTGGAAACTTCTGGTAAAACTTAACGATGATTCAAAGGACTTTGTGATCACCATGGTTCTGTATTCCCTTGGGACGCTAGTCTGATTTTAGTCAGTAAAACTGCACGGGGATCACAAGGGGGATCATAGTCACAACAGACAAATTAACCCAAGCTGATGACATTGCTCTGTGCCCTAGGAAAGGCACTGGAAGCTGGAACAGAAACGTTCACTAAATGGAAAATAACCAAGAGGCTAAGGAGAGAGATGTTATTTTTGAACTTTTAAAGAGAACATTATAAATAGCCGAGAAAATGGAAAAGCAGAAATTAAAAACAATAAAAACAAAAGCAAGTTGACAGCGACCCTTTTAATATGACAATTTTGGTGCTTCTAAGGCCCAGGCTCGTGGATGTAATAGCCGAGTCCCCGCGAAATAGCCAAGGACCATGGGGTTTGAGCACTTAGTCACAATGGCATTTTAGGTTAAACAATCATTGACTCAGCGGTGAAAAATGAGATAAATTAAAATTATTTTCTTCACAACGGCCGAGGGGCTTGGCAAGTAATATATTGAAGAAATTTCCTGGACATAATAGGTTACATTAATTTTCAACTGCAAAACAATTCCTTCAGCATTATTTTTCAAGGGGAGAGAAAAGAGGAAGGGGGGAGAAAACCACCCTGTTACTTGTGCTATTTACTTCTGGCCTAAATGAGAAAACATGTTTCAAAGGGAAGATTAAGAAAGGCGTATCAAGACACACAGCAAATCCTGACTGTAAAGAATTCAAGCTAATTGGTTACCCATTTGCCTGTTCAAATGTGGTCAGTATTAATCCAAGAACAATAGAAGCATACGTTATGAAAATTGTTACATTGGGAAACAGGATGTTAAGCCCTCTGCAAGCTAAAAAGCACCTTTGTTTGGAAGATGGAACTAAAATGGGAGCAAATCTTTCCATCCAAACATGTTACCCATTACGGTAGAAGAGCTTAGGGTCTGTGATTGGGTCCTCTTTGTCCCCGATGCTGAACAAATGAGTGAACACCCCAGGTTCCAAGCCTTGCAGATTTCCATACTGCTGGGGGAACAAGGCAAATGGGGCTGTACAGGGTAGTGAGACTGGACGGAGCCATCATCTGGGTCCAGATGGAAGCAGAGGCCCATATTCCTGCAATCCACATGCATGCTTCTCTCCTCCCTGCTCCCCTGAAGACTTGTCTTACCCTCTTTACATTATTGACCATTTGGCCCAGTGGTGTCCTGGTAACTGTTTTAACAACTGGCTCTCTCAATGTGGTTCTGACATGAATATTTGTTGATATTTTCATTTTATAGCAGTGGTTGGCAAACGTTTGCCGTGAAGGGCCAGACAGTAAATCTCTTAGGCTTTGTCAGGCACACAGTCTCTGTCACAGCTATTCAACTTTGCCATTGGAACACAAAAGGAGCCATAGACAAAACATAAGTGAACGAACATAGTGGTGTTCCAAGAAAACTCTATGTATGGATACTGAAATTCAAATTCCTTGTAATTTTCTTGTGTCCAGAAATATTCTTTTTTTTTTAAACTTAATTTTGAAAACAAAACAAAACAAAAACAAAAACAAAAAGTCCCCCCAACCATTCTTAGCTCTCAGGCTGTATTAAAAAAAAAAAATGGCAGCAGTCTAGATTTGGCCTAGAGGCCTTTGTTTGCCACTCCCGTTGTATAGTAACAATTACGTTAGACAATAGAGAAACAACTAAGATGCATGTGAGAACTTTATTTGTTTGTCAGTAAGATGGGTGGCTTTTTTGCTCAGTTGTATAATTATTTTCAAATACTGGATGCAGGTTTCCATAATTCTTTTGTGCTGTTCCCAATGTGGTGGCTACATACAGGCCATACTTGTAAGTTTAGCTGTGTTATTAACACCTCCATAACTTTCTAATGTCTCAACAATCAACAAAATAGTTCGAGCTCTGACTTGTAGCATTTGCCAATTTCTATGGTTGTAAACATTTCCACTGCAGCCGATTTCAAGTTACTAATATGGTATCAGTAATATTACAAGGATACTTCTTTTATAAATAAGCAACAAGAACAAGAATTTCCTCGTTTATTACCTTTACTTCCATGCAATGCCTTGCACAGCACACACTAGATGCTCAATAAAGACGTATTGATGGAGGCAATATGTCCACTGGGCAGCTGCTTCTGTCCCTCACATGAAGTCATTTTCAGTGATGAACACAGGTCTGTAGGAACCAGATAGGCCATCACCTACTATCTTCAGGTTTGGTTACTATTGTTTTGCAGGGATGCCTAGACTTCAAAAGAGTGGAAGAGATAATAAGAGTGTTGGTCTGAGGTTCTCCTAACCTTCCCCCTCCTTCTCTCTCTCCCCCTGTGTCTCCTCCTGGATGGCTTCTCTTGTTTCCTTTCTTGCAGGAGTTCCCAGTTGCCTCCTGTGACACTGTTACTACTCCAGTATAAGTATTCCAGTTAAATGCCTCTGTTAGTGTTTATTTGGAGAGAGGGATAAGCTTGATTTAAAAATAGAAACAAAACTTTGAGCTACAAGCATAGGCCTAAAATTTAGGAATGTAACTAACACACCACTTAATGATTAGAAAGATATAGGAATGTGTGTGTATATGTATGTTCGTATATGTGTGTGTGTGTATATGTATGTATTGCTTTCTTTGAAAAATACCACACAAAAATGACCCACATTCCTACTACTTTTTGAGCTGTACAAAATAACAAATGAAAAAATTTCCTTCAGTCCATCTAATCTCTCCCTGAAAATGAACCATTATTAACAATTTTGGGAGTGCCATTTCTAATTTTTTCCCCCAAGTCTGAAAGTACAAAAATCCCTCTCCCACCTCTCCCTCCCACTTCTGTTTCTTGCCTCTCCTCCTCCCCCTTCTCCCTCCTCCCCAGTCCTCTGGAACATTCACTGTCTAGTGCTCAGACTCCAGAGCAGGGTCCTAGCATACCTCCACTGTAGCCAACTGACTTAGTGCACCCCCTCAACTTATTATCGCTGGGCAGGAAAAGGGCTTACATTTCCACTCTGACACAAGGCTGACATTTGCTTCAGTGGGTACTCTCGTTCCTTTGGACTTGACTTTACCAGGACCTGCCCCCCACACTTTTAGTCTTTTAGGTAGAGTGACTGTGCAACTGGCATTCACAGGCACAAAACCATTCAGATTTCCTGGAACTAAATTGCCTTCCAGAACTCCAAAGGCATGAAGCTGTTGTGGATATTGATTTCTTGTTTGTTAGTGGCCAGTAATGTGGAGCCCAGAATGGGCACAGACTGGTGGAGAGAGCACCTGTTCACATCTGTGAGCTGCTGGGCAGGGGGTGGCCACCGTCGGCTGGCTGCCACAGCTGGGCCCCCCCTGCTCCATACTGTGCCCTTCCTTCAAACTGCCAGGCCAGGCTCAGGGCTGATTACAGACTGTGCTGGGCTCTGGTGTCTGCAGCCCGAGCTCTCCTACGTCTGCGGCCACCCTTGAAACCCATTCTGCCCTTTGTCTGCTGAGACTCAGAGAGGCACGGAGCCCAGCAGCTCACAGCAAGCTCTGCTCACGCGGCAGTGTCTGCTGAGACGAAACTGCACGTAGTGTCTGTCTTCAGGGAAAAGCACCGCCCAAGAAAAGGGTGTCAGACTCCTGGCTAGCCAGACACCCAGTTATTTGTCTTTGTTTTTCCGTTTATTTATTTATTTATTTATTCATTTATTTATCTATTTATTATTTTTAATTCTGACCAAAATGCCTCCTAAAGCAGGCAGTGGTGCGGCTGGTCATTCTTTTTCTTTTGGCTAATTTCTTTTTTTATCTCCTGAGGGCCAGACCTGGAAGTCCAGGGCCTCACTCCTGCTCATTGGGTTCTGAGGAAACACACCTGACACACTGACACCCTTTTGTGGAAAAGCCAGCATGTTTCCCCATGACAAGTGATTAGTGGCAACACTGGCGTTGTTTTAAATGAATACCAGAATTGTTTCTGACACAAAACAGCCAGTCTCAGCCCATAGACAATTCTCCTGATTTTAGTAATTTACCTACTATAAGAAAAATTCTCCTTTCTTTGCTCAGCTTTACCTTCTCAGGGAGGTTTACTCTGATTGCTCTGTTTCAGATTGCGTTGACCACCCTACCCATCTACCCGATGTTCCTTATCTTTCTCTCTCTTTTTTTTTTCTCTTGTCACCCTCAACATAGTAACTAGCATTGTATGCTTCTTGTCAGTCTCCTCTCAGTAGAACCTAAGCTTCTCAGGAGCAGGAATGTATGCTTGTTTTTGTAGAGCCTAGAAGAATGCCTAACACAGGCTAAATATTCAGTCATGATTTGTTGAGTGAATGTAACAAAATCAGAGCAGCCATGAATATTCCAGCCCTTTGTCTTCCTCCTCTTCTTCGTGACATTCTCCAATTTTCTTTCTCCTTCTTCTTATCTTTCCCCTTTTCCCCCTACTGACTCTGAAAATATAATAGACACTTTCTGGGTTCCTCTGTCCTAATGTAAGGTTATAATGATTCATTCATGTTGGTTGTGAGTGATTGATAAGACCTAAATATCACCCCAGAAAACAAGGGGAAAAGGCAATAATAAACTATTTGTTAATATTTAATTGTGATAAAATACAAATAATATAAAATTTACTGACTTAAGCATATTTTTCATTGACAAAACTATAAGACATTCAAAGTGTACATCGTAAGGACCCAATACACATACACTGTGAAAGGATTCCTCCCATCTAGTTAATTAACAGATCCTTTCACAATGCACCAGTCACCAGGATACACACTCTAAATATCCCACAATGCTACCTGTCATTTATTTATTTATTTATTATTTACTTATTTATTATTTTTTATGTGAGAACATTTAAGTTCTACTCTCTTATCAAATTTCAATTATGCAATATAGTGTTATCAGTTATAGACACCATGTTTTACATTAGATCTTCAGATCTCATTCATCTTATGGCTGAGAGTTTATACCCTTTACCAACCTCTTCTTATTTCCCCCACCCTGCCCCTGCCCTATCAGCTACTTTTTTATCTCTTGATCATGGATATATTAAGGAAGTTCTATCTCTTGACTATGGATATATTAATGTATAAAATTATTCATATTTCCCTTTTCTTAACAGAAAGTATGCCTCAATAGATAACATTTATTTTAAAATATGGGTATAGGACCTCTCAGAATATAGAATTTAGGATTCACTAACTGATTTTATTACTTTTGTTCATCTTTTTGTTTTCTACTCTTTTACAATGATCAAGAATTACTTTTATAATACTGTCATAATATTAACAAAGCACTTTCATTTTAATTAAGACATTTTGGACTATGTTAAAATCCCACGGATCAGTGTATCAGTAAAATACAACACACTAAAATCAGGTATTTGTGGACTTTATTTCTGCTTATCTTTAATACATTTATATTCTTTATCAATTTCTCCCTTATCTCACACTCTTCCTCTAACAACTACCAATCTGTTCTTTGTATCTATGAGCTTACCTTATTTTTAGATTCTCCATAAAGAGAGATAATACAGTATTTGTCTTTCTCTGACTTATTTCACTTAGTATAATGCCCTTTAGTGTATCTATGTTGTCACAAATTGCAAGATTTCATTCTTTTTTATGGCTGAATAATATTCCTCTGTGTGTGTGTGTGTGAATGTGTGTGTATGAATGTGTGTGTGTGTGTGTATCCCCAATTTCTTTATCCATTCATCCATTAATAGGCACTTAGACTGTTTCCTTATCTTGGCTATTGTTAGTAATGTTGCAGTGAACATGGGGGTATATACATCTTTTTGAGATAGCATTTTCATTTTCTTTGGATAAGTACCCAAAATTGAAATTGCTGGATCATATGGTAGTTTTATTTTTAATATTTTGGGGAAACTCCATACTGCACCAATTTATATTCCCACCAACAGTGCACAAGTATTCCCTTTTCTCCACATCCTCACCAATACTTGTTATTTCTTATCTTTTTGATAATAGCTATTCTAAAAGGCATTAGGTGATATCTCATTGTAGTTTTGATTTTCATTTCCCTGATGATTAATGATTTTGAGCATCTTTTCAGACACCTGTTGACCATCTGTATGTCTTTGGGAAAAATTTATTCAGATCTTCTGCTCATTTTTAAATTGGATTGTTTGGGGGTTTTTTGTTTGTTTGTTTGTTTGTTTGCTATTCAGTTGTATGAGTTCTTTATATATTTTATCAGATATATGATTAACCCCTTCTCAGATACATGATTTGCAAATATTTTCTCCCAGTTTGTATGTTGCCTTTTCATCTTGTTGATGGTTTCCTTTGCTGTGCAGAAGCTTTTTAACATGTTGTAGTCTCCCATTTATTTATTTTTGCTTTCTTTGCTCTCACTTTTGGTGTCAGATTAAAAAAAATCATCACCAAGATCCATGACAAGAGCTTAACACCTATGTTTTCTTGTAGAGGTTTTATGGTTACAGGTCTTGTGTTTAAGTCATTTTTCCATTTTGAGTTACTTTATGTGTATTCCTAACAACATTTACTGAAGAGACTGTCCATTCCCCACTGTATACAGAATACTGGGCTCTCTTGGTATAAATTAATTGACTATATATACATAGGTTTATTTTGGGGGCTTTCTATTCTCTTCCATTGATCTGCACATTTATTTTTAGTCAATATGGTACTGCTTTAATTACTATAGCTTCATAATATAATTTGAAATCAGAGAGTACAATACCTCTAATTCTGTTCTTATTTCTCAAGATTGCTTTGGCTATTCAGGGTTTTTGGTGGTTCCTTACAAATTTTAGAACTATTCTATTTCTTTGAAAAATGCCATTGGAATTTTGATATGGATTGCACTGAATCTGCAGATTGCTTTTGGTACCTATTAAACTATAACACCTTAAATCCCCCTTTCTTTAGCCCTAGAAATCATCTACTCTCTGAATAGAACTACTCTAAGTATCTCACATAAGTATGGTTATACAGTATATGTCTCAAAAGGAAAAAGTCTTAATAAGATTTAAATGTTTGTTTCTTTGTTTATTTATTTATTTATTTTGAGAGAGAGGGGGTCAGAGAGAGTGGGAGACAGAGAATCCCAAGCAGGCTCTGCTCTGTCAGTGTAGAGCTGGATGCAGGGCTCACACTCAAGAACCATGAGATCATGATGTGAGCTGAAACCAAAATTTGGATGCTCAATTGACTGAGCCACCCTGACCCCGCTCAAAAGAAATTTTTTAAATTGTAGGAACACCAAGGATCAATGGGTGTAGATCAGTGGATGTAAAAAAAAATATTTGGGGGCGCTAAAAGCATTCTAAGTGCCCTTAAAATCACATGACACATGTAGCCAACTATTTGATATGTGCACATATATAACTCACTTTGACCAAAATGAAAGGAAAAATCTTATCTAAACTGCCAATGTACCCTATAATAAGCGAAAACAATATATGAAAGTGTATATTTATGTATGGTGTAATAAAACTGATGTTTAAAAGTAAAATGATTAAAGCTTGATAATTAGCAATAATTTCTATAGTGTTTTATATTTAAAACACTTTAACATTTTGGATGTTATTTTTTTGTTTCCATAACATCTTCATAAGATGAAAAGTGGAGTATTATTACAGATAATAACATTTACAGATGCCAAAATGTTTTTTTAATATTGTTTAATGAATATTTATTTTTGAGAGAGAGACACAGGCAGAGCACAAGCAGGAGAGGGTCAGAGAGAGACAGAGACAGAGAATCTGAAGCAGGCTCCAGGCCTTGAGCTGTCAGTACAGAGCCCAGTGCGGGGCTTGAACTCATAAGCCGTGAGATCATATCCTGAGCCAAAGTCAGACACTCAACTGACTGAGCCACCTAGGCACCCCACAGATGCCAACAACTTAACCTGGGTCCACAGTCAGAACCTAGGAAGCCTTCCACCTATTGCAACTGTATTAAATTTTCACTCATGTGGCTTTATAAAAATGGTACAGGTGAAGTTGGATGAAGGTCTTGTGCCCTAAGCTTGCTGTGGCCCAGGCACTGTGTTCAATCTGCCATGGATACTGTCACATGGGCACACATTGCAAGTTCACTGCTTCCTAGCTGTGTTACCATGAATATATTATAAGAACTCACCAAGTCTCTGGGCCCCTTCCTGAAAAATGGAAATCATACCCCAGCCTCCCACTTTTCTTTTGTCTTTCCCTAACCTGTAACAGAGGTGTAAACAAAGCAGATACCAAGTGCTATTATGGGGAAAGCATGAAACGCCCTGAAGATTTTGATGTGCTGCACTAACGTAGACACAAGTCTGCAAACTTAACCACAGTACAACTGTGAAGAGCAAAGGACTATATATCACCTTAATTTCTCTAAAATTTCAGTGGTATTCTTCCTCAGCCAACCCAGTCAATGGGTGAGGCAAGGTAGGGGACAACGTTTATTTGAATCTGAGTGTCTTAACACCACTCCATAGTTTTAGGAGTCTCTTTAGATAAAGCAGCTTCTGGATGGATTATACATCTTTTGGGGCTCTGCTCCAATCCTTTCCCTGGTGGAGTCTGGGAAGAAGTGTACATAGTCACATGGCTTTAATGGGAAAAAGCCCAACTGCTCTGGGCCTTGACTGTGACTTAGCAGATACTAAAAGATGATAAATTTTGGCTCTGTCCTTCTTGTTCTGGTAGGTACCAGTGATTCTTTCCAGCTAACATAGCTTCTCCTTAGCTTTTGCTAGTGCTGAGACCTTCTGAAGTTCTGTAATATCTTTCCATGTCAAGCCTAGACCACCCAAAAGCTGTAGGGGCACCTCAACCCCTCTCCTTATCTTATCTCCTTGAATATCCTCCTCCCCATCCACCTCTACAAAAAGCTCCATGACCTACCCATTGGCTGGCAAACTACTGTCCCTGACACATAGGGGCTGGATCAGGGCAAGGATACAAACTAGCTACTCTCCCTAAGCCACAAAATCTCATTCTAATTGCATTAGGGATGTCCCATGTTGGCTCCAGATATCCCTGTATGGTGGTTCCAAAAGCATTTAGTTAAAACCTTCTGTTTTAACCTGAGTATTCCCCCCTAACCTGAGTAACACATTTCCTCCCATTTTGTATTTCAAAGCCCCTTAAACAGGAAGGTTGAGCTCATAAGTTACCACATTCTCTCCAACTGTCCCTCCTTTCTTAACTCAGACATTCTTTGTCATGAAAGGATTGGACTCTCTCTCTCTCTCTCTTTCTCTCTCTCTCTCTCTTTCCTTCCAAGTTGTATTCTCCTGTTAGCTGAGCTACCTTTATCATCCCCATTCCCTGAAGTTAAAATGCAGAACAAACTCTGGTAAACAATAAGGGGAAAAAGAACTATCGGGATAACTTGGAAACATATCATATATGTTTGACATATATGTTGACATATCAACTGCACCCACATAGGATTTAGGTATTTGTATTAGTCTGCTAGGGCTGGTACAAATACCATAGGAAAGGACCACAGTCAAATCTTTGTTGCTGTCACATGAGGAAGCCAAGGCCTGGAATGAATAGTGACTTGCCTAGGTACACACAGTTACTGTTGGCAGAGGTCAGTTGGAGCTTGGATACAGAACCTCAATTCCTCGGTTTCTTCCTCTACATCATTTTGCTCAGTAGAAAGGTATTTCACATGTGCTACAGTATACAGATATACAGATAAGTGCCTTAATTGACAATTCTGTTAATGCAATAAAAGGAATCAGTACACAATCAGATGTATGAGGGAAGTTCATTTCATTGTTTTGCAAAGACTAAAAAATAAACCATTATTTTCTCGTTTGGTACCATATGGGAATAAAATGAGAAATATTAAGAGTAATATTTAAAAGAAGGTGTTTCTAAACATTTTACTTTTTCCATCAGATTTCTTCAATTCATATAAATCATGATTCATTAATGAGGAGGCATAAATAAAAGCCAATTTATCACTCTTTCTCTAAATAATCCTAGTTATATTCTTTTGAAGGTCTATGATGCTTTTGACTATATTATTTCAGAATCAGTAGTACCCAATAGACACATGTATCTATCTCTTTTCTATGGGGCAACTGAAATATCAATCTTTATGCATACTGCGTTCTTTGTCCAATGACCTTGAATAACATAAAAGCCAAGATTAGTGAAAACATTTTTAAAACCTGACTTATCAATAGATCATGATATTGCCTTTGCCTTTGAGCCTTATTTAAGGGTCTAGATTGCTGGAGCTGGAAGGTCCCTCAGAGTTCAGCTAGGCCAACACCCTCATTTTCCAGATGAGGAACCTGCACCTGGGAGAAATGAAGTGAATTACTCAAGGTCACACAGAAAGTCACTTTCTGAGTCCTGCTAACATTCACGTATTTTGACATGAGTTCACTTTCCAATATGCCAAGATGTCTCAATATTAATAAAACACAGATGGTATTTACTAATATTCTCTAGATGAGTTTAATTTATTCCTTAATTTCTATTTACCTCTTACCTCTAAGAGTTAGCTTCAAAAATTAGTGGAGGTAGGAGAATGTGGGCATTGAGTTGTCCAGAGGACAAGGAAATCCCATAATCAGCTTTCTTTCAAGGATGACTTTTTTTACCTTCTTTTATAGAAGACAGCCTTGAAAGTAAGGCTTTATGGAAAACCAAAGGATTGTCAAAATTCATTTTCTTCTTGAACATATAAAGAAGTAAGCTTAGAGTCCCAGGTCCTGGAGACTTCTAGGGAAACTGTTGGAATGAGGAGAATGCCCAGAATAGACAGGCCTCCTCTACATGTCATCTAGAGCACAGCCAATCTTGAGACTTCAGTATGGCTTAGTGCTTATGGAGAAAGGTGATTTAAAATTAATTAGAGCAATGACAGATCCCGACTGAGAACTTCTTGAATGCCCCTGGAGGATGATCCTGGAGTTAACTAAGGATTTGGGACGCTTGCCAGAAAGGATCACTGACAAAGGGCCAAAGTGGTCATGCCTCTGAGGTATTCGGGGCTGGCTTCCAAAGCCAGATACCAGATATCCATTTCTCCCTTATCTCACACACTTCCTCTGACAACTACTAATCTGTTCTTTGTATCTATGAGCTTACCTTATTTTTAAACTCTCCATAAAAATATATCATACAGTATTTGTCCTTCTCTGACTTCACCTGTCTCAATATGCCCCACCATCTCTTCTGAGACAGTGGATAATCTGGTTGCTCTCTTGTCTCAGAAGATCCCTCCATTATTTTTCTCCAACCCTCTTGACTACTCAGGGTGTTTGCATCTATAACTATCCCTTTAACCCTGCATCTCTTTTCTCTTTGCTTCTTTGTACAGCTTTCATTTTTTGCTCTGTTGTTCCCATTGATGAACAATCATAAGTGATATCTGCCATCTTCCTGAGCCACATGTCCCTTTCCTGCTATTAATGTCTTTGTTCTTTTTTATTGATGGAATCTTTGAAAGACTTTCTGTGAAAACTGTCACATTACCTGACTTCATGGCCTTCACAGTTTAGCAAGAGAAAGGTAGAATTTAACAAATAAAGACACAGGTTAGCATATAATTATAAAATTTATGTTGATAGAAAGATTATAGATAGATGACAAGTAGATACATACACACACACACACACACACACACACAGAGAGAGAGAGAGAGAGAGAGAGAGAGAGAGAGAAGAAATCTAACTCAATAAAATATTTAGTTTTAGTTTGAGAGTAACAGATATGCTCAGATATAGAAGGTATCTGGAAGCATATTACACATGCACACTTTTTAACAACTGAGAATTGAGGGAACTTGTCAGAAGGGACCTCCAACAGGGGCAAAATTAAACTGAATAAAAAATTGTATTCACCAGAGGTAACTCAACATGGAAAACTAACTATTGAAGAAGTTGTATGTGAGTAGACCAGCAGCGAGCATTGAAGCCATGTAATCATGGATTTAAATCTCAGTAACTATAGTGAAACTTAACCTTTATAACTATGGAGAAAAGATAAGTGAAAAACAGTAATTTTTATGCAATAGTTAGTGGCAGAAATCACAGTGCATGCTAATTATGAGATAAGGGAGTGAGTGAGAGATTGAAAGGAAGAAGGGCAAAGACGCCAATGCATGTATCTTGCCTCAACAAGACCCATAGAGACCATTTCATTTCTGATTATGCTAATTTGGTAAATAAGTATAAATCCAGTTTTGAAAATAAGCAAAGAGAAGGAACTATGAGAGATTACAAACAAAACAAAAAAAAAATACCCATAGTCTTCTGTCATGAATTTGAGATAGAAGACATACTTTCTAGAAGTTGTAATAAAAATTACATTATTTTAATTAAAACGGCAACATAATATAAACATAAACTGGATTAGATGCTCTTTGAAAATAAACTTTGAAGAAAAATATATAGATAGCAATTTTCTATTGATCTTGTTTTCTGTTATATTCATTTACTTATTTATTTGTGCTTCCCATTTCGTGACTTCAAAAATAAATCTTTAATTTTCACTCATGCTTCCTTGTTTGAAATACTCACACCCCCCACTGCCTCCTCTAAGGATTCATGCTCCATGAGTGCTAAGAGCATTCAGACTTACTGGATTGCAAACTTCAGCAGAGTTGAACACAGGTTGCCGGGCCCACCCAGAATTCTGATAAAATTCCAGGCAATGCCAGTGTTGCTGATCTGGATCACTTTTTGAGAACCCCTGTTCTGGAAAATAGAGGCCCAAGTTTCTCTTCCCAATTATAGATGAGGTTTGGATTCTTGGCTCTCTTATTAACTCCCTTTTCCCATCAGCTTAATAAAACGTATTAGTGGGGTGGCATGGGGAATGGAAAGACAGTTATATTGGTTTTATTTCCTGGTCTTATCTTCACTGCTGTTCCTACATGTGGAAAACAGAAAAAGACAATTACATGCAGACTGTTTTCTTCCACATCAGAGAGATACAACAAAACTTTATTTTCTCATCAAAATCTTGAGTTTATCTCTGGGCCATGTGGGAAAAAGTTGAAAAGTACATAGTCCTTTTCTTTTTGTATCCCTTAGTGAAGGTGATTAGATGTTTCTGTGTAATAAAACTTAATTACAGTGATTCCCTGAGCCATGGATCTAACTCATACATACACCTGGGTCAAACAAAATATATTCTGATAGGGAGATTTTTGCCTACAAATCTAAGCCTATGCTAAAAATACAGTTTTGAGGAAGAATTTAAACAGGATTTTGTAAGATTTTATTGGATACCTTTACTTTATACATTAAACACTGCTGTTGATATGGAAGATAAAGGCATAAACTGGCTTCAAGGTGCAGTACTAAGACCACCTACATCAGCATCTCTGTTTAAAGTGTAGATTCTGACCTAGAGGATGAGGACCACTTAGGGCGAGGCCTGGGAAGCTAATTGCTAAGCAGCCTTCATACCGTAGTGCGGAAACTCTGGATGGAATGTCCCTGCCTCCTTCAACCCTTCTCCATCAAGGCATTTAGTCATCAACTTTGGTTTATGGTCGGGACCCGGGCCCTACTCATTCTTCTTCTTCCCCATCTGTACATTTTTTTATGCTTGTATTTGCCTGGCAACTATTCCAGTAACATATTTGAAAATTACATTTGCATGTAGATTTTCCTGCTAGATTTTGAGATTTCTGTGTGCAGTATCATGTTCATTTTGAATCCCTCATGGCTAGCAGAGTTCTAGGCATATAGAAGTGTTCATAAACATTTATAAAATGAATAAATGGAGGAAGATATGAATGAATTAATGAATGAGAGAGCAAAGTAAATAAGGCAATTTGTGGCATGTGTGGGGTAGAGATCATCAGAAGATAAGGAAGAGCAATATTAAAAGGAGTGGAACAATCCATCTGAAAAAAAAAAAAACATTAGATACTCACAGGAGGGTTCATTGAAACATTATTTATGATAGCCAAAACCTAGAAACAACCTACATATCTATCAATAGCGCATTGGAGAAACAAATTATGATGTATTGAAAAAATGAAATGCTATACACCAACAAAAATGAGCATACTATTGATACACGTTACCACATGGATACATCACACACACACACACAAATATTATGTTGAAGGAAAGAAGCCAGAGGCAAAGTAGCGCAAACTGAACAGTACCATTTATAAAAAATTCAAGAACAGTTGAAACTATGTTGAAAAAAGCCAAAATAGTGGTTACTTTGGAGGGATGGCTTTGATTGGAAAGGGGAATGAGAGAGTTTTCTGGGGATTTAGAATGTTCTGTGTCTTGATCTGGCTGGTGGTTATACAGTTACATACATAAGTGAAAATTCCTCTAGCTGTGCACTTAAGAGTTGTACATTTACTGTGTGTAAGCTATACTTCAGTTAAAAGAAAAGAATTCATGCAGGGAAAGCCTCAGAATGGGAGTCTCAGCAACAGGACAGTGGAAGATGCAGGATGTCTGAACACACCAACTTGGGGATGTGTAGTTACCTCAGACCTGCTCTTGGAGGAGCCTTGGGGGAGTAAAAGCTGTACTTGGAAGGCTATATTTGCCAATGCATGTTGAGATGGCTTATTTCTTCAGTCCATAGAGACTTCCATGACCACTCCATGTAAAATAGACTGGGTCCTGGCTGTCTTTCGCTTTAGTTTTCTTCACAGTCCTAAACACTTCCTGGCACGTGAATATTTATAATCATCTGTCTACCCACCACTTTATTGTGAGCTCCATGAGAGCAGGTATAGTCTATTTTGTTCCTATTACATCCCCAACAGAATTCCTTACATGTGGATGGCACTCAATGTGTTTGTTAAATTAATGAGAGAATAAGGGAGAGAATGAATTAGCCACGCATGTCTGATTAGGGGAACTGATTAGAAGAAATAAAAAGGGAGACATTTTAGAGCAAGTTAGAGTGAGACAAATTTTCTTCAACTCTGGCTGTGCCCAGGGGCTTGTGAGAGGTTCCTAGGGAAAAGGGAGATCTAAAATACAATAAGTTTCAATCAACTAAAAACTCTCTAGTCTTTGGAGTGTAGAATATATCCTGGAAAGTAATGGAAGTTGGGGCAAAGGGTTCACTCATGACCTGTAGTAAAAGGGGAAGGAGTCAATGTTATCCCTCCTTCCAGTTTGGTTGGGGGCGAGGAAACAACGCTGTCTCCCTTCCTATCTCACCTACAGACAGAAATGTGGCTAATGGATACCTGTGCTAGACCATTTCAAAGCACTGGAACCTGTCCCAGTGCCTCCATTTCAGCCAAACTGAGAATCCTACCTGAACAAACATCAAGGCAAACAACCTTTGATCGTTATCTCTGAAAGTGACCTTGTTTGTTGATGACTAAATGCCTTGGAAACCCATCTTTCATGCACTTAAGTCAGCCTTTGTATGTGTTCTCCCTGCTTCATTGTGCTAGATGTGGGTGTAACTCTTGGCCTTTCACAAAGGTGTATCTCAGAAATACCTATCTCACTTTCTTGTCCTGGATGAACTAGGCAGTGATATTCTGCCTTACTTTGTGTCTCTTGGGGCTGTAACCTTTAACTTGAGTTAGGTGGATTGATGCCCCTAAGACCGACAACTTCCCTGGGGCCCCGAGGTTGTGAGGAAAATGGGAAGTCTACCACAAAGTAGCAGAGGAGAGATGGCAAAGACATTAAGAAGAATGTCTATTGTGTATTAAAATGTCACATGTCCTCTCCCTGTAATCCTACTATAATTTCTCTGAGGTGGGAGAGGTTATTAAGAACTGAACATTTATGGATTTCTCTGACACAGGAGGCAGGTATGAATTTGTTTTTATTAAGGTATAATTTGTTGCATACAGTGAATTGCCAAAATAAATTAATTAGAATCACCACCCAAATTAAGATATAGAACATTGCCAGGTCCCCAGGAATGCCCCGTTCCCATCGTGTACCTACTCTAAGGTCATCCCTGTTCTACTTTCCATCACTATACAGGGTTTTAATTGTTCCTTCACATTAAATAATTAATTCTACAGTATGTCACATTTTGTATCTACATTCTTTTTTTCAACATAATATTTTTAAGATCCATCCATATGGTTATATATTTTGTTCATGTTTATTGCTCTGTCGTATTCCATAGTAGGATATATCACATTTTGTTTATTCAGCTCTCTGATTGTGGATACTTAGGTTATTTTCATTTGGGGATTATGAATAGCACTGTTATGAATATTCTTGTACAAATGTTTTTATGGAACCATGTTCTCAATTCTAGAGGATGAATACCTAGGAGAGAAATTGTCAGGACATAGAATAAATATATGTTTAACTTTGTTGGACCTTTTTTTAGTCAGAGCTCCTTATAGGGGAAAAAGTATGTATCAATGGAGGGGGGCAGATCTTTGTCTGTCTAGAGAGATATTAATTACAGGAATTAGCTCATATGATTATGTAGGCTGAAAAGTCCCAAGATGTTCCATCTGTGAGCTGTAGAACTAGGAAACCCAATGGTAGCGTAATTCAGCCCTAGTCCAATGACCTGAAAGCCAAGGGACACTGACGGTGTAAGTCCCTATCTGAATCCATAGGCCTGAGATTGTACATGATTTTATAATATTATTATAACTCAAATTCCTGCAGTCAGGATTTGTCTGAACAAAGGATTATGCTTATTATGAATACTGTTCAAGGAAAACTTTGTAGATGAAAATAGGCCACTGTATTTCTTAGTGAAAAAGTGAACTCACATAGGGAACACAAAAAGTGGGGTATTATTTTTTTTTAATGACCTCAGACAGAACGACTTATGGGGGATTCTAAAATGTACCAAGGGTAAAACGTCTGTGAAAGCCAAGATAGAATCTTCTACAAGGAAGCAAATTTTGTAGCTGGGCCAGTCCTCATATGAGTGTGGAGGGATCAAAGCTTTCATCATCTATCCCTTTCTTGCCCAGGTGCCTAGCATTTCCATGACCTTCACTGATGGCCTGGATTTCACAGTCTACTTGCTCTAGACAGTGGCCACTCATTGGATAAATCTACCTTTAGACTTTGAATTCCAAAACTCTTTGTTTCTAAATCTCATTCCAGGCCCTGCTTGGGATGATATCATACAAAGTCCATGTGGTGATGCCAATGACATTACCAGTCCCTTGTCATTTCTGCTGCCACAGTGGTAATCCCAATTACCAGGGTCTTAGCAGATTGTACTAAGTGGCCTAAAACTTAGAACGCTAGAATTACATAGATGAGGTTTATTTTTTTCCAGCAAATACACATCAATGATGGACTATTTATATATGAAATATGACTATATAAATTCTATTTGTCCTCTCTAACATATATTTAAATATAAGAATTAGAACATGCATAATACATGAATAGATAAATATATGATCTGGTTAAGAAGAAATATATAATAGAAATGAGATGATCAAACATCCAATAAAATAATAAAATCCCATCCTAATAGCAGTTTTACCAAAGACCAAAATGTGCTTAAGCCTGTCACTTCTCACCATGTTGTCAGGCCCACTGAAACCTTTCTCCGACAGGATTCTGTCAGCACTGATGCCATTTAGACCTTAATACCTAATTAAAGGCACTTTTATTTTCTTCACAGCCCATTTTTCTTTGACATTCTGTAGCAGCTTTCCTCAGATATGCTCCCACATTGTCCCCACACTATAGAACATCATAGAACACCCTCTTCACTACATACTTAATGCCAAAAATATGGGGTTTGGTGTATATTTAGTGTATTTGGCTCACATAATTAAAACACGTGTTTATCATACAGTAATTTTTTAGCCTGGCTTTAGTCACAAGGTATAACTATAGCTACTTATTTATTCACCTTCCCTTTCAAGTGAGGGCTGCCTCATCTGTAGCTTAACCTATTTACATTGTTTGAAAATGGAACAGCATCACACAAATATCTGGTAAAAAGAATAAATGGAGAGGTTTTTCTTTTTTTCTCAATTGAAAAGAAAAAGAATAGTTAAAAGTTAATAACTTTCAAGTAACTAATCGATATTATATCAAATGTTTCTGTACTCTATCCCTAAACAACAAATCTCTTATGGCCTAAGGCATGCAGGTACATACTCATGCCACTGTGTATTTTGAATTTTTACATACATACACATATGCGCTTTTCCCAGAAAACGTTTTTTTTCTAATTCATATTTGCATAGATTATGTAAAATTCCCATAAGATCCCCAGATTATAACTCCCATTTGAGGGAAAGACTGAATTATTCATAGTCTTTGCTCATAATGCTGCAAACATGAGTTTCATACAGTAAGCACTTAATTCATATTTGGTAAACTCAGTGTAAAGTACTTTAAGAGAGTTGAATTTGCTATACTCTAACACCTGCTGGATTGGTACCTACCCTTACTCTGATTAACTAAAAGAGACAATGTATACTGAAAGATAAAAGGTTCACAAAAAGGTAAAAATATGAAAATTATGACATATTTATTAATGTTAAGCTAAGTTCCATGGTGCATAGAAATAGACACAAATGCCAAAGTATTTCCTAAGTGTCAAACTGATTAACAAGTCAGCTCTTTAGTGATTGGCACAGAGGAAGTACTCCACAAACTCTTGCTGAGTGAACAATATCCATGTGTTGGTATGTGCTTTCTATATGAAAAATCAAACCTATTTATGGAAACTAGACCACAAGTAGATCAATTGGTAATGCTGATTGATCCAAATAATAGATACCTTAAAAACTATTTTTACTGTGATGCCTGGGTGGCTCAGTTTGTTGAGCGTCTGACTCTTGGTTTTGGCTCAGGTTGTGATCTTATAGTTCATGGGATTGAGCCCCTCATCGAACTCCATGCTAACAGTGCAGAGCCTGCTTCATATTATCTCAAGTCCTCTCTCTCTGCCCGTCTGCAACTTGTACTCACGCTCTCTCTCAAAATACATAAACTGAAAAAATTTTTTTACCTACCTCGTATTTAACTGTGTTAGACTAAAATGAGTATAAGTTTTATCAGGTTCCAATATTATTGTTATGTTAATCTTTCTTTTAGCACATTCTGACTCAACTTTGGAGAAATGCCTCCAAAACTCTGTTGAAGACCACCAGTTCCCACTTGTCTATTATACATTGTAGTAGGTTTGTAGTAGGTCTTGTTAGTGTCCCTGCCACATCCCCTGTTAATAGCTCACTGCTACTCCTTCTCTGAGAAATTGCCCAGGTCTAAACAAGAGCCACCTTGCCCCAGAGGTTAAATCCCCTCCTCTCTGGGTAGCCAGCAGCCAACGACTAACTAAATGGGGTACAAAAGGCTGCCTTTGCCTCAGTGTGGGACAAACTCAGCACAGTTCACACTCCAGAGCTCCCAGTGTAATTAAAGTAAAACTAGACTCCAGCAAAGATCACATCCTTGCTTAGTTCATTTTCTCTTCTCTAAGACTGCACTCTTGATAAATCACTTTCACTAGAATTTCACATGTTCCAAGTTCTGCTTTTAGGAATCTCAACCTAACACAGTTGATACAAATGATAGTCTTAGGAAGAGGACTAAATATGGGATCTTGGAGATTGACCACTCATCAGCATGATGGCCTGATGGCAATGGGAGGCCTATTGGGAGTAGTAGATGGAGTATTGATAGCTGCTGTGTTGTTTAGAAATACGATAGCTAAGATTTTCATCTGAAGTGACTGGAAGGAGATACAGGTGGAAGAAGATGAGCTAGCTGGTGTAAAGTCTCTGGCATTTGATAGTTATGGGAAAATAGTAATGATAAGGCCTAGAAATGGGTGGCTTAGGGCTATTATTCATGGATGAGAGAATCACGACAGAGGAAGAATGAATAATCCACAACTTAAAGCATTTAATGAAACACTTTTTTCTGCACTTAAAGAACAGACAGAACTAAAGACCAGGCAAAGGACTTAAAAGTGGTGAAACTTCAGAGAAAGGTGAATCTTCAGTCTAAGAAGATCTACTATGCTCAAATCAGGACTCTGATAGGGAAGAAATGGAATCCTGAGACTCATAGTAGAAATATACAAGTAGATGCACCTAAGACCCTTAAATCTCCTGATTGCCCCGATCACTTAGGCCTGGAACCAGCCCTCCTTTTTAAAATATACAGCCTTCTCCTCCTTGCTTGAGAACTATACAGCAGCCTCAAATAAAGCAGGCCTTACAAGGGGAATGCTTGCCATACTTGAGGTTTATTTTTACCTTTATTCTTAGCTATCAGATGCAGAAGTAATATCAAATGTTAGTATAATTCCATGGGGAAATGCTGGGTCTCCTAAGGGGGAGGAGGGATGTTATACAAAAAATGCTTCAGGATATGTCCTACATATAAGAGTGGATCCTGAGGGATCTAGGGGACTATCAAACTGGATTAGGGAAATAATAGGGTACACTCTCATTGCACAGGGCTTAACATTTTCCATGGGCCCTGAGAGAAATTCAGAAAAGAGATGGTGCTTACTGGGGCATCTGGGTGACTCAGTCAGTTAAGCCTTCAACTCTTGGTATCGGTCAGGTCATGATCTTGCGGTCGTGAGATCCAGCCCCTCATTGGGCTCTGTGCTGAGTGTGTAGACTGGGATTCTCTCTCTCCCTCTGTCTCTACTCCTACCCTACCCCCAAAAATAAATAAATAAACTTTAAAAAAAAAAAAAAAGAAGAGGAATTGTACTTACTAATTATGAAGAGATGCATGAAATGCGGTGGCAAATTCCTAAGTAAAGACTCAAATTCTAAGAGAAGTGGGCATACTAAAAGGGTTTTAGTATATAAGACTGGAAGACCTAGCAGTTGACTATCCCTCCGGAGGGCCAGAGTACCCTTTGTATACCAACATGATTACATGATTAAGAAATGCAGCGATGAGGGAGCACTAGATTTGCTGAGGAATTCAATGATTGTTGTCCTCTGTCAGGCTGGAATCAATAAAGGAATAACGTTTCAGGACTGTCCTCCATGGTAGTAATAAGACCATAGGCGCCTAGAATAGCAGAGACCAGGTGGCAGCACTTAACCAGCAGAAGCAATGTGGTCATAATGACTATAATAGGCAATGAGGGCAGAATGGCAACAGGGAGCATAGCCCATAGTGATCTACAAAGATGGTTAATAGAATATAATGACTTTGTTCTTTTTAATACTCATCAGAAAAGGATCAGAGCAGTTTGTAATCAGACTGGAAAGACAACAGTCTCCTTTCCCGGGGCTGTATAAATTGTCCTGCCCTCTTTTTACAATCTGAAGGGACTTGATTGGACATTTCAGAGAACATTACAATAGCCCATTGTATCAATGACACCATGTCAATTAAACCTCGTAAGCATGAAGGAGGAAATATGCTAGGTTTTTGAAAGGACACAATTACTCCAGATGGTGGGACATAAATGCTACCAAGGTACCTGATATGTCAATGACATTTTTAAGGGTGCAGTAATATTGGGCATGTTCAGGTATCCCTTCCAGAGTACTGGCAACTTACAGCTTGTACCTTCTACTACCAAGAAAGACACACAATATTTGGCAGGCTTCTCTGAGTTCTGGAAGAACGTATTTCACACGTGGGAATCCTGCTCTGATCTTGTTATTGAGTTGCATGGAAGGTTGCCAGTTTTGAGCAAAGAGTGAGAGAGAATTTTGCAGTAGATCCAGACTTTGCAAAGCAGATTTGTCACTTGAGCAATATGACCCATAAGCCAGAAAAACCCAAATGACTAGAGATATATATAATCAAGATATATGCCAGATTAAGCCTCTGGTAGACTTCAAAAATAGAATCACAGGGTGGACTCTTCAGGTCCTGGAAAGAGGCCATGCCATCAGCAGCAGAGATCTACAAACTTTTAGGAAAACAGGTCTTAGTATGCCACTGGGCCCTGGTAGAACATCAAGTGACCATGCAAGTAGAGTTGTTCACCGTGTGCTGGCTATAGTCAGACTCCAAAATTGGTAAGTTCAGGTGGGGCCAGCAGAAATCCATCAAAAAATGGAAATGGTACATCTGAAAGTAGGCTCAAATGGATTCCTTTGATGTGGCATCATCCCTTAAGGAGGCTAGCCAGCCTTAGAAACCAGGTTTGGAAAGGGTCACATTTCAAGGTAAGTTGGACAATTGCTTATGGGTTTGCCTTTCCTGCACCCAGTGTCTTAGCTACCATCTCTATCTGAGGACTGAAAGAACATGAGATCCTGCATATTAATACTTCAGACCAAGGGCCCACTTTATAGCAATGGAGTATAGCAATGGGCCACAATCTTTGGATCTATCTCTCCTAGCACATACCACACCATCCAGAAGGTGCCAGTCTAATAGTACACTGGAATATCCTCTCAAAAGTGCAGCTCATCTGTGCCTCACCCTGTGAGGATGGGGTGCCATTCTCCAGAATACACTTTAAATCAGTAGTCATTAGGCATACAATGCTATGTCCTTGATAGTGGAGTGCATTGGTCTGGAAACCAAGAAGTGAAAGTAAGGTGCCTCTGCTTATTATGAGCTTCAGTGACCCACTTTGGAAATTTGGGCATCTAGTCCCTACCACACTATTGGTCCTGGGCCCAGAGGCAAGATGTTTCCACTAGAGAATACAATAAGAATGTGGTTTAATTTAAGCTGTGGTTGTCTCAAGTTTATTTTGGTTTCCCCCTGTCAGCAGACCAGCAAGAACAAAAAAGAATATTTGACCCCAGTCATCATGAGGAGGTAGGATAGCGGGAGCAACAGAAGTATGTCTGGAATGCAGGTGATCCACTGGAGCATGTGTTAGTACTCTTGTGTCCTGTAAATACAAATGGATAGTATTTAACCATAACATGAAGAGGGCATGGTATCAGGGAGCCACATCCCTCCACAGTGAGGTTCTGAAGACACTACCAGCCAACTCATCCAGCCCAGTAAAAATGCTGGCTGAGGATATGGGAAGTCACCCATCCTAGATGGGTAGGATAGATGATGAGCATTTAGGGGGCCTTTCCACTCTTCTAGATTTTCCCAGAAATTATGACTAATCAGATCCCGGATTAGCTGTGTCTGGATAATGTGAACTTAATGTGAGAGCTAAGTGGATGTGAGTGGTACAAGAGTTAGACTTTAGTGTCTGTTGTTTTTACCCTACTAATCTTGCCTTTACCTGACAGTGCACCCATCTTCCAGTATTTCCATCCCCCAGCAACTGTAACATCTGCTCATAACTTCATGTAGCTTCCCCCCCACCCCATTTTTTGATCCCCTCTGCTGAATGGGAGCCATCTCTTACCTGGGAGCGTCATATTGGATATGACCCCTGGCATCTCCACTTTTGCCAGG
The DNA here is from genome assembly GCF_018350215.1 of Panthera leo. Lineage (NCBI taxonomy): Eukaryota > Metazoa > Chordata > Mammalia > Carnivora > Felidae > Panthera > Panthera leo. The sequence goes on along the minus strand of NC_056690.1, from coordinate 59,448,113 downwards.
TAACAGTCAGCAATCAATGACTGAACAATAGTAAAAAAAAACCAGCTTTCATGGCCCAATCCTGTGGTGTCAGTCAACCTCTGGGGTTCCATGTGAGTCAAGCTGAAGCCAGTCTCCACTACAGAGAACACTTTTGCTTAACTGTCTTTTTAACTATCCTTTGTGTTGTAATCCCCTTGTTAGATCCCATTCTCAACAAACTTCTTTCAGTAGAATCCCCATTTGGGCACCGCTTCTCGTGAACTGACTGTAAGGGATGCATTTATTGAAGCAAACCCAAATTAAGGAATTGAATGCTGACCATACTTTTCTTTCCTAGCCTAGATGATCTTAGAGTCTTCAAGCACTGAACATGTAAAAAGGATTCCACCCTTTTGTTATATATGAGAGAAACAGCAATTAAATACTCATTCCTGTCATGCACTTTAGGAATAATATGTCCAAAGATATTTTTTTTGTCTTTGAGATATATGGTATCCACTTGGGCAGCTAAAACTATGTCCAGAAATTACAAAGATTAATGAACATAATTGTCAGACACCTTTACTCTCTAGATATATATTATTCAAAGAGTCTAGAAAATAGGTTTTCTAGATTACAGAGAGTTTATGGGTGAAACATTAACATTAAAATCATAACCGGTTTGGATGGGAGTCTATAAATTTTTATTACAGATTTGCATGCTTTCTTAGACAGAGGATATTGAATATTATTTCAACAGTTCTTGATGACTCAAAGTTACTGTTATTAACAGCTATTACTGCTGGAATGTACTATTACAGCAATGCCTCTGACTCTGCTTAGATGTGCTTGGATCTGTACCAAATGAATAATGATAGCTTTGTTTTGGGTTCTTATGTCTGATTTTGATTGCTTTGCTCGCTCTTTCTATTACTTTACAATGTCACCTATCTCTATCATGCGTGTACCTACTCCTGGCAATTCCTCTCTCCCTTTCAATTTGTTATTGTTAGTATTTGGAAAACAAATAATAATTATTATTATTGAATACTTACTATGCACCAGCCAAAGTCTAAGTGTTTTATATATTTTAGCTCATTTAATATCTATAAACTCATTAGTATGTTTGTAAATTAAGAGTAAGTTGGTCCTGCAGAACATCATACATGGCTCTCTTTTGTACCATGTATATAAACTTTAGTACCTGAACTTACTGACATTTATTTATTTTATTTGCTCAGAAACTTAACTTTTGTGTCCTTCTAGATTTTTAGTTATACTTTGGATAAGTAAGACAGGTAAGATATTCAGAGAGTTCAAGCTATGCCTATAAACATAGGAAATTATGTGACTGAGACAAAGAATGCAAGGAAGTTGGAGTATAAATCACACTCAAGTAGGTGTTGGAGATTTGCTTGTGCAATGCAAGAACGAAGGGCATTCTTTGTAAGAAATCATTTTTATGATGCTACATATTAAATAACAAGTTTGCAAAATAAACCACTGAATAACCATAGACAAAAGTTATGAAATAATTCTCATTAACTCCATTAGTTCTAAAAGGATGTCCTTTCACATGAGTCTTGGTCATTCTAAAGTGGACCTCCTCTTGTTTTTGCTAATTCATATAGCTTTACCAGGAATTTTTCTTAAATTTAAACAAGCAAAAATTTAATCACGTTTCTGTGAACAGTTTATAAAGAGTGGATTTTTTGTGTGTGTACATCTGGATGTGTTCTTTAATATATGTTTCAGCATTTGCTTTGGTTCCAGTTGGAAACTGTTGTGATACGCTGACCATCCTCCCACATCTTTGAAAACAGGGAAGAGGCCAACCCAGAGTCATTGATCTTTTCTCTTCCTTTATTAGTGTTCCAGTAAAAGTAATATAGTACCACCTATATTATCCAATAAAAAGTAAGTTTCCTCTCTGGTTGAGTTCCTACCTCTTCCTCCAGGGGATGCTGGATTAGTGTCTTCTTGGCCTCCCATTAATTTAAGACATTCTTTTCATACATGTGTATAACACTCCCTAAAGTATTATTGGTTTATAAATTACACTTGTTGTTTCAGGGCAATAAATGGAATGATGAATGCATGCTTTGTTCAGTCACCTTTTTATTCATGAAAGGCAATACCAAATATTCTAAAAACATTTATCTACATCAGGAATAAGCTATAAACCTTTCAGAAATGCTCCAAGTAATTCGGAAAGGAACCACTAATTACTGTCATAACAAAAAAGATTCAACAGCACTAAATGCTCATGGAGCAATAGAATGTCAGAGATGAAAATCAAGTCCAGCACCCTCCTTTTACCCTCCTCAAGATTTGAGAGGAGAAATGATTTACACAGTCGTCCAAATAGTCACTCATGGCATCAATCCTAGGTTCCATGTGACCTGACTCCAAATTCATTGCAGCTTCATGGGGTCACAAATGTTGGGGTAGGAGCTAGAGTAATGATACAGACCATTTTATTCTCTTCTGAGTTTATTCTCTGTGCCGATGTCTGTTTGTTTGAATGAATCAGAACCTCAAAGGACAAGAGTTTCTAAAAAGACAATTCTACTCTGAGCAAAAATATCTTTTAAAGATTCCAATTTTGGGGGCACCTGAGTGGCTCAGTCGGTTAAGAGTCCAACTTCATCTCAGGTCATGATCTCATGGTTCGTGAGTTCGAGGCTGCATCGGGCTGTCAGCGCAGAGCCGGCTTCAGATCCTCTGTCCCCTTCTCTCTCTGCCTCTCTCCCGCTCACTCTCTCTCTCTCTATCTCTCTGTTTCTCTCTCTCTCTCTCTCTCTGTCTCTCAAAAATAAATAAACATTAATTTTTTTTAAGATGTCAATTTTGTAGGAATGTCCTGAAAACTATTTCATTTAATGAAACATGTCAATTTACCCAATGATATGACTAAGCATTCTGTGGCTTCCATCAGAAATAGGTTTAGGGTTAGGGGTGGCAGGAAAGAGATGTCTTTTTATGCAATGTTAGAAGAAAGGCTACCTTCTCCTCAAAGCTGAATTCCAAAATACAGACCTTAGTTTTCTACTAATCTATCTACACAAATACTATCCTATCACTTTCTCATTTTATCTTGAAAAAAAAAAAAAAAAAGCCAGGAAGAGTAATCCTTCTATATTCCCATAGGCATAGGATTTCCTATGGTTGAACAATGTAAGGTATATTTTTTATAGATTAACATCCATTGAAAAGGGTGGCTAATGTCACAAGGCCATCAATATTTGGCTCTGTTAAATCTGCCACAACACACTATCATTGTCCTATTTTCTACCTTGGACCAGCAGTTATCTGTCCTTTTATTTTTTTAAACTCTTTTTTTTAAATAATTTCAAACGTATAAAGAATATACAGAGAAGTTGCAACAGTAGTATGCTTCACCTAGGTTTCCCAACTGGTAATTAAAAAAAAAAAATTTTTATGTGTACATGTATGTATACACAGTTGTAATTTTTCAGCCAAGTGACAATATGTTGCAGAGATGATGTTCCATCACTCACTAAATACTTGTGTGTATTTCCTATCAAAAAGACACCTTCCTACAAATTATACTACAAACATCTTAATTAAGAAATTAACATTCATAAAAGACTACCATTTTATACCCCCTCTCTTTTGTCTTTCTTTCTTGCTTGAATAACAGCTATGTAATCCCCTTGTACAGCACCTAAGAGATTTAAAAAGTCTAACTTATGAACCTATATGTATCTACCATTAGCATATAATCTTTTTGAAGATAGAATCTAAGTTAATCTTATTAACTATCATACCTATAGGTTCAACAGATATTTTTAACAAATCAATTGCACTTTTAAAAAATGTTTGCATTTCATATGAAGCTAAGAAGGATAGTCAATTGATGGATGATGAAATGAAGATTGAAAACACAAGAGCAAATTAATAAGATGATATTTATCCAGTAAAAATGGCAGTCTGGACAGCAAACATAGGTTTAAGGAAACCTAACAATTTACATGAAATGGGTTTTGTGGATTTCCTTGATTGATGTTTATTCTGTATGCCAGAAAGCAGGAGTACTCTCAGGTTGCATCTGATTAAGAATTAATGGACTTGATTAGTCCACTCACTGCTTATTCTATTGGGCAGAGCATATCTGGAGCATGATACTCAACTGACATCTCCAATGTATAGGCAGGATGGAAACTGACAGATCAGAGGGACAGACAGAATGGCATGATTGTTTGATGTGAGGAAAGGATGGAGGAATCCAGGATGTAGAATGTAGAGTACCAGAGCTTGAGCATGGCTGCTCTGAAGCATCTGAGCAATACTATTAGGTAGATAGATGATAGACTAGATAGATAGATAGATAGATAGATAGATAGATAGATGATAGATAGATGAGATAGATAGATAGATAGATAGATAGATAGATAGATAGATAGATAGATAGATAGACAGATACATAGATTTTGGCTTCAAAAGCCAAGCAGGTATCAGCACAATATAATGCTAACTATAGACAGAGATGCTAAAAATCAGAATTATCTACTTGGTGAGATATCAGTGGAAGAATTCCACAGGGTGGAGGAAGACTGATCTTCAGTCATCTTAGCAACAGAGGAAAGTCTAGAGAGAGTGGCACAATCCCATCCCTGTTTCTCCTTTTTTCACGTGTAATAGATGTCATCAAGTCTCCATAGTGTTGTCCAAGCGGTATGGTCCAGTTTTATTCCCAGCATTTTGTCTTCTCTCTGAGATCTCATGCAGGTTCCTCTTGAGCAGCCACTGTCTGCCCTGGTCTCTCCCCTCCCTTTTCAGTAAAGTTATATGCCAGTGTGTCCTTAGAGTAGGTATAACTGAATCATCTAACTTGTGCATTTCCAATTAAGATTGCATTCTTTCTTTCAAAATATTTGATTTAATGGACTATCAGTAAGTCAGGAAGGAGAATGAACATTTGCTGGGTAGCTTTCATGTGCCAAGTAATTTAAGGTGCTTTACATATACATTTGCATTCTATCATCAAATAATTGTTTATCTTAATTTTAAAGATGAGGATAAGAATCAAATATGTCACATCCTTTTTGCCTTACTCTCAAATGATCTGTCAAGAAGATATTATTTTGGGGGCACCTGAGTAGCTCAGTCGGTTGAATGCCCTACTTTGGTTCAGGTCATGATCTCGTGGTTCATGAGTTCAAGTCCAGCATCAGGCTCACTGCTGTCAGCACAGAGCTTGCTTTGGATCCTCTGCCCCCCTTTCTCTCTGCCCCTGTCCCGCTCGTGCTCTCTATCTCAAATATAAATAAATAAACAAATAAACAAATAAAATAAATAAACAAATAAATAAAATAAGACACTATTTTTCTCATTTTATAGAAGTGGGGATGAGACTCAGAAGTTAGTTTCCTTGACAAAGACAGGCAGATAATACAGGATTTGAAAGCTTCCTCTCTCTAAAAACAAAGGATAAAAGAGAGAGTTTTCCAGGTAACATAAATTGAAGTATGCTTAAAAACGTCCCCCAATTATCTTTCTGTGGTGCCCACATTTCTACTGTTAGCACTTAATTTTTTTTTAGGTTAAGACAAGATGTTTCTTAATAGCATACAAATGTTCCCGAGAGGCTCTGAATATTGTTTTTGTTTTTTGATTTGAGATTAGAGTTAAAAAAAAAAAGGAGAGAAAGAGAAATATAGAGTGCACACCTAAACATAAAGTCTGGCAAGGATGAGCACTCAATGTGGATACCCAGAAGAGAAGTTCAGCATGAAATTCAGGGTACACCAGTGATTCCAAAATAAAGGAGTAAGAAAGTGCCAAAGGTAATTTCCCATCCTTTATAGTTGCTAAAGATGAGTCTTTGCAGAACTGTGCACTGACAGAGGCTCCATAAAGTTCTTTTTGATGGTGATGATATTGAAAAATATGATTTAACTCCTTGCATGTATCTTTAAAGGTGAAAACACATTAATAAATTGAAAGTTTCATGAATAAAACTGTCTTTGGAATTACCTGCCTTATTTGTGTGAATACACTCAGTGAATTTACGATGATTAATGGTAATACGATGAACACCAAAGCACATAATAATGATTTGCTACTTATTATAAAACATTGCCAATATTTTGTACACCCAAGCAGCACAACATGCAAGAAATTCAATGAAACCTTTTTAAACAAGCCATGGGGAGAGGGAAGAGCAGATCAAGCCACATATACTATCTCTAGGGACAGAGGCCTCTCTTCTATCATAAATTGATTGCTCTGGCACCCATGAAAGGCAACAGGGGCAGTTAGAGGACTGCATAGAGACATGACTGTCACAAAGAAAGTAGAGACAGAAGTCGGCCTCAAAGGAATGTATTGTTTCTCAACCCTTGAGAGTGCAAAGACAAAACTTCCTTCAAATTCATAGCTTGTGCATTCTGGATAGCTGAAGATAATATACAAAAAAAGAGAGAGAGCGAGAGAAACCCTTATACCTTCAGAATAATGTGAAGATGTGAAATACCTTAACTTCAAAATAACTGTAATTTTTTTAATGCACCAAATCTCAGCAATCTCTCACATTCACTTCATTCTGCAAGGTTTGTGGCAAGCCAGTGTCAGCCAAGAAAAACTGTGGGAATGGAAACACAGGAGAGTTACTCACGGGAATAACGTTGACATAAAAGCACTGCAAGAAAGCTTAAGTCCACGTTATGTGTAAAAGTATTAAACATTAAAAAAGTGTCTTGATAGATCAGAGCACAGTCTAAGTCTATAAGAAAGGGACTTAAAAATGCATATGACTTGAAGTAACAGTCTTCAAAATACATAATTTCTGGCGGACACAAAAAATCAAATAAAATGGAAGGGAGGGGGCTTTTTTTTAAAGTAAGCGGTAAAGGGTAAAATATGTTAAAAAAAAAAAAAAAAAAAGGAAGTTCAAAGTCCCGTAAGACCAAGACAGCCAAAAAAAATCAGTGGAAATACATATCACTCCCCTGCCCCCACATACACATACACATGCACAGAAATCCATTAAAGAATATGGACTTTGCTACAGTGAAGAAAAGAGGTCACCATCAAACATCATATAAGAAATTCTCTGAACTATTTTTATATCAAAAAGTGAACAGAAAAACATTGATAAGGCTATGCAGAGTTATCTTAAAAATCAGAAAATGATGTTAAATATACCTCAGGTGATGAGATTCTCCATGAACAAACAACCATATGTTAGAAGAAACTGTAAGAAAGCATTCACATTAAAACGTACTCAAATAATAGGAAAATCACGATGAATTAGGAATTTGAATTAAAGAAGACAAAGTGGCCAAAAAGTAAAGTGAGAAGAAAGAAATGAAAGAAGCTGTTTGCTCTCAGAAAAGAAATAGAAGGAAAAAATTTAACCCAGAAGTAAAGACTAATGCACAAGATGACCAAGCACCAAGGATTGAAAGAATATTTAATGAGTCATTGAAAAACCAAGGAAACACCCAAAAGAATGTAATTGAAATGAAAAAAAAAAAAAAAAAAAAAAAAAAAAAGAAGTAAAAATTCCAGAGGAAAAGTGGTAAAAATTAAGGACATCTAAGATGGATAATGTTCACATGTTTGGAGTCCCTAGAGATAACAAAACAATGTAACAGTACTAATATTTAAATGTATCATCCAGGAAAATTTTCCTTAAGTAGAAGAACACCTTAATCTATACACTGAAGGAATGTCACGGGTACATAGAAAAATAAGCCTGGGGTGCCTGGGTGGCTCAGTCAGTTAAGCATCCGACTTCAGCTGAGGTCATGATCTCACAGTTTGTGAGTTCGAGCCCCACGTCGGGCTCTGTGCTGACAACTCAGAGCCTGGACCCTGCTTTGGATTCTGTGTCTCCCTCTCCCTCTGCCTCTCCCCCACTTGTGCTCACTCGCTCTCTCTCTCTCTCTCTCTCTGTCTCTCTCAAAAAACAAATAAATAAAATGTTAAAAAAATTGTTAAAAAAAAAGAAAAGTAAGCCTGGAAGGATGAATTATGAGACATTTATACTATGGAGTATTAAACAACAATAAAAAAATGAGTAAGATGATCTTTATAAACTGATATGAAGTGAATCTAGGCTATATTTTTAAGTGAAAAAAGCAAAGTGAAAGGAAGGTGTATCTATGGCCTGCTATGTTACATGAACTGTATGAAAATCTACATGTACCTGATCCTTTATGCAAAAAGTGAAAGATAAAAAAAGTAAGCCAGATTAAAGAGATTCATTACCTTTAGGATACGTGGGAGGAACAGGGTTGGCATAAAGAATAAATTGGATTCATATAGAAGGGATGAGAAGCTAGTGACTCCTCTTGGGTAGCTTTTTGTATCATTTTGTTATTTAGAACAATGTTAACATTTCATATAGTCAAGAAAATAATTAAATGATCAAGCAGGGTTTAAGGGAATTCAAAATGGAACATAAACTGTAAGAAGGGAATCTAACTTTATTCCAAATAAGCTGACCATAATGAATGGGATAGAGATAAAAAGGACGAACACAAATAATTTTGGGAAAAAAGTATTTTGATACATACTGTAATGCTTAAGACTAAAATAACTGTACACAAACATTATCGTGTAGTTAGTAAGTTAGTTTTTCACAGTGGTATGGGCTAAAACTTTCTTTCTCTTTTTTTGGCTAAAATTTTTGAAAGTAATTTATATGCATTAGAAGATTGGAAGCATATGTAAATACATTTATGTGGCTACTGAGAGCCAGTTTTTTCACTGTTGGAAAAGGAATTACAAATAAGTAGAGGGAGAAAACTAGAATGAATCCTCGGATGTTTGACTGGTATTGGATATATGAAGTAAGGAATAATGATTTTCAATACATATGCAAATAGATAGCTATAAAAATATAGATATGTATGTATGTGTGTGTGCGATGCATATATAACCAAGCTCTGTTCATTAAGAGAACTTAGAACTAATGACACTCAAGTACGACGAACACAGCTAATGTCCATATTTTGGTTTCTAATTACAATTCCCTACTAAAACAAAACAGAGTTCCTTGGAGAAGTGGCTAATTCAAGGGCTGGTAAGGAGATTAGAAGTAGAGTGAAATATTCTGAGACACAAAAAGTAAAGAAGTGCTCAAAAAATGGTGAGGATGTTTTTAAAAGACACAGGAGCAACTCACAGTAATTTTCAATGGCCAAAAATATGACAGTGTGAGCCCTCCAAAACAGATAATGAATGATTTTTTTTCTTTTTTTGAGAGAGAGACAGAGAGAGAGAGAGAGAGAGAGAGAGAGAGAGTAAATGCGGGAGAGAGGGGTAGGAGGAGAGACAGAGAATCTTAAGCAGGCTCTATGCTCAGTGTGGAGCACAATACAGGGTTTGATCTCATGACCGTGAGATCATGACCTGAGCCAAAATCAAGAGTCAAATGCTTAACTGACTGAACCACACAGGCACCCCTAAAATAAATATTCTTGATTCAATACTGATGTAAATAAATAATTGAGTAAGTTTTTTAAAATGAGGGATTGGGGCGTCTGGGTGGCTCAGTCGGTTGGGCGGCCGACTTCGGCTCAGGTCATGATCTTGAGGTCGGTGAGTTCGAGCCCCGTGTCGGGCTCCTTGCTGACTGCTTGGAGCCTGAAGCCTGCTTCAAATTCTGTGTCTCCCTCTCTCTCTGCCCCTTCCCCATTCGCACTGTCTCTCTCTGTCTTTCAAAAATGAATAAATGTTAAAAAAATTTTTTTAAATAAAAAAATAAAAAAATGAGGGATTAAGAACAGTTCTTTGTAGGACAACGACAGTTAATAAATGTAGCAGGAATAATATCAACAGAAAAATACCATATAGCAAACATCAAATCATCCTTGTTTTTGATAGGAACTGACGTAAAAAATCAGTGAGTGAAGTATGATGAAAAATAGCGTATTTTCATAGTTTCAATGTATCTCCTAAAGAAACACTTCTTAGGGAGAATAGGTAACACTATTTTGGAAACACCTGGCCATTATCTTAACTAGGTGATCAAATCAGCATCACCCAAAATGGGACAAATGGAGATAATGTGCTTGAAGGTGTGATGCATGAGCAGGACATAGGATCCCTTCTATATTATTCATGCTACAAAGGCAGAGCCTGGTTTTAGGCATAAGGAAACATCAGATAAATCCAGACATAGAGGGCATTCTACAAAATAACTATAAAATAACTATGTATTTTGGGGGAAAAAATACAAATCTGAAAAGATCTAAGACTGAGGAACCAGATTGAAAGATACTAAGGAGCTATGACAGATAAATGCAATGTGTCATCTTGGATTGAAACCCAAAACATAAAAAAGAACATGTAGGGAAACAATTGGTAAAATTTGAATAAGGTTTGTAGATTAGCTAATAGTATGAAATCAATGTCCATTTCCTGATGTTGATAATTGAACTATGGTTGTGGAAGATGTTAACGTTTAGGAAAGCTAGGTGCAGGGCACACAGGAATTCTTTGTACTAATTTTACATTTTTTGTGGGTCTGGTATAATTTTAAAATTAAAAAGTTAAAAAATATTAAATTAGTAACTGCTGGAGACATGTTTTATATTGTTTATCTGTAACAACTACTTTCCACCTAGAAACCAGCTTCTAATGAAAATTATAAAACCACTCTGTCAAACTCAAGTTTGGTAAATGAAAGAAACTGCAAGTCAGATGGTGTAATTTAAATGTGTACTATGTTTTATAGTCTTAAAGTATCAAAATATTCTGAAGTGGGTAAACCTGGGAGATACAGCCTTAGTTAGGTGATCAGACTTAACATCACCAGGAATGAGGAAGAAAATGGCATGTACCTCCTGGTATGATGCATGGAGACAGACCGCAACATCGTGTGTGTGTATGTTCTAACCAAAATTGTCTACGCTAAAACTAATCATGAAATGTCAGAAAATTCCAAATTGAACATTCTAGAACATAGCTTGTCTACTTTTTAAAAAACTAAGACAAAAGACAGACTGAGGAACTTTTCCATATTAAAAAAAGGAAGAGGGGAACCTGGGTGGCTCAGTTGGTTGAGCATCCGAATCTTGATTTCAGCTCAGGTCAGGATTCCAGGGTCATGGAATCAAGCCTCCAGTTGGGCTTTGCACCGAGCTGAGTGTGGAATCTGCTTGGGATTCTCTCTCTCCCTCTCTTTCTCTCTCTTTCAAATAGAAATAAAATAAAAAAAGGAAGATATGACAACTAAATGCAATGTGTGATCCTTGATTAGATATCAGGTTAAATTTTAAAAATTGCTATTAACATTATTGGAACAAATGGCAAATTGTGAATGTCTATAAATTAGGTAATAGTATTGTAACAAACTTAAATTCCTAATTTGGATCACTGTTCTTAGGAAATATACACAGAAACATTTGGAGTTGAGGGGTATCATATCTACAACTTACCCTCAAATGGTTCAATAAAAGTCATGATGATTAATGATAGTGTTAAGAAGAAGACTATGTATATATGGAAAGAAAATGATAGAGGGTGTGGAAAAACTTTAATGTTGGGACTATGCCAGAAAGGCATATTGTATTTTTTGTTGCAGTTACCATTCTTTTCAGTAAGTCTGAAAATATTTTATTTATTTATTTTTATTTTTTTAAGTGTATCTATTTATTTTGAGAGAGACAGAGAGACAGCAGGGGAGGGACAGAGAGAGATGGGGACAGAGAATCCAAACAGGCTCTGTGCTGCCAGCACAGAGCCCAATATGGGGCTTGATCTCATGAACCATGAGATCATGACCTGAGCTGAAATCAAGGGTCAGACGCTTAACCAACTGAGCCACCCAGGCACCCTAAGTGTGAAACTATTTTAAAATAAAAATTTATTAAATAAATAAGTAGACAAATAGACAAATCAAGATAGGGTGTAAGTGCTGGGAAATGAGGTTGGAGAGCAACACCTGGGTGAAAATCAGGCTCTGTCACTTGCTTGTGGAATAACCTTGGGCTTCTCTATACCTCCTTTAGCTTCTCTACAAAATGAGGATAAGAATCATATCTACCTCAGGAGGTGGTTACAAATATTAAAATAGTAAGAATATTAAATAATAAGCCCTATAAAAGTATTAGCTATTAATATTATAAACTATACTTATTTTAGAGGGTATGGAGCATAAAGAAAATATTTTATTGATATTTAGGGTCTAGAAATTTTAGGCCTTGCTAACCTAATTGCTAATCAGTTGATTACAGAGGGGAAAGGGAAAGAGCTGTCCCCAGGTAACCAAAATGGACAATTGGGTGAATGGTGGTGCTGTTGACTAGACGATGGAAAAAGGGGAGGAAGTGGAAGTCTTGACAGGGCAGAATCATAAATTCTTCTGTGTAGTGAGTTAAAATGCCTGTCAGAATTCTTGCTGGAAATCTTAGGAATTAGTTGGTAAATAGGTTGGGAGCTCAAGGATATCTGTACTTGAGTTGTAATTTGAAAGTTGCCAATGTGTTCTTTTCTTATAAAAGCATATCTTCCCATTGGTTGCCAACTACCCAAGTCAGGGATCAGAGGTTCACCTTGTATCTCTGTAACAGTTTGTAGCTTGTAAGGTAGGAGCTCTGTAATCTCATTGCAATGAAATGTCCAGGGTTCCTGCTAGGTGTGTCAGCATAGCAACTTTGGCAAATGACCAAGCACTCTGCCTCTCAGGGCTAAGGAAATGTGAGACTCTGGTCCTTCCAAGAACCTAATTAGCACCAATTCAACTTCATCTCTTAGGCTTCACCTAGGAGTGTGTGTGTAGCCTGCCTGTGTGATTTCCCCTGCCATAAGAGAGAGAGAGATAAAATTTGTCTGTGTACAGATTAAAACCATTTGCTGTCCTTTCCCTATAAATCGGCTTTTGGTGTTGTCTCAACAAGTCCTATTGTGCCCAGGACTGGGTCCATCAATACAGCTGATACTACCCTATACTCCTGCTCTCAACCTGACAGCTCCAGCCCTGCTCTCTTACTCCTCATTCCTCAGTCTTTTTCCTCATTCTGCTAATATTAAGTGAGTGCCTTTTCTGTCACAAAGTATTCTATTTTAGTATCAGAGGGAATATACAGATTAGTTTATATTAGAGTATCAGCTACTAACAAACTTTAAAAACTGTGCAAAAAACCCCCACCTTTATTATATATAAAATAAGAAATAATTTACAAATAAGTCCCTCTGTGGTTTCAGGTATCCTGTAAAGGGTGCTGGGGTAGAACAGATGGTGTAGGGAACAAATAGGATTTTCCAAAATACCAAGTTCATCCAGTATACATACTCCTTATTTAAAGTAGATGAGGTTTCCTGGGGCACCTGGCTGGCTCAGTCGGTTGGGCATCCGGCTTCGGCTCAGGTCATTATCTCACAGCTTGTGGGTTCAAGCCCTGCATTGGACTCTGTGCTGACAGCTCAGAGCCTGGAGCCTGCTTCGGATTCTGTGTCTCCTTCTCTCTCTGCCCCTCCCCTACTCGCACTCCCTCTCTCTCTTTCTCTCAAAAATAAATAAATATTATTATTATTTTTTTAATTCAAAGTAGATGAAGCTTCCTGAGACTGGTTTCTGAGATTCTTTATCTTATTTCACAATTTTGGTTAAAATCAAGGAGGGCCAAAGTAGGGGAAAAAGGAGGCAGAGTCACAGTAAGATTTGGCAACCTTTGTTTTTACCTATTCATGCAATCCTATCAAATGAAGGAGATAGGAACTTTCTTTATTTTACTTCTCCTCTTATGAAAATATTAATGACTACTTAACTTACAATTTACAAAGGGCTTTGATATCTATAATATCAATGAAATCCTACAAGGTGAGAATCTAAGTTGAGGTTATAAAAATTAGGTTGGCTGTTATTCTAAGGGTTAAAGTGAGCACAGTTGTTCCCAAATCTGTACATTAGAATTACCTGGGGCAGGTCAAAATCGACTAATGCCTATGTTCCACACCCAGTACTTATGATTTACTTGGTCAAGGGTGTCACCTGGACATTGGGATGTCTAAAAGATTCCCAGATGATTCTATTGTGGAGATAAGGTTTTTAGTTTCCCAACGTTGTAAAACTAGAAAGGTACTAGACGGGAATTAATTTCAGGACCTTTGGTGTCTAGTTCAGTACTTTCAGTATAGGCAATAGTAATGAGAAAAAAACATAAAACTGTTAGGAAACTCAGTAAACCATACTTTCCTTTTCCACTAATTATATTTTCATGGAGTTTAAATCTGGATGCCCACTGGTAGGTGGAAATACGTTAGTTGTTACGATGGAAGTGGATCAGGAGGGAAGAGGTGGAAAAAAAAAAAAAAGATGCCCATGGCCATCGTCATGGAAGGAGAAAACCTGAATGATGCAGTGGAACATATCCTGTGGACCTAAGGCAGAGAGCCAAGCTACTGAGCTGATGTCAAGAATCTGATGGCAACTGTGATTGATAGGCCTACTGTCTCCCATAGAAGGAGATGAAAAGTGTTTCTCATCCACTAGGAGTGAGGAGGTTATTGAATCCAGCTGTGTGAAGTAGAAATCGAAGTTGGCCAAGATTTTCCACTTGTGGCAGGGATGGATCATGAAACATGTCCGTGGGCATTTGCCAGGGGCACCAGCCTGTAAGAATCATCAAACAAATCACTGTGCTAATTCAGAAATATGGCGCCAATTACATTGGGCTTCTACTTAAGTGTTTATAAAATTAACTTTACAGTTAGAAAAATTTAGTTAGTGCAGTTTAGTTTCTTATAAAATGGCATTTGAAAACAATGCTAATGCTAACTAATCTGCGCTGAGTGTTTTTGCAGGGCATATGGGCAAACTTAGCCCTTCCTGAAACCAAAGAATGTGAGACACATTGTAGTTTATAGGGAGAAAATGATTTATTTTATCTAAACTTGAAAACCTTTAATATGCTTCCCAAGAAGCTATGTGGTTAGCAAATAACAACAACAAATAGAAACAGAAGAAAAAAATAAACAGCTAAGAGAAAACAGCGTCGTGTCTGCAGCACCACTCCTACTTGGCCGTAGAACCAAATAATCATGCACGTATTTTTTAAATGGAAATTTGAAACCTTTCGGAGTGTGTAGTCTGTAAGCTGAAGTATGACTGGCAGTTTCTCGCTCACTCTCCCAGGTGTGCAGCAACTAAAACTTTATATTTTTACAACACAACTTAATCTCTGCTTTGAGCCTCCTAGCCTACTTGATCACAAAAGACATAATCATATTCATTGCATGGCTCAAAGAATCTTCCCAGGTTTAAATTTAGTCAGTTTAGGGATTTTTTCTCTTCTGCTTAGTCCCTGGGGTTTCACCTAACCATCAGGAGCACATATCTGCCCCAAACTGTTCAGCATTTATCTATGTTGGTGTCCACTGGGATGAACTATCACCACTCTGGCTCTTAGGGATCATCCACCTTCCAGTAGGTATTCCTCGAGGCTTCCACTTCTTACCTGGTTATGAGACCTACTTCCATGGCACTTTCTACAGTGGGTTTCCTCTGTCATGTGTCCCCCCCCTGAATGATGTTCAGAGGAATGAGGAAGATGCACTCCTTTCCTTAGCCTTTTTTTTTTTTTTTTTTGGAAACCTTAGGAATACTTGGATCCTGGGAACCTTAGGTGCCATCGTGAGCCCTCTCTGTCCCAGATAACCACCCCCCTCCAGCTTAATATCATGGTGGCACAGAGACTAGAGTGTAGTTCCAGCCTCCCAGAACTCCTGTAGAAAGCAGATCCTGAGTGCCCTCTACTCTCAGATCCTGGAACATGTCATGTACATTTACCTCTGGACCTCAAGAAAGATCATCTGATTAATAAAAACATTCACTTTGTTTAACCCTCTTGTTTTCTCTCTAATTCGTATTTTCTTTTCCAAGTCAATGGACTCATCATCAGTTCTATAGTAGGCAACACTGGCTGGCATGTCATTGCACTTTCTCACTGAATATGTTAACTAGTTTCGGTTTTTCCTCAAAAACAAGGCATTTGACCTTCAAGTGGCCTTTCTGACTAACTGATGTCTACGCCAGAAAAATAAAACTTTGTTTCCTTCAGATCTGCCAAAGCGTCCCATTTTCTGAAATACAAAATAGTAGAAAATGGCCTGAGGTATCTGGGAATTATGGAGGTAAGATAATATGCAGCAATATAAAATAAATATAATATTATATTATATATATTAATCCACTGCATAACATAGTGTGACAAGCGATAAATGTTGCCACCTCAACCAGTGTCTACCCTAAGGTAATAATCATCACTGATAATCAGGAGTTGTGTGGTAACAGGTAGAATATGCCTAGACAGAGCCACCTTAGGGTAGGTCGGGAGGCCAAGAAATAGCCTATCAGCCTTTGCAGATTCAGACAAGCATATTGGTTATAGTAACAATAAACAAGGTGACAGGCAAGAGACACACGCAGTTGGTTAGAGTGTAAACAGAGACCAAGAGGGGATCACAGCCAATAAACCAGTACTGAGGTTGAAGCTATAGGGCAAGCCAGGCATAAGGGATGGGAGAGCTTTGTCAGAGACTTAATGTTGAGTTACCAAACTGCACACTGGTCTTGCTTAAAGATTCCCTGCCTAGGGTCTGAATTGGTCCCAAAGTCTGATTCTGACTGAACTTACACAATATAATTTCATCTTCCAAGGGTCCACAGATTATCAAAATATCCAATGCCTAAATTCTTGTTGTCACATAACAATTTCCCTTTACAATTGAGAGATTAGGCTTAAAATAGAAATCCCTCTAGAAAGCAGAACACAATGACAGCAGAACACTAAGTTGTCCATGGCTAAAAACAAGACTATTGTTAAAAAAAAAAAAAGTTTAAACATGTTTTTAAAAGTTTTATTGAGATATAATTACACCATACAATTTGTCCATCTAAAGTATACAAGTCAGTGGCTTCTAGTATGTTTAGACTCGTGCAACCATCATTACATTCAATTTTAGAACTTTTTCATCACACTGAAAAATAAATCTAATGTCCTTTAGCCATTTACCCACAATCCACAATCCTTTTATCCCCAGCCTTAGGCAACCACTGATCTACTTTCTTTCTCAAAGGTTTGCCTGTTCCGGACATTTTAAACAAACAGTATCATATTCTATGTAGTCTTCCGTGTCTGACTTCTTTCACTTAGCATAGAACTTTTAAGTTTCATCTATGTTATAGCATCTGGCAGTACTTCATTCCTTTTAATTGTCAAACACTCTTCCAGTATATGCATATACCATTTTGATTTATTCATTCATAAGACTTTTTATCACAAAAAATTTCAAATATGTATGAAAGCAGAGATAATATTATAATGAATAACCACAGACCTATCACCCAACTTCAACAATTATCAACTCATGGCTAATTTTGTTTTACTTATACCCACCGCCATTTTCCTGTCCCAGTATCATTTTAACACAAGTTCTCCCACAAATAGTTCAATGTATATTTATATACACATGCATATATATATATAAACCATTTTTAAAAGCAACTACAAAATCATCATTACACCTTAAATCTTCATTCTTTAATGACACCAAATACCAGCAAATGCTAAATTTTCTCTATTTGTGTTTCTTTGCATTTGATTTATTTGAATCAGCATCCAAAATAGGTTTCTCAAATTCCTTGACTCTATTTTTGACCTCAACTTTTTTCTCCCTTTTTCACCTCCCTAGAAGCTATCATCTATTGAAGAAACTAGGATATTTATTTGTCCAACAGAGTCACCATATTCTGGATTTTGAGAATTGCATGCTTACCATGTTAACACGTTCCTATTTCCCCCGTATTTCTATAAACTGATAGTTGAGGTAAAACCTTTATAAAATTCAGGTAGGATACTTTGACAATAATTCTTCACAAAAGTTGTCTGTATTTCTATGAGAAGGCACTTAAGTTAAATTAAATTAACTTAAGTTAAATTAATTACATTAAGTTAAACTTTGCTTTTCCTTTTTTTTTTTTTTTTTTTTTTTTTTTTTTTAGTTTGATGTTAAAATTGACCAGGGGTTCAGTTGTTGTCAGTCATACCCATTAATTATAAAATTCCCAAACATGTGAGAAATATATTATCATTATTGAATATCCCTGAGATTTCGAAGCTATTTGTAACAATAACTGAGGATATAACTGACTCTTGCAAAATGCTACATCATAGCAACCAAATATTTGATTAGGGAATATTTTTCTTGGTAAAGGTATTCAAGTTAATAAATAAAAAATAAATTTTATAGTCCCAGATGAAATAATGTATCTAGGTAATAGTCAACAATGGCTGTTAAAATACCAGGTGAAAAGCTAATAGGTTGGGGTGGATCTGTTGATTTTGTCTGGCTATGTTACTTTTAAACAGATGGAAATATAAAATATATTTTTAAAAGACATATTTATTCAAACAAAATCACAGGTTTTCTCTTAAATTTTTGGTATTCTGTATATGTAGTCATGTTTATCAATATTCTTCTATTGTTTCTGGATTTTGAGTCATAATAACAAATGTTTTTACAGAAGAAGGAAGCATTAAAGTGAGTGGGTGACTAAAAGATAGAGGTGTATATGTGGGACCAGGAAGGGGAACCAAGAGTTACTGAAGACGAATTCTGCTACTTCACAGTTTAACTAATTGCTGATACTCTTGATTCTGGGATACGAGGATTTAAAAGGATATGTGGCCTGGGAATCTGGAACTTTTAACAGCCCCTATATTATTCCAATATTAAGCCCCAAATTAAGAACTACTCACTTACAACTCATCTAGAAGCATGGTATAATTAAGAAATAGTAGCCTAACTCAACCCATAAATAAGCCAGTGTCCATCCTTACAGGTTTGACCCTTCACAAGTTTTACAACCGAACTTTTGTAGTTGACCTAAATTACATCTACTCTGTAGTTTTACAGGATGATGGTGAGGGAGCATGTAAAGTGATAAAGGCATTGGCTTTGGAGTCAAAGACCTGGACTAAGATTCTGCAGTTTGCTGGGTATATTAATTTCCTACTGTTGCTGTAGGAAATCGCCACAAACTTTGTGGCTTAAAACAACAGAAAATTATTATCTTTTAGTTTCAGAGGTCACAAGTTCCAAAGAGGTCTCACAGGGCTCCAGTCAAGGTGTCAGTAGTGCCGTGACTCTTCATGGAGGCTATAGGGGAGAATCTGTTTTCTTGGCCTTTTCCAACTGCTAGAGGCTGCCAACATTTGACTTACAGCTGACTTCCATCTTCAAAGGCAGCAATGACCAATCAAGTCTTTGTCACATTGAATCATTCTGACCATGACTTTTCTGCCTCCCTCAATTCCGCTTAAGGACACTTATGATTACATGTGATTACGTGGGAACCTAAGGTTCCCACCTGGGTAATCCACAACACTCTTTCTGTTGTAAAGTCAGCTGATTCACAACCTTAAGTCCATTTGCTACCTTAATTCTCCCTTTCCGTGTATCATAGCATATTCCCAGGTTCCAGGAATTAGGAAGTAGGCATTTTGGGGAGAGGCCATTATTCTTCCTATCACACTAGTCATATAACTTTGGGGCAATATTTTTTTTATTATGAACCTCATTCTCTTTTGTAAAATGAGCATCTGAGGTTATGTCATATCTTCCTGAATTAATGCATCCCAGTGATTCTCAAGAGAAGGAGAGGGGTGATGATCAGAACATCTGGAAAGATTTTTTGTTGGTAAAGTGTTTCCCAGGTTATATCAATATCCCACTTCTTTGCTATATGCTTACTCATCCTAAAGAATTGCTCTGAAGATTATGAGAGATAATTAATAAAAACACCTGGATGTGATAAGGGCCCCATCCCTATTAGTTTTTTGTTTTTGTTTTTTTTTTTAATTTTTTTTTAACGTTTTATTTATTTTTGAGACAGAGAGAGACAGAGCATGAACGGGGGAGGGGCAGAGAGAGAGGGAGACACAGAATCGGAAGCAGGCTCCAGGCTCTGAGCCATCAGCCCAGAGCCCGACGCGGGGCTGGAACTCACGGACCGCGAGATCGTGACCTGAGCCGAAGTCGGACACCCAACCGACTGAGCCACCCAGGCGCCCCTAGTTTGTTTTTTTTTTAATTGCTTTCTTTGCTCCATTCTATTAATAGAGAAAGACTAATACTCAAATATCAATGAAGAATGATGGTATATCAATTGATGGTATATCCAGGTATATATCCCTGGATACCATGAATCAAATAATTAAGATTTTTGCCTTAGTCCAGATTCCAGCTAGATATTTTTGCTCCCTACTAAACCTGTTCACATACACTGTGTAGTTTTTCTAGTTTCTTTGTCAGAAGACTGTGGCTATAACCCTGGCCTCTAGAACTCTGTCTTCTGTAGATCCACCTTTCAGATAAGATACTGAGGTACCTGCCTCCTCTTCAAATGTTGATGGTGACCAACATGTGAACCCTGCCTAGGGCAGCTCTAAGTCTCAAGCAATGTGCCTTTTCTTTTGACCTACACCTCCTCAGCTACATATTCCCAATTCTCTACCTCATACCCTGCCATATAGCATATCTGCCACCAAGTTCCTGCCCTGAAGCCAGAGGAAAACCATCACAACTTTCTAAAGACTTAGAAGATGGGATAGCCTCAAAAACTTTGAACATGGTACATCTAGCAATAACCTAGTAGCATTTACCAGGAACGATGGTTTTGGGGAGGGGTTTGTTTTGCTACAAAATGTATTACCTTCTTTATGCTTTCCTTTTTATCATGTTACTTCTTGGTATGTTTGTCCTGATTTTCAATTAGCAAATGATGTAAATCCCAGACACTAGAGTTTATATACTTATTAATCATTCTATTTCAGAGTTGTTCTACCATTGTTAAAAGGGGGACAGAAAAAGGAAGACTAAAGATTGCCCAGTCTTTGATGTTGTCTTTGGACCTGAGCTCTATAAGGGAGGACAAAAGCAAGAACTTGAATGATGTCCATGTATTCATCATTGAATGCATTCAAAGAATATTTACTGAGAATCTACCATGTATTTTGCAACATGTTAGTCTGTATGAGAAAAAAATAACAGTCTTTCCCAAGAGCTTACATGTTCTTGATGAAACAGTTATCCAATAAGTATAAATGCATGTAAACATTTTAAGAGTGACAAATACTATCAAAGATATTCCATTGCATTATGAAAGTTTAATTGTAGGATGGTAGGATCATATCTTATGGTGAAAACAGTAGTCATGGAAGTTGTAAGGAAAATAAGTAAATAGTCCAAGATATCTTTTAATTTCAGGTAGTGATAACTGCTATGAATAATTTAGAGGAATGAGGGAATAGACAGTAGGAGTGACAGGAGGGGTGAAAGGAACTGTAGTTAGTGCGGCCAGGGAAATTCTCTTGGAGAAGATATTTGAACAAATACATGAATGTCCATCATGAAGAGTGAGGACCATAATGATATGAAGGAAAAGTGTTCCAGGCAAGGGAACAGCAAGTAAGAAGATTCTGGAGTAGAAGAGAAATGGCTTTGAAATGAGAAAGAGTGAAGACTCTTTTAGAAAGGATGAAATGTATAATAATGTCACAAAACCAATAAAAGCCACAGAAAAAGAGTGGGCTTGGGGAAAAGATAGAATGAACTACTCCTTTAACCCAGGACCTAATATGGAATCACATTGCATTTAATTGTCATTGCCTTATTGTTTTTTAATATGTACTCAGTTCTCACTCTTACTTTGTCTTTCATATGCTCAAAATTTTTAAAGAGCTGGACCAATTATTTTATGGAAATACTCTCAGTTTGACTGTCTCTGAAGATTGCTCAGGGTAAGACTCAGGTTATTTATTGTTAAAAGGAGTACGAAAGAAGTGTCTTTTCACAGTGTCTTTCCCAACGCATTATATCAGTAAACACACGTAGATTTGTCACACAACTGGAGTTACCCTTAGTTAAAGTGATGTGTAACAAGTTTCTCATGTGTAAAATTACTATTTTTTTCTTTGTTGCTGATAAGCAACTTGATAGGAGACTCTTTAAGACTAAACTATTGATCAATAAAAATTTTCTTGCTTATATTATCATTCATTGATGACTCTTCCTCAATCACTTATTGTCATGATGGTTGAAAAATGGTGATTTTCTAACTCCATGTTTTCTCCTACATGTATTTGTTGACATTCTACTTTAAAGAGTAGACTTTTCTTCTCCATTCTGTATTTATTTTGTCATATAACCATGGATTATTTTTATGATATTTTTTATTTTGATGCCCAACATAGTAGACATAATTCTAAGACGGCCCCAAAATTATCCTAAATCTTCTTCTGTTGAATGTGGAGACACTATGATAGTATATCATTGTCATGATTAGGTTATATTATATGGAAGAATTCACTAAGAAAGGACAATTATCCTCAGTAGACTTAACCTTAAAAGGAACAGAGCTCTTCTCAGTGAGAAACATTCAGAGCATGAGAGGAATTTGATGTGAAAAATTCTCCTCTGTTGGCATTCAACATGGAGAAGACTAAATTTCAGGTAATGTGGGTGCCTCTTTGAGCTGAAAGCAACCTCCCACCAATAGTTGGCAACGAGATGAGACCTTGAACTACAGTTCAAGGAGCTGGATTTGGCCAACAACCTGAATGATCTTGGAAGTGGATTCTTACATAAAGTTACAGATATGAATGCAGACTGGCCAACACCTGAATGTGGGACCCTGAGCTGAGAACCCAATCAATCCCGGATTTCTGCCTTCCAAAACTAACAAATGGGTGTTTTTAAGTCTGTGGCAATTTTTTACCCAGATATAGAAAACTAATATACCCTCCCATATTTAGCCAGGGAGAGCTCTTTCAAGCAAATTATTGTAACCTCTAGATATACACTGTCATTCTTAATGCACTTCCTTATTTTAAAATACAAAAACACACACGACACACATGCACACACAGAGTATTAAATCAATATTTAATTTATTGTTTAAACGTTTCATAAATAAGTATTATACTATTATTATTTCATGTGACTTCTTTTGTATTTCCAACGTGACGGTTTTTCAGTTCATCCAAGTTACTGTACATAGATACAACTCATTTTTTCATGGCGATATATCATCCATTTATAAAATTATGCTATAACTTCCTTTATATTGATGAATATTTAAGTCATTTTCTTTTTTATTTTGTTACAAATATTGGGGCATGGATTTTTCTGATCCTCGTGTGACATTTTCTGTAGGCATCTATCTAGGACTACAGTTGCTGGGGCAAAATATGTGTGAAGCATGATGCCCAATTGTTTACAGAAGTGCTTTTACTGCTGCACCTCACCGTTGCCATTACTTAGGGCTATCAAGCATTTTCATCTCTGTAAATCATGTGGGTATAAAATGATATCTCCTTTCGGTTTCATTTGCCTTTCTCTGGGTTTTAAGGGGGTTGAGTATATGTTAAAAAATTAGTTGTCCATCTGTATTTCCTATTTTGTGGATGCCCTTTTAAGTCTCTTACCTGATTTCTTTTATGTTGTCTTTTCTCACTGATTTATGTTATTTATATGTTCAAAATTCAGTTCCTTCATCTATTATACGTGTTACAAATCTTTTTCTACTTTGTACCTTCTGTTTATTTTTTTTTAAACTAATGTCTTTGTGGTGTCTGTTATGGACTAAATTATGTCTAACCAAAATTCATACATTGAATCCCTAATCCCCAGTGTGACTGTATTTGCAGATAGGACCATTAAGGAGGTAATTAAGGTTAAATGAGGTGACAAGGCCAATACCTTAATCCAATAGGACTGGCATCCATATAAGTGGAAGAGACATGAGAACTAGCTCTCTCCCTGCACACACAGAGAAAAGACCACATAAGGATGTAACAAGAAGGTGCTGTCTTCAAGTGAAGGAAAGAAGTCTCATGAGAAACTGGCTGGTACCTGTAGCCTCCAGAACTATGAGAAAATAAATAATGTGTGTTGTTCAAGTGCCCAGTTTGTGGTATCTTGTATGACACCCCAAGCCGACTAATACAATGTCTTCCAATGAATGAACACTTTTTCATTTAATTTAGCCAAATTCATCAATAACTTTATATTAATAGTCTTTGTTTTTTTCTTTACTATAATTTCCATACTTTATCTCATAGACATACTGTTTTTTATCTTCTTCTGAATAATTTAAATGTCACCTTTTATGTTTAAGGGTTTATTCCACCTAGAATTTGATTTTTTTATAATGTATTATAAAGACATTATGTTATATAATATTATATAAAGTATATAACCATATATGTTATTTATAACACATATATTTATCATTACATATATGTGTTATATATATACATATATATATACGTATACATATATGTATATATATATATATACACATACATACATTTAATGTGAACAATTCTTCCAGCCAGTTTCTATAATAATATACCATAGACTGAGTGCTTAAACAACAGGCATTTATTTCACACAGTCCAGGATGCTAGGAATTCCAAGATCATGGTGCCAGCAGATTTGGGTCCTGGTGAGATCCCTTTTCCTGTTTGCAGATAGTCACTTTCTCACTGTATCTCCACATGGCAAACAGAGAGGGAGAGAGCTCTGTCATCTCTTTTTCATCTTATTAGGACACTAATACCATCATGGGGGCCTCAATCTCATGACCTCATCTAAACCTAATTATCTTCCAAATGCCCCACACCCAAATATCATCATATTGCGGGTTAGGGCTTCAACATATTAATTTGGGAGGGGAGACACAAACATTCAGTCTACAACACAGCCCTGTTTATTAAATAATCTATTCTTTAATCCAATGCTACACTGCCATAGTTAGTTCAGTCATGTACTATGTCTTGATACCTAGAAAATGTTGTCTCAACTTGTTCTTTAGGAAAGTCTTGCTATTTTTTGTCATGTGCTTTTCCATAAATTTTAGAATCAGCTTGTCAATTCCATTTAAATTCTATTAGAGTTTTGATTATAATTACATTGGTGAACAGGTCAATATAATGAGAATGGTCACATTTTTATAGTGACTATTGATAATTATTATATAGCTCTCTTTTCATCTTGGCTTTCTTGTATAATTTGCTCTTGAAATCTGGCATGTCTTTGGTTATATTTATTCTCAGACACCTTATTTTTGGATGCTATTATAAAGGAAAATACTTTCTTCAATTATATTTTCTGAATTATGCTGGTATATAGAAATGCCATTGATTGTGTATATTGATCTTACAGCTTACAGCCACATTGCTGAACTTTCTTATTATTACTAATAATTTTTCTGTAAATGCTTTTTGGTTTTCTACATAAACAATCATAACATCTGAAAATAATTTGTTTTGTTTATATCTTTCTGATTCTTTTGTCTTTAATATCTCTTTTCTCATCTTTGCTGGCCTAGGATATCTAGCATGATGTCTGCAAATGATGATAATGGGCTTCATCGCTTTGTTTTTGATTTTAAAGAAAATACTTTAAAATATTTATTCATATGGAAGAGTATTGTCCCTGGTTTTTGTCACCCTTGTTGCTTCTCTTTATCAGGTTAAGGAAGTTTGTGATAGTATGATTTATAGTAATAAATGTACATTTGATTTTTATCCCATTTCTGGCACAAAGCTCCTAAAATTCTTGGAATTTCCTATGATAAGAACCATAAAGGTGTCTTTTAAAGGTTATGTTGATTAAGTGACTTTTGGATGACATCTAAGCACAGAGGCTGGTGGCCAGGATTAAAGGGTTGAAACTTTCCGTTCCATCTCCCTGACCTCCCTGAGAGAAGCACAAGAAATCAAGTTCAATCACCAATGGTCAATGAATTAATCAATCATGCCTATTAATGAAGGATCCATAAAAAAAAAAAAAAAAAAAGAGGGATTTTAGTGAGCCTCCAGGTTGGTGAACATGTGGAGATTTGGGGAGAGTGGCAGGTTTAGAGAGGAAATGGAAGCTCTGTGCCCTTTCCCCATATCTTGCCCTATGCAGCTTTTCCATCTAGCTACTCCTCAATTCTATTCTTTTATAATAAACTAGTAATCTGGTAAGTATAATTTTTTTCTGAGTTCTATAAGCTACTTTAGCAAATTAATTGAACACAAGGAATGTGTAAGGGGAACCTCCAGTCTACAGCTGGTCAGTCAGAAGTACAGGTGACAACCTGGACTTGTGACTGGCATCTGAAGGGATGGGGGGCAGTCTTGTAAGACTGACACCTTGAGCTGTAGGGTCTGGCACTATCACAGGTAGATAGTATCACAACTGAGCTGAACTGTAGGACAACCAGCTTCTGAGAATTTCTTGATGTGAGGAAAAACCCACACGTCAGAATCGATGATTCAATTAGGAAGTTCCTTATTTAGGAACCATACAAATAAGGAACTTATTTAAGGAACTACTTATTATTTCTTATTTAATGACTTTTTATCATATATTGACATTACAGTTTACCAAATATTTTTCTTTATCTATCAAGGTGTTCTTAGGGCTATTTTCTTTTTAATCTGTTTATGTAATAAATTACCTTAGTAGACAGACTATTTACTATTAAATCCAACATGCATTTTTTTGATAAATCCAACTTGATAAATCGCTAAATATGATTTACTAATATTTCATTTAGGGTTTCTTCGCCTCTAGTAAGAATGTATTTGCTTGAAATTTCTCTTATATGTAGTACTATATATATTGGGGCAATTGGAATAATCTGCTTCCTGAGTATTGGTTAGTTATAGCAGATGGTAGCAGTGCCCCATCCTCAGCACTCACTAGTCCCAGATACACTGATAGCATTTCTTAATTTGTATTTTATTTTTTAATTGAAGGATAGTTGATACACAATGTTATATTAGTTTCAGGTGTACATCATGATGACTGGGCAATTCTCTACATTACACAGTGCTCACCATGTTATGTATAGTCATCATCCATCACCATACAAAATTATTACAACATTACTGACTATATTCCCTATGCTTTACTTTTCATCCACATGGCTTATTTATTTTATAACTGGAAGTTTGTACCTCTTAATCCCTTTCACCTACCTATTCACCCATCCTCCCACCCCTCTCCATAGATCAGTTTTTTTTACTGCAAGCACTAGTAACTCTGCCTAAGGACCTCCTCTGCCTATTGGAGGCAGGAGGTATATTTCTAAGACAGGGCAGCAGTGCAGGAGAGTAAATGCCCTTGGGAGAAACCCTCAACCAATAACAGACAGATGTTAGTTTATATGTACCCCAGTTTCCTTTCTTCTGGATGGGAAAATTTGAAGACATTGACTACATAATTATTCAGAGGTTTCTCCCGAGATCAAGATGCAGTTGCCCACTGGCAAACCATTCACCGATTTATCTTTTATTGTATTCCTTCTCCTTTCTGCCTTCCTTTCTCACCCCTTTCAGTGATTCTTGAGATCATCTCCTAAAGACACTGTTTCATTCAAATCCTTGTCTCAACATTAGCTCCTGGGGAAATCTAATACAAAAAATTTAAAAATGTTAAATTTTGCTGAGTAATGTAATTATCTAGATATATTTCCCTTTTGCAAGGATTCTTTGTTTGTTTGTTTGTTTGTTTGTTTAGAGAGAAAGAGAGAGCATGAGTGGGGAAGAAGGGCAGCAGAGGGTGGGGAGAGAGAGACAGACAGACAGAGAGAGTCTTAAGCAGGCTCCACACTCAATTCAGGGCCCAACATGACATGAGACATAATATTTCTCTATTTATAATAGGGTCAGATTTGGTCATTTGTATTTTTGACTTTTCTTCAAATACATGTAAGTTTTCAAATGGATTAGAATAAAGTTGCTCATAATATTCTTCTCTTCACTTTTCTTTTTGGCAGGGAGGGGGTGGTCTACACCCAAAGAATGTATTTATTTGTTGTTTGCTTGTTTAATTTGAATGTAGTTGACACACAGTGTTACATTAGTTTCAAGTGCCCAACATTCTTATTTGCTTTTTAATCTCTGCTGTAATTCTTATGGCTCTTCTGTTAAATTTCACACTTATTTTTCTTGATCGCTATTATCAGAGATTTGTCAATTTCATAAGTCTTTTTAATGAATTCACTTTTAGCTTTATGAATTCTCTCATTTGTGTTTATGTTATGTTATTAATTTCTGTTCTCATTTTGAAAACATTTCTTTTTTTTAAATTTTATTTGGGTCTATTTTGTAGTTTTTTTTTTTATTATTATGTATAGTGTATTATTGAGGGTTAGCCCATTCTCCTTTCTTAAATTAAACATTTAAAACTCCCCCCCCCCCCCCCACATAATTACCTAGTTATTTGTTTCACAAGTTTTGGTATGTAGGTTTTTTATTATTTTTTCCCTAAGTAACTTAAATACACACTATGCTTTCTACTTAGAAATATCCATTATCTAAAAGTTTATTTTAATATTTTTATATAGTGTTATGTCCTTTTCTAGAAAGTAATCTGTGTTCTCCACTTGTTAAATTCAATGTTGTTTGCATGGCCATTCAGTCAAGTTTGGAACAGTGTTGCTCATATATATATTATATTTTTGCTTTTTATTTCTGCTTGTTCTGATTCCTGATGTACTAACTCTTAAAATTTGATTTCAATCTATTCATATCTCTTCACAGTTTTTTAGCTTTTTATTTCATACATTTTAAAGCTATAGAATTAGGTACATACACATTTAGAACTTTCATATCACTCTGGAAAATTGAAATCTTTTTTTTAATGTTTATTTATTTTTGAGAGAGAGAGAGAGAGAGAGAGAGAGAGACAGAGTGTGAGTGGGGGAGGGGCAGAGAAAGAGGGAGACACAGCATCTAAATGAGGCTCCAGGCTCTAAACTGTCAGCACAGAGCCCAACATGGGGATCGAACTCACAGACCGTGAGATCATGACCTGAGCTAAAGTCAGATGCTTAGCCTACTGAGCCACCCAGACATCTGGGCAAATTGAAATCTTTATGTAGTAGCACACTTTATCCATAACATTATATTTTACATGATATTGGTATTGCCAAATTAGCTTCCTTTTGGTTAGTATTTTCCTAATAAATATTTTTTAAATTTTTGTCTCCTTTTCTCAGGGTTTCTATCCTAAATAAGTCTCTTGTAAAGAGTGCATACTTGTATTTTTCATATAACCAGGCAATCTTTGACTTTAACCTGAGTGCTTTGTCCATTTATATTTATTGTAATAAGTGATACATTTGGGTTTATTTTCTTTGTAATACTTTCAACTTTTTATGTTTCTTTTTCCCATTTTCTTGACATTTACTTCTATTGACTTATTTTTCCCTGAGTAGTTATTATGCTCTATTTCTGCTTACTCTGGGGGGAACATTAATGTATAGTTAAGGTAACAAAGACAAAACTTAATACATTAAAATAAAACCTTTTGTCAATATGAAGTAGTAGAACAGTTGCCAATGGTTTCAACGGCAGCTTACATGCATAGATTTTTGTTCCTATTTTATTTTAGCATTCTGAGGATTTTTACTGTAAAATTTAACACTCAGGAATACTCATACAATAATTATAATATATTACAATATTAAAAATACAAAATATTACAATAATAAAAATCCAAACCCAATAAAAAAAAAAGAAAAAAAAAACAAACTCTTCATAAAAGAAGATGTAGAAATATCTGTTAGGCCAATGAAAAGGTGCTTAACATTATTAGTCGTCAGAATTTAACCACAAGATACATTAACACACTCCTCAGAACAGCTAAAAATTTTAAATGACTAAAATACCAAGTATTGGTGAAGATGCAGAGCAACTAGAATTTATAAACATTGTTGAGAATATTCCAGTAGTTGATCATGAAACTAAATATACATCTTTCTACTCTCTCGCTTAGTAATTTACCCTTATGTGTTTGCTCGAAATAAGCGAAAACAAATGTTCACAAAAATTCTTGTATGAAAATGTTCATAACAACCTTATTCACAATAATAAAAAATTGGAAATATCAAATGTCCACCAACAGAAAAATGGGTAAGGAAAAGGTGACATGTTCATTTAATGAAATAGTACTTAACAACAAAGAGGAACATATTACTAATACATGGAAACACATTAATCTCAAAAATATACTGAGTAATAGAAAACTTTCAGAAAAGAATATACACTGTATATCTTTATGTGTGTGAAATTCTAGAACAGTATTAGTAATCAATGATGGAATAAAATCAGGATAACAACTTCCTCTGAAAGATAGGGACAAACTTTCACAAGGGATATAAGAGAACTTTCTGAGATTGCAATGTTTTATATTTTGATAAGGGTGTATGTTGCATGGATGTATGCTTTTGTCAAAACTCAGTGAAAGTTCATTTAAGAATTGTGTGGTGTCATTTTTTTTTTATTTTATTTTTTATTTTTATTTTTTTTTGTATCTAAAGAAGAACAAGAAAAAAAAAAATGGCAGACCAGAGTTGAACTCTGGTTGACTGGATGTGTGCTGGATTATCAGCACAAAGAAGGCCCATGCCTGCACCTTGATTTGAGTCTTATTAAAGAAATGGAATGAATGGATAGATGCATGATGAAGTATAGTGATGTGTTTGTGGTAGACATCGAGAGGTGTAATTCTTTCTTTGTTTTATGTTTAATGTTTCAAGCCTCTCATAGGGTGTGAGGAGACAATAGGAGGAGAAATATTGGAATTAAGCTCCTAAGTGCTCTTTTTACTTCTTCTCTTGCCCTCTACCACATAATATGAGCATAGCAGATTAAAAAACAGAAAATAACAATTCATGTAAAGTCCTTCCTTGCTCAGAAGCCTCCAATGGTTTCTCATCTCTTTCTGGAGATTCTTCCCCTATTTCTGCCTTCCTTTTTTTAATTTATTATTATTTTTTTTAACACATTGGCCTTCCATAAGAGATACCTTATTTTCTTTGCCTCAGCTAAATTTTTAAAAACCACAAATAGAAAACCCACTCAGACCATTAGAAAAAATTCTGTATTGTATCTGAATCTGGAGAGAGTATTCATGTAGTCATTAGGAGTGCCTTTCTGATGTCAGAGAGAGCTGGGGCCCCAACCTGGGACCTACTCCCTTTGTAATGATGTGATTAGATCCTTTTATGTTTTAATCTCTTCACAGGAAAAAGAATGGTGGGATTAAAACAGGATCCATATAACAAGGCAGGTTTTTTGTTTGTTTGTTTTTTTGTTTGTTTGTTGTTTTGAAATAGAATCATATGAGATCATCCACATAAAGCACTTAACATCACTTAACATTTACTAAATGTTCAGTAATTGGTTGCCTTTATCTTTGTTACTTATTTCAGGACTTCTGGTAAAACTTGCCTAGAAAGTCTAAACTTTGTTCTTCAAATAAGCCATTGAATTATATATTATAAAGAGACAAAGAGAATTATGTTTGGGATCCTCCAAAATATAAGCAGAGATGGGTTTTAGAAAAAGATATAATCGGTTGCAAACTTCCTCCTAGCTTGATTCCTAAGGCTCCCTCCTGCCCCTCCAGCCACTACCGAGTATATCTCATCACCAGGCTCATATATGTGACAATGATGAAAAGGTCTGCGCTGGGAACAATATAGTGGGTAATAAATCAAGGCAGGGGTGGGGGGGCTACCAAGCAGGATGGGAGGAGGGGGGCTGGCATTGTGAATAATCAATGCAACAGACTCTGTAAGAACATGGCAAAACATCTTACTTAACATGCTTAATAAAGCTGGAGAGGAGCAAACAGTGATAATATGGAAACAGGCTGTCAGATTGCTAGAGAGCCCTGTGCCCACACAGCCCAAGCAGGCTGTGGGAGAGGAAGAGAGCTGCCTCCTCTGTGCTGGACCCAGCTCTGACCACCCACCCCTACACTGGGCTCTGTGTCTGGGATGGTATATATTCTTCCCCCTGGCTCTATGCCAGCAGTTTCAGGACTAAAGAGGAAAAAATAACCTATTTGAAAAGGCTTCAAATTGTGGTTAAATCCAGGAACATATAGCAATACTCCTATAGAGCAAAAAGACCCACTCTCCACTTGCATCAACAAACTAAAAAGAATATTAAAAAGGTACTTAGAGGAACACCTGGGTGGCTCAGTCGTTTAAGCAGCTGACTTCGGCTCAGGTCATGATCTCACGGTTCGTGGGTTTGAGACCCGCACTGGGCTCTATGCTGACAGCTCAGAGCCTGGAGCCTGCTTCAGATTCTGTGTCTCCCTCTTTCTCTGCCCCTCTTCTCACATTCTGTCTCTCTCTCTCAAAAATAAAATAAACATTGAAAAAAAAATTTTTTTAAAGGTACTTAGACACTTAAACTGAGATATGGCTGAGACTTGTTCCAGAATGATAGTGCAAGAAAGAATTCATGGAATACTCTAGTCCCAGCTCTCTTGTTCATGTGAGGGAGGAAACGGAAGCTCAGGGAGAATCAGGTCAGAAGGTCACACGGATAACTGGTGTCAGATCAGAGACTAGGGCCTAGGTATCCAGTTTAAGACATCAAATTCTACAATATGCTGTGCATGCAGGAGATACTTCACACATGGTGATCATTTCCTCTATCCTTTAATCCTGCTCTCTTCTCTTTTCTGCATCCAGAGCTTAAAGAGAGAAGGGAAAAAATGAGCACTGTACTAGGAGTCTGAAGATATTGGTTAGAAAGCTGTTTCTTTTACAGACTGGTATAATTTGGAACAAATCACTGAATTTGGGTTCCAGTGTCCTCATTTCTAAGTTGAGAAGTTAGTTTTGTAGGATTACAAGGCCTTTTTAGGCCTAACATTCTTAATTTGAAGCATTCTCATTTTCAAATTGAATATGGCCTGTCTGCATAATGGACTAGGGGGGGAAAACACAGAAGGAAAATAAGTGCTATGATATTATAATAGCATCTTGTCCCTTGGTAGCTTTGGAATAAGTGTGTTATTGTTAAATTCAGTTGTACCATCTTAGCAAGGCAAACAGAAATGTAATGTTTGCTAATTGAACTATAAAAATAATAATTACCTTTGATGTAGAACGCAAAGTCACTCAGCAGTGAGCTCTGATTGTATAAATGGAAGCAGTTATCATCAGAGCCCAAACCAGATTAGAAGGAAGCCATTCCAATTACATGTGAGTGGTACTGAATGTATACCGGGGATGGAGTGCCTTCTGTACGTGCAAGGATATTCCCCTCAGATGCTGCAGGAGAATGAGGGGAACATGGTTACTTACTGCTCTGAGTGACCTGCATCTGGGCAGAAAGTTGGAATCTCTTTAACATGCTAGCTTGGGGAGCAGGGTGGTGCGTAGGATAAAATGAGATACTGTCCAGGAGACGCTCTTACCCCACTCACAGGGGCCACCTGCAGTACTTGATTTAGTGGTCTCTAGAAGCTTGCCCACCTATAAATCTGTACCAGCTACCCTTCAGAAATGCAGGATGCTGACAATGGACGACAAACAGTTCCCACAACCTGGCTCAGAAGGCTCTGGACAGGGGCAGCCAAGTGACAATGAGGCACATCTCAGACACAGGCCAGCAAAGTCACTTAAGGAGAATGGGCCTGCCCTTAGTGCATGTGGTGCCAGCAGAGCAGGTGGGAGATCAGGCATCAGGCCCTCTACCAACCCTGCATAACGTCAAGAAATTCAGAGTGAGGGCCACAGCAGTGGATTGAGCTGTGGAACAACAGGCCAGCTGTGCCCTGGAGAAATAATTCCTGAGACTTCTCTGTCCCATCTCATCAGCTCACCCCTTCTGCATGTTTATTATCCCTGTGCCCCACCCATACTCAGCACTTCCTGGCCATTATCTAAGCGGTTTGTTTGTTTGTTTGTTTTGCTTGCTTGTTTGTTTTTCTCCTGATTCTCTTGATTCAAGCCTAACAGCAATCAGGGGGGAAAATTGTGCTTACAGGATGATTGCTGATTGAGGAATTGATTGAAGATTTGATTGTTTGACTCATTTGGAATAACTTGTCCAAATCTAGCTTACCACAAATTCTCAGAGAAACTTAGGAAAGAAACCATTTTCTCTCCTAGCCTATAATATGTAAGAATTTTGTTAGGGCTCCTTGTCAGAATATTTTCAATGAGCATTTTATTATACAACAAATTTTCTTTGGAGACCTCCTTCCTCCTGCTTACAGCTCTCACTTGGCTTCTAATTTCAGCTCAAGCTGTGCAACCACCAGCGATTTCATTCCCCATCTATCTCTAGCCCCCTCCCCAACCAAATCATATCCATATTTTTTTTTCCAGAATGCAAAATATAGAAACAAGCATCTGTTTGGACAAAATCAGTTTTCACTTGTGAAAAGTGGATGCTTTGTAAAATCACAGGCAACAAGAAAAATGTCAGAGAATGGAACCAAATGTTGGAGGGGTAATAAAACCTGCAGTTCCTGCTTGGATGAGCTGAGGAAGAGGTTTGCTAAAGATTAAATAGACAGGACATACACCGACTGTCATTGGTCTTTGAGTTCCAACATCCCTAGCTTGGTTTAGACCCTACTGAGGGTCCGCTGAGGCTTGATTTCTCACATTAAAAATATGGATACGAGACTCCTATCTATACATTGTGCTGTGAGCAGATATGTGGGATCATTCGTGTGAAAAGGAGACATCTGTTTCTTTGTTTTCACAAAGTGGTGTTCCAAAGGGCATTTCTTCTTCAATAAGAAAAGTCGTCCAGACTCTCACTTCCAAACAGTAATGCTTTGAGAAGTTCTCAATGTAGTGAACTCTAATTATGTCTGTAGTGTATAGAAAGGATGTTGTGTGAATACTTGATTCTTTAGTTCTGAGGTCTTTCCATCTTTATCACTTAAGCCCAATGACAAGCTCAACAAACTCTTTTTGGTTACCATTTTTTTATGTGCCAGACACCAGACAAGACGAAAGGACACTGACTGTAGTCTTAATGGAGAAGCAGGAAACTTCACAATAACTAGCTAAAACAGAATGATATGCAAGGGAAATTTGGAATAAAAGCATAGCCTCTGCAGGTTTCAAGAACTTTCTAAAGTTTTTGTGTACATGCTCACACTTCTTATGTGTCAGGACTGCATCCCCACATAGTAAGATTTCAATACATATTGAACAAGTTTTTAAAAATCTGAGCACTTTTTGCCAAAGCTGGTAATTATTACACATACTCTTTGATTTCACAAAGCTAGATTCTGTGTCTTAAGAGAATGATTTTGAAATTTCTTAGGATATTTCAACTTTATTTTTTAAGGGAGTTTTAGAGACAAAGTATGTTATATTTTACCATGCATTCCATTGCCCCCACCAGTCCTAAAGCAGAAATTGAGTGATGGAAATTATACAGCAATTTTAAACATTTGTATTTTTAGAATTACTAGTGTTATATTTCAATAAGTTAACCGCATAAAAACAATATTTCTTTCCCACTAACTGCATTTCTTCAATTCAAGTCAACATAATCCTCTCTACCATGAGCTCTGGACTGTACCTTGAAAAAAACAGAAACGTCAACTCTATTCTTTGACCTTAAGGAGTTTATGTCTTAATGGTGTTTATAATGTACAGAGTTATGTTATTTATATAGACATAACAGATAACATTATAGAAACATACCAAGAAAACATGTAAATGGAAGATTATGTGATTTGTGTATAATTGCTGCACAAGTTGAGGAAGCTTTCCTGGAAGAGGTAGAGTTTGGATTGAATCCTGAAAAATCCAGTAACAACTAATGTGGAAGCATTAAAAGGAGGGCATGAGTAGCATAAAAACCAAAAATAGGAATGCAAATAAGCATGGTTGTATAGGATCAGGAGGGCAGGTTGGAATTTAAGGATTCTTTGGCAAATACCTCTTTTTTAAAAAATTTTTATGTTTTTATTTATTTTTGAGAGGAGAGAGAGAGAGAGAGCACGAGCAGGGGAGGGGCAGAGAGGAGACACAGAAACTGAAGCAGGCTCCAGGCTCTGAGCTGTCAGCACAGAGCCCAATGTGGGGCTCAAACTCACGAGCCATGAGATCATGACCTGAGCCAAAGTCAGACACTTAACTGACTGAGCCACCCAGGCGCCCTGGCAAACACCTCTTAATTGCACAAAATAAAGTCAAAACTTTCAAGCCCGGAATTCAAATACCTTCAAAATATGGATCCATCCTGACTTACTTGTTTTGTTTCTGCCTATTCCTTAATGACTAAGTCAGTATTGGACTTCCCAATCTCCATGTGGTTTACTTAAATTTCCTGTTCTCTTTGAATGACAGACTAATTTCTACTTTCCATTTCATTTCTATAAAACAATAATTTATCTGTGTTAGCACTTACATGAAGGGTTCTTGTCCTCCTCTGAACTCAGTTACCATTTATTGCCTGTATATTAATTTTTATTTTTGCATACATTATATTGATATTTTAATTTCTTTTTCAAAACCACTCCAAATTGGAATTGTAAACACCCTTAGGAAGGTGAACTTCTAAAAGAAGTTTACACCCGATATTTGGCCATATATTCTTATACACCCTAAGCATTCAATCAATAGTCATAGTGATCCATTTATTAGCAGACAAAGGGACATATGGAAGGCAGACATCCTTTTCAACATTTCTGAAATCTTACATAATTTCTCTTCTGACTCTGTTTCAATTCCCATA
The DNA here is from genome assembly GCF_018350215.1 of Panthera leo. Taxonomy (NCBI): domain Eukaryota; kingdom Metazoa; phylum Chordata; class Mammalia; order Carnivora; family Felidae; genus Panthera; species Panthera leo. The sequence goes on along the minus strand of NC_056690.1, from coordinate 59,411,595 downwards.
CTTGTTTCTAGTACTGATTCTACCACCATTATGTCACTATGGAACCTCCCCCACTCACCTAAGCTCTTGGGTCTCCAGAGTATTTGTTTGCAAAGAGTTAATAAGAGTTACTTTGTTGAGTTTATTTGAAAGAAGAAGGCTTGAAGAAAAGATGTGTTGTAAATCTTGACCCATTGCTTTAGACTCTCTCTCAATTTCCAAAGCCAACAGTGTGGGCAAAAGAGTACAGTTTCTTTTGACACAAATGCAAGCAGACAAGGGAGCTGAGAAAATGGACCTCAGTAAGGGAGGGAGCAATGACAAGAAGACAATCTTATCATATGAAATATTTAAGTGGCTGCAATATTGTTCCTCTTGGCAGCTGGGTCTTGATACAACTGAGGAATGCTGAAGGCTACTTAACTTAAAAGAATTCATCCTCCAGAGTGGATGTGATCCTCCAGAGCAGACATCATTTTTCAGTTTTTTATGAACTGAATTTGGACATGACCCATCCCCTGGAACTCTAATCCCTTCTCATTATTATAAGGCTGTTTTGTGATCATAGCCTTAGAGACCTAGTATGAAGACTCCTTGCAGCTGTGGAAATGGATGTGTGGCTGGCCCCAGAGACAACTAAGTTCAACCAAGGAAATAAAGTTTGCAACCCACGACTTGGAGTCAGAACTTTTTTCCTATGCCTGTGGCTCACTGTGGACACCAGTGTCCCATGCCAAGACAGCATTTAAATACCAAGAGATGAGATACATCACTGCACAGGCATGATGCCTGGCACCCACGCTATCTCCAGATGGCTTGATGTGCAGAAATAGCCTTTGGGATCAAACTCAATGTGGTGAAGTCCAAACTCGTGATCTGTCCCTTAGGGCTTCTCTATAGTACAAGTCCCCTCGGTTGCTTAGAGGCACAGCTCACAGTCTGTTAGGGTGCAGTTGAATATCATAAATTATCCTCCTCACCAATAGCACAAACATTTATTGAGGTCCTACCATCTGTAGAACACTGCACTAGCATTTAGAATATAGAGGAATATGGCATGATCATTGCCCACAACTGCTTCCAGGCCAATAGGGGACAAAGGCATATACAAGAAAACATAAACATCTATATGAGTTTGCATAATAATGCCACATAATTTTTGCATGGAAAAGGTGAGGTAGAATTTCAAAGCAGGGAGCTACGACTTGAATTCTGTAGTGAAACACCCAAAAGACAGCCTTCATAGATGTTATTACCAGGAGTTATCTTCTAGAGAAGTGCTAAAACTTTCTGTGATGATGAACATGTTCTGTTCTGCACTGTCCAATATGATAACCATTAGCTGCATATGGCCATGAGCACTTGAAATGGGCTAGTGTTATTACTGAGAAACTGAATTTAACATTTTAATATTAATTTAATTTTAATAGCCACATAAGGCTAGTGACTTTCATATTATACAAAGCATTTCTTGGATATCTATCCCTTCTCTAGCACATGGAGACATAGGCACAGACCTGTTGTGCTGGCTATATTCAAGGAAGGGGTAAATTATTTAGAGACTGTTCTAATTCCTAGTCCAGGAAATCTTGACCATGCACGACCTTATATTCAGTCTTACCAGGAAGAAAAGCACCATTCTCACTACATAGGATAGGCGCAGTTGCTCTCAAATGAACATTGTGTTGTTATAAAAAATTGAGGATCACTAGACTGTACATTTCATGAGGGCCGGGGCTTCCTCTAACTTATTCACTGCTATATCTCCAGCATTTAGCAGAACACATGGCACACAATAAGTGAACAGTAAATATATACATGAATTAGTAAACAGATTCATGGACAAAACGTTCCATGTATTATTCTAAATATCTTGAGGTGGTGAATTGAACCACCTCAATTTGGTGGGAAAAACTCCCTTATCTAGTTGAGAATCACCACTCACCTGCAGGACGGGCATGAATCAGACTGCATCTAGCATGTGGCCTGGCACATCTCAAGTGCTCAATCAATATTTATTGAATAAACTTGTTATGTTTGTTTCTGTAATTGCTTCTCTCAGTTAACCATTTATAACAGGAAATGTGTCCACTTACATTTTTCTTATCGCTTGGAATGCCTATCACAGGAACTTAGCACACAAAGGTTCTCTAAACTTCAATAGAATTATATGGGCAAGCAAAGGCATTTTTGAGCAGTCACAGCTCTTTCAGAAGTAACAAGGTGGAAAGGACTAGATATTGTTTATCCTTTTTTTATAGCTTAATTTCTTATGAAGGTTTAGCGGGAGTAACTTTTCAATAGAAAGAACATAAATATCTACCTTGCACAGTGAGAATTTTGGGGGTAAGCAGTGTGAAGTCCCTATTTCTATTTTTGTAAATTTTAAAGTGCTATTTCTGCCTCATCTGTCCTCCTGTCTTTCTAGCACTTCTCTCTTAGTTTAATAATTTCTCACATACATCTTTTATATAGATAAGTCAAAATGTATTTCCGTGAAAACCAAGAAAAAAGAAGAAAAGCTTTCTGCAATCCTGGTGCCTGTGATATGAACACACATTGATACACTTGATCTCTCCCAGTGGAACGGGCACGGGAATTAACCCACACACTGGCACATGAACTTCTTGTTTCTGCCAAACGTGTCAGCTGAGATGGGTTTGCTAATTTATTTATGGGGACATATGTCAATGTCACTCTGAGAAAATGCTTCCAGGACACACAAAAAAACTGACTGCTGTCAGGACTGACCTTATGCGTAGGTGGAAGAGCCACCTGCTCACTCACTTCTTGAAAGATTAGGGGATCCAGAGAGCCCTGCCTCATCTCAGTCCTTGTTCAAAGAGTCTTTCTAACTGAACTTCCCATGGCTGCCATCTGAGTAAATCAGTTCCCTTAGGAAAGAAGTGTGCCCTACTCTGCTAAGTGTAATCAGAGAGCAGGTTTTGACAGGGGTTGGAAGCAGGCATGAGAATAAAGGGGTAATACTTAACACCAGGTCAGAGGTGGAAGGGAGGGGTATAAAATCATGAGGCTGGAGGCCAAAAAACTTCGTTGTCTCTAGAGATTTCTGAGATACAACAATGAAGTGTAAGTAATGCAAATGGGGCATCTATTCACATCTTAATTCCAAATCTCAGATGCATAATCCAACATAAAGTTAGTCATTTTGCAGCACTAACCACAATAAAACAATTTCCACATCTCTGTTTTATGTTCCATAAGGGGCACGGTTTTCCTGCGGGTATCTGAGATCCTTATAACTTTCTTTAACACCTAGGATCCAAAGCTGCTCACACTCAGCAGGCAACAAAAGAGGTACCTGTCCTAGAATCTTTGTTTGCCTTCATGTCTCCTGTTCAATAGAACCATTGTCGCTGCCTCTGTGATCACGGAGTCTCTGGACCCTGACTGTTTGGGCTTTTGATGTCTACCTGCCTAGCTGACTTCCCTGGAATGTGGCCTATGACCTGCCAACTTCCTGTACCTTCCAGCCCCCACTTGTGTGACCAAGCCCCCAGCCCTGTCTCCTCCTGGTCTGCCTGAAACTGTCGCTGTCCTCTCCTCAGCATGCCACCCAGGGTCCTGCCTGAAACAACAAAGAGACATCAAAGCTTTACTACAAGGCTGAGACAACTGTTAGGATTGCTATCTTTGCCAATAGTCTGGTGGCAGTGGTCCTTGTGGGAAAGGAGGTAGAAAGAACATTAGAAATAGTGGCAGAAAGGCAGAATATAGTCTCTGCTATTGTCAGCTGCATGACCTTGGGTGATAGACTTAAAACTCTGAGCTTCAGTTTCCCTATCTATAATTGGGCGATACTAATATCCACCTTGATGGCTCTTGGGAGAATTAAATGTTTAAAAGTGCCCAGAACAAGTCTTGGCACATAGTAGGTAATCAATATGAAGGGGATTCTTTTCTTCCTTTCTTAAAATAACTGAGCATGAGTCCAAGGTGAAAGTTGAGATTAGCTGATACCAATTTACTCCTTTGAGCTAGGACCTCTGCTTTTTACATCTTAATTCTATAGGCAATGCCCTTCTATGACGGAGTTTCCCCTTACATAGTTTTGGCAGAGGATCTGTGAAGTTCTTTGATGCCTGATAATCCAAATGTTGGATTCCCAGAATCTTCCTCCCAAATCCAGGAGTCTCAATAGGTGCATTCATTAGTTCACAACTGGCAGTGCAGCTTCAGCAAAGACAGATGTGACTGAAGGGAGACAAAGCAATCATGAGAAAGACAAGATATGGTAGGATATAATATGCTAAAGGCCATGAAGGTAAGGAGAAATGTGAGGGAAAGAAGAATTAAAAGCCAGGGATTAATGGAAGGAGAGAGAAAGAATGAAGACATTAGGAAGGCTGGGAAAATGTGAAGAATGTAGAAAACCCAGAGAAGACTGGGGTTCCTAGTATGATTGGAGAGGTTACAAGATACTGGTAATTTGACTTCAAGGCCTTGGAAATATTTTTTTTACAATGTAAATGACGATGGAAATAAGAACCTAAAATAAGAAATTTTGAATCAATTCTCACTTCTTTCGAACACCTATATTTTATCTTTCTTTTCACAGCTGTTTTGTCTTTGCTGAACTTTTTTAAGGTTTATCCTTCAGATTCCAAACCGACGCCAGAACTGGGCCTTGTGTTGCATTAGGTTTCATATGCCTTATCCAGAATCCCTGTGTAGATATACAACTATCTGAGCCCTAGGACCACGTGTTTGTTGTACCCCAAAAAGGGCCTAGACTGGTGCTGTGCATATAGTGTTTAATAAACCAGGCATGGTGTTAGCTCTTCAGTCAAGCATCCATGTATCTCCTGAGAGAGTTAATGAGTGATACCAACAACTTTTTTTTAAATTTTTTTTAACGTTTATTTATTTTTGAGACAGAGAGAGACAGAGCATGAATGGGGGAGGGTCAGAGAGAGGGAGACACAGAATCTGAAACAGGCTCCAGGCTCTGAGCTGTCAGCACAGAGCCTGACGCGGGGCTCGAACTCACGGACCACAAAATCATGACCTGAGCCGAAGTCAGCCGCTTAACTGACTGAGCCACCCAGGTACCCCTACCAGCAACTTTTCAAAGAGGCTAGTCTGCACACAGAAGCTTTGGGTGTGAGGCACAGCTTTTTCTGGGAATCGGGAAACCACACACAATGGAAAAGGGGCTCTGAGTAAATAGGATAAAGACTGTTTAGCCTGTCATCCAAAAACAGTTTCAAAGGAGACTATCCTCAGTACTTCAGATGCTTCCCTCACAATCCTCACAACTGAGTTCATGCCTCCGAAGATGTGTTTGCTATTGTTGTTAGTTTTTTTTTTTAAATTTTATTCTGAAGTTTCTTTCCATGGGTAGATATTCATACAATCAGAAAAACCATGGCTAGTGTTCCTTACAAGAAAAGTAGTCAGTAGTTTAAAGAGCCTTCTTCCCCATCTGCCATCTTAAAATTCCCATGCATTCCTTTCTCAGGAAAATATCATGGCAAAAGAAAGATAGTAACTTATAGTATGAGGACAGGAGTTTGAATTTGACTCTCTCTGATTTCCACCCGTCTGGTAAAGAATCAAATGGCAAGAATGGAATTAGCAGTGGATTAAAAGTCCTATCTCTGTGAATTTGGATAAATTGGGTAATCTTGCCAAGCTTCAGTTTTCTCATCAGCTAGATGGCAAGCATTGTGCGAGCTGACACATGTAAACTCACAGAACACAGTGCCAAGTTCATGATAAAATCTCTATGAATGTTCATTTGTACATGTTGGCTTGTTTGTGTGTGTATCCTTTGTCTTGTAGGTGTTATTAAATATGGTATTGTTGGACTGGCTTGTGATCTGATTCCTATTTACTCCAAGTTTCTCAAAAAACAAAAACTCAGCATCTGAGTTTTGAGGTGGTAGCAGTGGTGCTGGAGGTGAGGGAGACAAAGAAAAAAAATCTAAGGGCACCAAATAAGACTCTTCACTGAAGCAAGATTTGCTTATCTTATCATCTAGAAAAGAAATAAGACTCTAATTAAAGTATTAGAGATAGAAAGTCTTCCACTTTACCCATAAGTGGATATATTATTAACTCATTATTCCTCTATAGCCCTTCCCAATTATTGTGTGATATAATAAAAGAAAACTGGACTTGATTCAGGAGGTCTGGATTTTAATTCCATCTATGACATTTACTAGTGAGTTGAACTTGGTCTGGTGACTTAACAGACAAGTCTTAGATTCCCCATATGTACTGTGAGGGTCCTCTGCTAAAGGATCATGGTTAAAGACCGATGAGGTAGACTCATCTGGATAACTTGTGTGTAGCCACCATTACATGACTGTCTATAGAAACCAATAGTAATCTCTAAGGAGGAGGCAAGTGGGATTCGTTCCATTTTTAGGTGACAAAAATAAGGATCAGTGAAATGAAGTCTCAAAGTTAATGGCAGAAGCATGATTGACACTTAGGATGCCTGATGCCTAGTTTAGAGCTGTCACCTCTTAAACTGTATAGTACTCCTGGCTTTGTGAGTAGGCACATTGGGATAGTGGAGGTCCAGTGTCTAAATAATGGGGCAGCCCCTGTCCTGGATTACTAAATGCAGCCATTCATTCTCAAGTTAAAATTTTATATCCACCATTGCATCAGCCCCAGAAGGCACAGAAAATTCATCTCCAATCCCACACCTATCTTAGGAATGACCACCACTTGCATCCTGAATTTGCTAGACCCCTGGTATTTATACCACTTACACCTGGTTTTACACCATCCCTGACTACAGATTCATTTCCTATTTCCATATTTTCATAGACAACGGGATGCATTTGTCCTATCACATTTTATACTTCTGAGATGACACTAACCACTGTTAGTCAGGTGTCTATCACAACATCATCACTGGGTGAGCACACCCATCATAACTTATAGAATGAGTTAAGCAGTTGAAAAAAAAATCTTGGTAACAATACTAGAGCACCCTTTAAGTAAGGCTGACTCATCAGTTCTTTTCATGGCACAGAGGACAATATTGCCAAATGCATGAGCATGAATATCCAATTAGAGAAGCACTGAGAACATTTGGAGTTAGAACAGTACCAATCCCCTCCCAAACCAGTATACGTTACCAATGCTTTCTTTTCTGTGTATACAAAACAGAGATTTTCATAAAAATCTATATTTAAATAAGTCTAAAAGAACTTTTTCAATTAAAATAAACTGAACATAAGAAAATGGTGTATCAGAGTGTAATTGGCAATTTTTGTTTGTTTTTCATTCATAAAACATTTGTTTCTCTTACATCTTACAACAGAGGTCTTCCCACATGACCTGACGTTTGGTTTCTTCTACTATCAATTCATTCAGACTTCTTCCAGCAGCTGCCTTGAGTACACTCTCAAGTGTTGACTCTGCCTACAAATGTGATGGCAGTGCTCTCTGTAGTTTAGGGTGAGAGAGTCATTTTCCACTACTTTTTCTTGCACATATCTAGTTAGATCAGCCCTCTGTCCCAGGGTGAGATCATTTGTACAAACTGTATGCAAAACAGATTTTGTAATTGCTTCTTCAAATACATTAGATTTACACTTAATTGTTACTATGAAGAAGAAAAAGCATAGACAATCTTATTCTGGAGTCAGTTTTCTTGAATTTCTCATCTTTAAAATGAGTTTTAGAGGGGCACCTCGGTGGCTCAGTCGGTTGGGTGACCGACTTCAGCTCAGGTCATGATCTCATGGTCTGTGGGATTGAGCCCTGTATCTGGCTCTTTGCTGACAGCTCAGAGCCTGGAGCCTGCTTCAGATTCTGTGTCTCCCTCCCTCTCTTCTCCTTGCCCCCGTTGTGTTCTATCAAAAATAAATAAACATTAAAAAATTTTTTTAATAAAAAAATAAAATGAGTTTTAGAAGGTTTTGATTTGTGGGCATCCTGAAAAGTTTATGTAGAATAATTCATATGAATATACTTTTTAAAAATAGAGGCACCTGGGTGGTTCAGTCAGTTAAGCATCCAACTCTTGATTTTGGCTCAGGTCATAGTCTCCTGGTTTGGGGGATTGAGCCCAACGTTGGAGTCTATGCTAACAGCACAGAGACTGCTTGACATACTCTCTCTCCCTCTCTTTCTGCCCCTCCCCTGCTCATGCTCTCTCACGCTCTCTCTCTCAAAATAAATAGATTTTAAAAAAGAATATACTTTTCAAAAATAAAAAATACACATTCAAAACTTACTCTTCACTCTTATTATTTTGCTTTCTTATGTCTGAAGATAATTCTGCTAAAAGTGCTAACAACAAAATAAGACTATTAAGCTTTAAAATCAGTTAAATAAAAAAAAAAAAACTTGGTGAAGAACAGCTGGCCAAGGTGCCTTTGCTAAACTGGAAAGTTATGAGGAAAGTATAATGAGATTATGTGGAGAACACAGACCCTCACCCCAGCCCCCCTTTGCTTCCAAGTCTGAGTGACCACAGTCTCATATAGATGACATCCAACTCCATTTGAACTTGCAAGGACTAAGGAGAAAGGAAACTCAAAACCTCAGTCATGGACTGCCAAGATTTTGAAATATTATTAGACCTTGGATCATGAATCTGAAGGCAAAAATGAATCAATCAATTCAATATTTATGTGCAAATCACTCTGCTAAAACCAACAAAAAATATCTTGATCTTTATACACTAAGACAAATGATTGAGAGGTAATATGATTGGAAGTAGACATAATAAAAACAATGCCTTATGTTTATGTAGTGACTTAAAATTTACAAAGGAATTTCACACACATTCTTATTTTGTCCTCACAATAATTTGTGGAAGAGGCATTATTCCCATTATAGATGAGAGAGATTAATCATTTTCTCAAAGTCACACAGACTAGTTAGGTGGCAGAAGATAGGGACTATGGATAATTCACTGGTGCATCTCCAGCCCCTAGCTACCACTGTGATATGTATTTTATGTGACAAAGGAGTATTTCAAAAAGCACGAGGTATACAGGGTGCCTGGGTGGCTCAGTCGGTTAAGCGGCTGATTTCGGCTCAGGTCATGATCTCGTGGTCCGTGAGTTCAAGCCCCGCATCGGGCTCTGTGCTGACAGCTCAGAGCCTGGAGCCTGTTTCAGATTCTGTGTCTCCCTCTCTCTGATCCTCCCCCGTTCATGCTCTGTCTCTCTCTGTCTCAAAAATAAATAAACGTTAAAAAAATTTTTTTTTTTTTAAAAAAGCACGAGGTATAGTTCTGATGAGTAAAATAACTCACTAGGCTAGTTGGTTAGGGAATGCTTCATAGATACCATGAAACTTACTTAGGGACAGAGGGGGTGGGAAAAATTCAAACATCCCAAGGGAGTGGCATATAGATATCCCAGTTGGAAGGAATTAAGAAAAAAAAAAAAAAAGCAAAAGAAGTAGGAAATTGTGTGGAATGTTCCAGAGGATTCATGTACTGGCTCCATGGCTTGACCTCCATTGATCAGATTCATTCATGACCTTTGACTTTTATAATTTTGGAATGAATCATATGACTTGACCTGGAAGCAATTGTTTCAACCATCTGAGTCACAGGGGGCCAGGATGAATTGGTGACATTGCCAGTAGGGACGTATTGTTGGATACAGTGGTATAGCTGTAGTGCTCATGGTAGAAGTGAAATTAATAAGCAGGAGGTAAAAACTACTTAGTCTGTAGAAACAAGAAATAATGAAACTGGGGACCCTTAACATGCCAAACTAGTGCAGGGCTGTGGGGCTTGGCACCTGCCTGCCCCTGCTGTACATATATAGCCGTCAGTTTCCACAGCTAATAAGCAAGCAGAGGGAATGACAGGCTTTACCTAATGAAAATGGCAGCTATCAGTCTGTGACTCAAAAGGTCTGGCTCCAATTCCTCTTACAGTTGATGATTTGATCCTTGTCGAATTAGTGGGGTTGTAACAAGGAGGCTACATGTGAAAGCTGCCAAGTGTTCCTTTTAAATCCTCTCCAACTTTTTCTTTTCATGCTTTTCCACAGAAAATTGTGTCTACTTGTAATAGTGTGTGTGTGTGTTTTACTTCCTCTCCCTCGAAAGAATGTTATTCTTTACTGAATAACTATTACCAATAGCAGCATCAACTTACAATTAGGAAATTTCAAAAATGTCTAGTTGGGTCAATATTTAACTTAAGAATGTAATGTCTTTTGTCAAGTATCACATTTACCTTGAAATTTTGTTCACCATCCAAATGCAAAATCACATTGTGTGCTCATCATTTATGGTCTCATTGTACACCATGTGGCTTCTAGCTCTGACCTGATTGGTACTGAAATAAATTTGGTCTCAGATGGTTGCTTTTTACAACAGACTCCCTTCCACAACATGGCTTGGAGAGCTAGAATGAACAGCAACTTAACTAATCTGCCTTACATAGGACAGCACAGTGTTTAAGTTATAAGTTACTGGAATGCTCTGAAATGTACCAACCTCACTAGCCACACCACAGACCCTTCCTCCTCACCGTCAGAGCCTCTCCCATTTTCCCATCTCTAGGTCTCACAATTGGGAACATATATTTTTAACAATTAATGTACGTTTTTCAATATTTTAACAGATTGCTCAAGATACTCAACAGAGGTAGGTAGAACAGGAATTTTCAACTTATTTTAGAGATGCAGTGAGGCAAAGGTGTTTGAAAAGACTTTTGGAGATCAGATCCCTCTACCTGACTCTGAGTCCAGTCCTCTTTCGATCACTAATATTCTATGATTCTTTTCCATAATTCTATGACTTAAAATCTGGTCAGAGAAAGCTATGAAGGAGAGAAACATCAGAGATCACATATCAAATAACTGGGGTTACAGCAGTTTCTCAAAAAGCCAACAGCTAGTAAACCAGGGAATAAGTACTATACCTCAGGGCTTTTGAATTCAAGTGCAATAATGTGGCCTTTCTAGTCACTATAACACCTGATCAGAAACAGGTAACAAGCTAGGGTAGCCTTAAATCACACTCCATGCAGACTTTTGAGAGTAACCCAGCAGTGATCAGACAACAAGCAGTGGTATGGTCAGCTTGTCCGCTCTAGATTCCTGAAGAACAGGCTCCGCTTGAAACAAACAGCAGAAACATGAAGTGCTTACAAAGAAATCAAATCAAATCAAATCAAATCAAAGCAGCATTTGACTCCTTAAGGAAATGTTCTCCGAGGCAGCAGCCAACATGGCTGTCATGTAGGGATGTGTGGTGTGAAGGCAGCCATCCATTCAGGCCACTGGCTACCAACAGCTGACTCTAGGAGTAGTATTTGAATCTACCCTGAGGGGGGCCAGAGCCCACAGACAGCTGGGCCATCTGTTCCGATAATACCACATTACTCTCTACACTCAGTAATGAAGGCTCCTGAGTAATCTTTCATCAGAATGACTTCACAGCATTAAAAATGTATTTCAATACATAGCTTGTTTAAATATTTAACCCTCTTCGGCTTTGAGAGATTGATTCAGAGCTGCAGTGTTTATATGGGCAGGAAACATTGATTTTCATATGCATGCATGCATTAATTTAGGAAGACTTGGGCACACACCAAAGGTTTTGATAAATGGATCTTTAAATCTCGGACTTTAATGGAGAATATTGGTTTGCCGCCCAGATCCCATCCCTCTGCCAGTATTTAAATATTTTCAATTCTCATTTCCCGATGGTGAGGGGAGAAAGTCAGTAGACGAACAGATTTTAGAGAATTATTTTGGGTAAAGTTTGTTTACACAACACACACACACACACACACACACACACAGATATTATTCATTTTGCTGGCCTGCAGTGGGAGCTATTTGTGCACAGGGCTGTCCAACTTTTATTAGATCTGTCGGCAGCTCACCTTCTGCTGATATCTTGTCAATAAATCTGAAGACTGCAGTGTATATTCAGCACATGCAGGACCCAGGGACCGAAAACCCTCTTATGAATTTCTTTGTGAGGTGACATCTTTTAAACTGATTCCAGTACCCAGACTTACCTTATTTGTTCTACCTTCCCCACTCACTTTATTGAGCCTCCCACGCTGGGAGTTCTGGTTAACTCTGACGATCTTTGCAGACTTAAACACCTCACTGTGTTTGAAAGACCAGTCTTGATATTCAGGAAGGTCTGTAAGACTTCTAAGGTTTCCTTAGCTTTCACCTGCTAGGTGCTGGATAAATAATCATTATTAACATCACACATGCAATCCCTTTACCTGTATAGATTACTACTCAATATTACCACCTTCCCCTTCTCCCTAGATATTAGCAACAGTCCCATGAGATGTTTAGCTAACATTATCACCACTGAGTAAATGGGGAAAAAAAGCCTCAGAGAGTTTAAACAACGTTTCCAAGTGCAAAGAGCTGCTGAATGGGTATGACTTAGCTTTTTAAATTGTTCACCGTGTGAAGACAGTTCAGTCTTTTAAGATACATATGCATGGATTAATTAATACACTTAAAACAAGATCTATTGATTGCATATTAAGTATCAGAAACAGTTTTGGCACTAGGAATATAGTGGTAAATAGGATAGAGTCCTGCTCTGAAGGAATCTAAAGAAGGAAAAAGGCTTTGGAGCAGAGAGTTAGAAAATGCGTGAGCAGAGTGATAAAGATAAAAATGGTTATCATGGAAAGAGACTCTCTGCAGAGATGATCAAAATTCAGTGTTCAGTTCAATGTTAACAAATCCCAAGTGCAGACTTTCTCCACCTATTCATCAAGAGAATCAAGTCCTGATGACTTAAGATATCCAATGAATGTGCTAAATTAACTTCTTTACCATGCTTCTAAAATGGTGCTACTTATTGTGTTATTCTTGGAAGAAATGAGAAAATGGTTGCCCATCATTTTCTATGTTTTTTGGTTGAGTCCAGGAGAGAATTAGTGAACTGGATCATGAAAAGTTTTCTGGAAGAAAGAGAGAAGAACTGAAGTTTCAATTTTATTTATTTATTTTTTTATGTTTAGCTACATAATACATATGCATAGTTAAAAAATATAGTTCTAGGGGTGCCCAGGTGGCTCAGTTGGTTAAGCGTCCGACTTCAGCTCAGGTCATGATCTCGCGGTCTGTGGGTTCGAGCCCCACATCGGGCTCTGTGCTGACAGCTCGGAGCCTGGAGCCTGTTTTAGATTCTGTGTCTCCCTCTTTCTCTGACCCTCCCCTGTTCATGCTCTCTCTCTCTCTCTCTCTCTCTCTGTCTCAAAAATAAATACATGTTAAAAAAATTTTTTTAATAAAATAAAAAATAGTTCTGAACGGCAGTCTCATGCCCCAGTACATCTCCTCTATAGCCACTCAGGCTGTGTCTTCTGGTAATCACCCCCATGTTTCTAAACATTATGCATATTGTACTATGTCTTATATTAATTTTATACATAATTTCTCATACATCATCTGCATCTCGTCTCCCACATGTATCCAAAATTGTATGTCGATTTGTTAAAACAATAGTTATATTAACATTGTAGTAATTATATTAACAGTGCTCACTACAGAGCCTAGTAATAATGTTGTTATTGCCTTCTCTTTCTTCACAGCAATTTGCTTTCCATCAGTTTTCTGTTTGCCTTTCCTTTTCTTTCTTGCTCCAGTAAACACAAAGCCTATATTTTTCCTAAACATTCTACCATATCGGATGTACTTTTATCTCTTTATTCCTTGAAGACTTCCCTACCACACCTCTCTATCCTCTGACTATAATCTAGGCCTAAACCCTATCTCTAAGAATGTTTCTCATTATAGTCTAAGGAATTCTTTTAAATTCTCTCCTACTATGATTACATTTGTTCCTGGATATGATATCTTAAATGTTTTCCTGGTTGACTAACTGCATCTTTCCAGAGCGCATCTTTAAAAAAAAATTTTTTTTTAATGTTTATTTATTTTTGACAGAGAGAGAGACAGAGCATGAGCGGGGGAGGGGCAGACAGAGGAGACACAGAATCCAAAGCAGGCTCCGGGCTCTGAGCTGTCAACACAGAGCCCAACACAGGGTTCGAGCTCACAGACCGCAAGATCATGACCTGAGCCAAAGCCGGACGCTCAACCGACTGAGCCACCCAGGCGCTCCTCCAGAGAACATCTTTCTGCTGCTTCTCACAAAAGGGTGATTGGTAGGTGAATTTTTCTGAGCCTTGTTTGTTTTTATTTTGTCCACATATTTAATGAATAGTTTGGCTGTCTACCTTAATTCCAGGTTGAAAATAATATTTACTCAGACTTCCGAAGATATTAATTTCTAGTATTCATTCCTGCCGTTTTGAGAAGATAATCCATATAAATTATTACTTTATGTATAACTAATAATTCTATCAAGGCTTCCTGTTCTGAAACATCGTGATGATTTTTCTTAGGGTCATTATATTATTTTTCATTATGCTGATCACCAAATGAGCATTCCTCTTTCAATGTAGAGTTCCATACCTTTATATTTGAAAAAAATCACCTGTTGTTATTTTTTGGATATAGCTATTTGTTATTCTTATACTTTCTTATACTCTGGAGTATATCTGCTGCTTAGGCCCTAGATGGATAATGTAAATCCTTTGTCTTTTTTCTTATAGTTTTCATTTCCACTGTTTTTGCACTACACTTCATGGAAGATTTGACTTTATCTTCCAACTTTACTTTGTTTCTCAAAAATAATATTTTACTCTTGCAAAAATGTATTATTTTTTAATATTAAACTTTAATGTATCTATTTTCATTGAAGTGCAGTTGATATACAATATTGTATTAGTTTCAGGTGTACAACAATAGCAACTCGACTCAATGTTTGTATACATTATAAAGTGACCACCAACCTAAATGTAGCTGCTGTCTGTCAGCACACAAAATTGGTACAATATTATTAGATATATCCCCTGTGTTGTAAATTGCATCCCTGTGTTTATTTTACAACTGGAAGTTTGTATCTTTTAACCCCCTTTCCTTATTTTGCTCATTCACACTCCTCCTTTCTGGCAGCCACCAGATTGTTCTCCATTATCTATGAGTCTGTTTCTGTTGTATTTTGTTCGTTCATTTGTTTGTTTTTTAGATACCACATATAAGTGAAATTATAATGTATTTGTCTTCCTCTGTCTAATGTGTTTCATTTAGCATAATACCCTCTAGCTCCATCCATTTCGCCACAGATGGCAAAATTTCATCATAATCTACCATTATCTTGGCTATTGTAAATAATGCCACCGTTGAACATAGGGGTGCATATACCCTTTTGAATTAGTGTTTTCATTTCCTTCAGATAAATACCCAGAAGTAGAATTGCTGGATTGTATGGTAGTTCTATTTTTAATTTTTTGAGCAACATCCATACTGTTTTCCAATAGTGGTTGCACCATTTTTCATTCCCATAAATAGTACATGAAGGTTCTGTTTCCTCTGCATCCTCGCCACCACTTATTATTTCTTGTCATTTTGGTAATAGCCATTTTGAAAGATGTGAAGTGATATCTCATTGTGGTTTTGATTTGCATTTCCCTGATGATTTGTGATGGTGAGCATCTTCTCATGTATTTGATGGCCATCTGTATGTCTTCTTTGGAGAAATGTCTGTTCAGATCCTCTGCTCATTTTTTAATTGGATTGTTTGTTTGTTTTATATTGAGTTGTATTAAGTTCTTTATCTATTTTGGATATTAACCCCTTATTGGTTATAGTAAATATTCAATGCTATTTATAAACAGCATTTTTTGTCTTATCTATGGATTTGGTTCTTTGTAGGTCTGAAGGTAAATAATGAGGTGGTGTTTGTTTATTTATTTTTGTTCCCTACATTATCTATCTCCATCAGGCTAATATTTTCTTCTTCCTTTGAATTCTTCTAATGTATTTGGTGATTCTTCAGTCTCTAACACCTTTTAGGAATGAGGCATAATAAGAGTGCCAACTGAAAAATTATGGTCTTCCAATAGAAATTATGGCATAAGTTCATTTTTCAGTAAATTCCCTCTGTCTCAACCATATAAAATGACTAATAAAATTACCTTTAAAATGAAAAATAAAGCTGTATTAAAAACAACATAAATATCTCTGTGAACCAGAAGGGGATAAAAATACTGCAATAAATGTGGCTAAAGTTCGGATTTCTTTTTTAAAATTTTTTCTTTTTAATGTTTTTTGTATTTATTTTTAAGACAGAGAAACAGAGCATGAGTGGAGAGGGGCAGAGAGAGAGGGAGACACAGCATCTGAAGCAGGCTCCAGGCTCTGAGCCGTCAGCACAGAGCCCAACATGGTGCTCGAACTCACAAACTGTGAGATCATGACCTGAGCCCAAGTCAGATGCTCAACCAACTGAGCCACCCAAGTGCCCCTAAAGTTCTGATTTCTGAGTGTGCTTACAGGAAGCGGCAAGTCTTGTGGATGAAGGGGAAGGGAAAATGTCTGTGTAATGTAATGCCTAAGTCCAAAGGTGAGGTGGGCTCCCTCACTCATGAGAAAAAGAAGCTTAGAGAAGCTCTGTCAAATATTTCCAAGTTTGTAGCTTAGCCTCCTAACCAGGAATTGAGCAAATATGTTAGTTGTGTCTGCACAGGTAGTGAGACCTCTGAATTCACCATGGGACAGGAGATCCAGGCTGCCATTTCAAGACACAATATTTAACTGGAGCTCTAGGACGGGTTGGATGCACCTGCAGAACCTCTACAATGGGGAATATAACTGAATGGAGTGGGAGAAAGAGAGAGAGAAAAAAACTAAATAAATCTACAATAGAAATACAGAAATATAAAATCAACCTAAATCTGCCAACAAGATAAAAAAATCAACAAAGTCCAGATGAAATCACTCCAGATGAGATCACTGCTATAAAGGCAAACTTTATAAATAAACATGATTGCAATGCTCAGAGAAAGTGGGAGGAACTTCCTCCATTAAAACACACTCACAAGATACTATGAAATAAAACATCAGTAAAAAAAAATGGTAGGTTTTTTCAAGAAATTGCTCAGAAATCTTGGAAATAGAAAGTGACAAAATTGAATCAAAATGCTATAAATGGGATAAATTTTAAAAATGAAGTCCAAGAAGGAATTAATGAATAGGAAAATAGTACTGAGGAATTAATTCATAAAAAGCAATTGAAAGATACAGGAAACAGAACTGAAAGACTCTGGACTACCTTCACTTGGAGTTTTAGAAAATGAAGTGAAATAAATAGGAGAAGAGCTGTATTAGAACAGACGAAGGCTAAAAATTTTGCAGAATTTTAAAAAAATATGGTTAAGTCTCTATCAAAATTTGCTTTGTGTGCCAAGAAGGATTTTACATTATAGTAAAATTTCAAAACACCCAAACTTAGTGGAAAATCTTAAAAACTACTAGAGAAAAGAGGACAGCTAACCTGAAAGCAGACACAACGTATTTATTTGTAACTTAAGGAAATTTCTCTTTGCTTAGCTTATGATGACTTTTAAAACTCAGTCTTGAAGTGACTTATAACATGCCACCAAGAAAGTATTCTAAGCAGTCATTTAATTTAGCCCGAGTTTGTTTTCAAATGCCTTTCTCTTTACACTCTGCTTGACTGGCCCAAATTTCTCTTGTGCTTATCTCTTGGAAAAGAGTGCTAAGTTATCTGATGTTTCTTCCTCATCTCCCTTCCTCATGTTTTTTGTTTGTTTGTTTGTTTTTTGTTTTTTTGTTTTTTTGTTTTTGTAGACAACTGTTCTATTGGGAAGTGTGAATGAAGTCACAGAACGATCTTAGTGTCGGGATCTAATTCAGGCATTTTTCCCAAAGTGAGATCTGCAGGAAGATGATCTATGACAAAAAAGGGGGCTCTGTGCTCCCCTTTCAGTTTGAGAAGTATTTCATACTATATATCTTACTCTTAGAGGTATACAATTCGTACAAGGATATCAAAGGCTGTGCAAAATTCTTCACTAACAAAGCCACATAAATTAATTTAATCTCTTTTTTCCTAAATTTTTGGACATAGGACCCACATTTTTAAGTATATACTATATTGTTACATATCCCCCAGGAACATACGTATTATTTAAAAACACAGTGTCTTAGTACACCAAGAAAATACTGTCATCTAATAAAAACAAACTTTTTAATCCCATTGGGAATGATAAAACTGAGATTTTAATCTGAGTTCTGCCACAAGCAATGTGTTACTTCTTTTCTAAAAACAGGATGATAGTTCTTTATGTTTTATAGTTTTAAGATTAATTCTATGAGTAAAACATTATTTCTTTTTTTTTAATTTTTGAATGTTTATTTTTGAGACAGAGTGTGAGTGGGCGAGGGGCAGAGAGAGAGGAAGAGAGAGAATCTTAAGCAGGCTCCATTCCGGGTGGGGAGCCCCCAACACGGAGCTCAATGCCACTAACCATAAGATCATGACCTGAGCCGAAACTGAGACGCTTAACCGACTGAGCCACCCAGGCTCCCCAAAACATATGATTTCAATGATATATGTTAAACCACAGTGAGTGATGCTTTAGTGAATGATAAAGAAGTCCTTTCTCTGTTCTCTGCAAGTGGTACATGTTGGCAAATACCTTCCTGGCTTCCAGGCAGGCTGGACTTTATGCTCAGATGTGACCAGGCTAAGCATGAGAGGATTGTGTTTTCAGAAGGGAAACATGGAGGGAAGCAATCTTGTTTGTCAAGGACTTTTTTTTTTTAATTGAGAAAGCCTAGGCTGAAGGGTAGCATGCAAGATGGTTGTTGTCACAAAATCTCTGAAGTCAATATAAAACGGACAAACCTCAAAGTAGACCCAGGCTTTGTTTCCACACAAAGGAGTTCCCTGAATCTTGAGAACCCCTTAAGAAAAATTAAGTTTCTTGTTGGTGTCATTGAGCAGTAGTAACAAAGGTGACAGTTCTTGGACCTTGGCATTTGAATGAGCACAATCTAAGGTCTATATATAGATTGGTTGTTGAAGCAAAGCAGCTTAATTGTTACAAACAGGGGAAGAGCCATAGCGGGGCACATGCTAACTAGATGAGGAGGGGAGGTCAATTGCAGTCATTCAACAGAACAAGCTAAATACAGTGTCCGAGAATGGTATGCTCCAATCTCTGGTCACAACTTAAACAAGTAATGGATACAGTGGCGGTTGAAGTAAAAGGGATTTCCACAAGTGGATGGAACAAAAAAGTTGTATAAGATTCAAATTAACAAGAAGAGCAATCAGGGGCTACTCACTGGATCAGAGATAAAGTCCCCTTAAGTTTTGGCTCTTAGAAATGTCCCCCGGAGCATTTGTGTGCACCATCCCAGGTCAGAGTTGCAGAAACAGTGTAAGACCCTGAAGCAGACTTATCAAGTGTTGGAAGTATCAGATGGAAGAGACAGTATGGATCCAGTGAATACTCTAAGCATTAAACTTGTTTAAAGCAGTCAGATGCCATCTGAAGATCCTGGCATCTATCTTCCTTCACGATCTGTTCTTTATGTATTGTTTTATGCTTTACAGTTTGGAGATCATTCTTCCTGATAGATAAAATGGAAGTAAAATAAGAGATGAATGATCATTCTGCCTTTGCTGTCATTTTTAACAGTACCTTATCTACCCTAAGCCATGTTCTTCTTCCTGCTCTGTACAAAGCAAAAGTCATCATTTTCCCAAATCCAGTATTTTTTTCTGGCTTTTCACCTCTTTCTGGTTTTTAACTTTCCATGTGAACTTTATAAAGATGCAAGGGACTCATGAACATATCTCTTTGTTTGCATGTCCCTCTTTCTATCTTTGCTTCATGTCCTTCAGAGCATGAGTTCATTGGATAATTCCCATTGTAGTTACTCTGGCCCCGCAGGGAGATATTTAAAATGCAGAGAGGAAGTAAGAATATGCGTAATCAAGCTAATGCTTTCCCCTTACAAGAGATGAAGACATATATTAAGCATCAGGAAAACATGTGTACAAATTAGCCAATATGACCACTGTTATAGAGATCAGTATGGAACTGAAGAGCATAAAAGTAAATT
Organism: Panthera leo; assembly: GCF_018350215.1. NCBI lineage: Eukaryota > Metazoa > Chordata > Mammalia > Carnivora > Felidae > Panthera > Panthera leo. The sequence continues at coordinate 59,391,667 of NC_056690.1, read as the reverse complement.
TTTTATCATTGCTGCCTCTAGGAAGGTGTCTGGAAACATAGCTGATAACAAATAGGAGGTAGGAAACAGAGAAGGAGGCAGGAATGTGAATACTGATGGAGCCAGAAAAAGACTACATGGAAAGCCAGTGTCCATATGACTTGCTTATTGGTACCCTCCCCAGACAGATTAGGGGAACTAGGTTAACCATTAAAGAGGCCATAGTTTCTTCCTCAAAGTTATTAATTTCAAGATGGCATGGTCATTTTTTTCTCAGGTTCCTGTCACTGTAACCCTACTTAGCCAGGCTTTCTGTTTATCATAGTCAGTTATGGAAGCTTGATTCCTCACCCTAATGAAAGGCAAATTTAACAGCAAGGAAAGTCAGCAAAATGCTATACACTGGCCTTTGAAGGTGTAGACCTTAAACAGTTTAATTTATGAATTTACTTATTAACTCAGTCATCCAACAAGTGATATGTTTCTTAAATTCCTTCAGTGTGCCAGAATGACAATACCACTGCCCTCATGTAACTTGTAGTCTAAGAAAGAGTATAAAAATTGCATAAACACTTGTGTGATGAATTGCAGTTGTGCTAAGGGCTTTGAGGAAAAGATAATTATGGTGTGATTACATCTGATAGGAGGTTTTAAGCTTATCTGAGGGATATGTTAGTAGACCCAGCTGATGGATGAGAAGAGTTGGCTGAGAGAAGGGAAAAGAGCACTAGAGTAAGAAAGAGTAGTTATAAGAGAGTCCAGAGGCAGGAGAGAGCATAGAATATTCGAGAATTGATGGAAGTCCCCAGCAGTTGTATAATAAAGATGAGTTGTAGAGAAAGGCATGAGAAAAGGCTTAAAAATAGTATAACAGGGGCGCCTGGGTGGCTCAGTCGGTCGAGCGTCCGACTTTGGCTCAGGTCATGATCTCGCGGTTTGTGAGTTCAAGCCCCGCCTCGGGCTCTGTGCTGACAGCTGAGAGCCTGGAGCCTGCTTCGGATTCTATGTCTCCTTCTCTCTCCGCCCCTCCCCTGCTCATGCTTTCTCTCTCTCTCTCTGTCAAAAATAAATAAAACATTAAAACATATTTAAGAAAAAAAATAGTATAACAGAGGTGCCTGGGAGGCTCAGTCGATTGGGCATCCGACTTCGGCTCAGGTCATGATCTCATGGCTCATGAGTTTGAGCCCCACGTCGGACTCTGTGCTGACAGCTCAGAGCTTGGAGCCTGCTTCGAATTCAGCGTCTCCCTCTTTCTCTGCTTGTCCTCTGCTCTCTCTCTCTCTCTCTCTCTCACTCAAAAATAAACATTAAAAAAATAGTATAACATATGGAGATGTGTTGAATCACTATGTTGTATACCTGAAATTAATGTAACATTGTGTGCTAACTATACTCAAAATTTAAAAATCTTTAAAAAAATAAAATTTATCATCAAAAAAGAAAGAAAAGAGAAGGCTCAGATATTAGGAAGGTGTCATATCATACAAAGCTTTTCAGCCTGTGTGAAAGCATTTGGAATTTACTCAAATCCTAATTGGAAGATATTTAAGAGTTTTAAGCAAGAAAGTATCTTGAATGGATTTAAAAAAAATTTTTTATTTATTTTTGAGAGAGAGAAAGAGAGCTGGGAGGGGCAGAGAGAGAGGGGGAGACACAGAATCCGAAGCAGGCTCCAGGCTCCGAGCTGTCAGCACAGAGCCTGACACGGGGCTCAAACCCACAAACCATGAGACTATGACCTGAGCTGAAGTCAGGCACTTAACTGACTGAGCCACCCAGGCTGTCCTGAATGGCTTTATGTCAAAAAAAGATATTGTATTGGTTACAGTGCAAAGAAAGATGTGGGAGAGACCAACTAAGAAGCAACTGTAAGAGGCCAGAGGAGATATGACGTTCTGATGAAGACAGGATGCTAACAGTGGCGACTGTTTCCATTTAGACTGTAAGGTTGCAGCAGTAATAGAGAAAACAGCTGTCATTGACATGTAAGTAAGAAGGAGAAGTGAGAAGATCCTAGACCTGCTTAATTTTACTTACATTGAGTATGCTAAAGAGCTACAGGTAGAAGAAGAATAGAAAACAAAAATATGGCTGGCCAGAGAATAGTTAACATAGATTGGGAAAAAGAAAAGAAAAAGGTTGAGAAAATTTAAAGAGAGGGATGAAAGAATGATATTAAGTACCGTGTCCCTCCTTCTCTCTCTCTCTCTCTCTCTCTCTCACACACACACACACATACACACACACACACACACACACACACACTCACAAATCTCTCTCACCTCTCTTATATGCACACACACAGGATAAGCCAAAAAAATTCATTAAGATTTTTTTAATATTTTATCATATTTTTTATATGGTTTTGAGAAGTTTAAGTCAAGTCTTAAATTGACTGACGTTTTTAATGAAAACCTGTACTGGGACTGGAAAGTTTAGGCAAGTCATTTTTATTCAGTAATACATAGGATCGAGCATTTGATTCAATATGATTTTCAAGGGAAAGAAGATGGTCTAGGACAATACTCAGATTTTTTATTTAAATAATTGCAAAAACTGTACTATCTTTTGTTGAGAAAAATATGAAAATATTTGATAAGTTCTCTATCTGCCTCTCACTGTCTACACTTTATCTTCTTTGTATATCATTTTTGTGGTCTATATTAGAAAACTGATAACCATAGATTTGGTCCAGTGCATTTCTGTACAGTATCATCTCACGGTGACATCACTTTAATTTTCTTTTTTACTTAACCACCAAAGTACTTTCCACTGTATGACATCAGATGAATTTGAGGATTTCTGTACAAGATTATAATAGTCTCTTTGATTACAGTGCTATTTTTTTTCACATCCTTTATTTAAACAGCTTTTTCCTCTTTTTAAAGGCACAATCTTCATTTGTTATCTTCTAATCAGTTACCTAGCTTCGCTAAATTTCAGTGACACTTTCATCACTCATTTACATTCTTATGTTAAATTTCAAATTCATTCTTTGGATAATAAGAACTCAGTGCATTGGTATAGATGATCATTATTTTTCTGTTCCTTTTTTTCTTTCATTTCTTTTTCTTCTTTCTTTCCACAAAATCTACTGAGTGTCTGCTTTGTACTAGACATTTTCTAATCACTAGTATTATAAAAATGAACAAAGCTTGTTTGCATAAATCAGCATCCTAGTCAGAAGAGAAGAGATTGAAAGAAAATAAACATGAAGAGAATACATGAATATATGTGCTATTCAGATAAATAAAATAGAGTGATATCACAGTGACTTGGAAGCTACTTTAGATTGCTTGGAAGGTGATATTTAAGGTGATAATAGAGTAATAGACCATAGAAACTCCTGTGAGGGTCACAAGGGAGAGCATTCCAGGCAGAAGAGATAAATATGAGAAAGGTCTAAGGCAAGGATGATCGTAGATTTTACAAAGAAGAGAAAAGGAACCAATATAACAGAATGCTAATAAGCAGGGGAGGGATGGTTGATCTCTAACCCAGGGTCATCATACAGAGAGCTTTGTGTGCTAGGGTCAGGGGTTTTAGTATTTACCCAATTGGGATGGCACATCGTGAGAAGGCTTTGAGCAAATGAATGGCATAATCTGGTTACTCTTTTATGAAATCCATTTGCTGGCCTTTTGGAAGATAACTGGAGCATGGACATGTGGAGAGGAATAGATTTTAATTTGGAGAGAAGTAAGAGGTTATTAAGTCTTGGATTAGAATATGGTGGAGATTAAGACAGTGAGCCAAAAAAAAAAAAAAAAAAGAGAGTAAGCCAATCTGAGAAATATTTAGAGGAACAATTGATAAGACTCATTAGAGGGAACGTGGTAGGTTGAGTAAAAGAGGAAAGAAGGATAATCTCTAGATTCTCAGCTTGTACAATGGAGGGATTTTTCTTTTTCTTTTTCTTTTTCTTTTTCTTTTTCTTTTTCTTTTTCTTTTTTTGTGTAAAAATGTAGAAGGCTAGCTTTGGGAAACATTTTTTTTCTTGAAAAATTAGGAGTTGAGGTTTTTTGTGTATTTGCTTCAAGTTTATTTGTTTATTTATTTATTTATTTATTTAGAGAAACATAGAGAGAATGCATGCAAGTGGAGGAGGAGCAAGAGAGGGAGAGAGAGAATCCCAAACTGACTCTGAGCTGTCAGAGTGAAGCCCCATTCGAGAGTCGATCTCACAATCTGTGAGATCATGACCTAGGCCAAGATCAGGAGTTAGATGCTTACCTGACTGAGCCACCCAGGTGTCCCAGGAGTTGTCTTTTGCTGTTTGGGCCAAGTAAATTTTGAGATGGCTCTTAGACATCCACGTAGAATTTTTAAATGACAGTTGGATAATCTACCACTCTGAAGCGTAGGAAAAGTCTAGGACAGTGATGATGGTTTTGAAAATTATAGAGATGCAAAATAAAGTTTTTGAGAGTAGATATAGTCAGTAACCTGGTCACCTAGCAGAGAGTGAGTGGAAATAAGGAGGCACCGAGGAAGATCCTAGAACACACCTAGGCTTTAGATATCTAGAGGAGGCACAGAAGCCTGGGGAGATAGAGGCTAATGAAGTAAGTGAAAATCCTCAGTAGGAGGACAATGTGTTTCTGTTGTGAAATCTGAAGAAATGGTATTTCAAAGAAAAGTTATCTTTCAATAGTTGATTGCTGCTGATAGATCAAATAACATAAAAACACAAGTGTAAGCATCAGCGCATACCTCATGGGACATTAATGATGTTCTAAATAGTTTGTCTTGTATGTTTATGGGAAAACTATTCAGCATTTCCTCATCTGTATACTAAGTACCTTTTTTCCTTGACTCAAGATCTCTTCCATTGGTGCTTTCATTAATTATTTTTGTTGTTGTTGTTGTTTATTAATATCAGCTACAAAATACTCCTCAATATAGCTCAGGGTAGTAATAATCCCTCCTAAGTTCTCCCATTTCTTTACTTTGTACTCCTAGGCAAGTTAACAAAAATGAAGAAAAGCTGGTAGGATTGACAAGTCAACACAGGGTTGTTTTCTGCTTTTACTTCATAGAAAACATAGCATTAGGATCACACAATTTGGAGTCAGACCGAATCAGGATTAAATCCCATTTCTGACACTTATTGTGAGCCCTGGGGTCAAACTACTATACCTCTCAAAGATAACATCCTCAAATGTGAGACAGGGTCAACAAAATCTACCTCATAGGGCACATGTGAAGATAAAATGATGTAATAAATGCCTAAGTGCTTAGCACAGTGCCTGGCACATGGTTAAGTGCTTCATAAATGTCCACTACCACCAATAAAAATGATGACTGCAATTTCAAAACTGGCTTGATAAAGGTGGCGGAGAATGGGAATCAGAGCAGAAAAGCATTATGGAAGGTGGAATAATGTGGGCAAATATAAGGGGATCAGAGGATAGGAATCCATTTTGACTGGAACAGAGGTTACTCAAAGAGCAGACTTTAGAAATCCTATTTAGTTCTACCTTTCGTTTCTTAGTGAAACCGCAGAAGAGGCACGGGCTTACCTGAAACCTTCAGAACAAAACTCCTGGTAAAACTAATTTTTGGTGGGATTAAAGAATGCCTACTTAGTAATGAGCCCCTCCCTGAATTGTCTGTGTCATATTTACAGATCCGCTGCAGCTCTCAGAATTCTCTCACAATGTGTCCCACATGCAGTTTTAATTTAGCTCTTTCTTTTCTCCTCCTTTTCCTCTCACGTTGTCTAAGTGCTAATAATAATAATTCAATTTAATAACATCCATCCTCACAGAGTACTCAAGCCCATCCAGTCCTCAAGGACACCTAACCCTTCCCGGGCTCACCTCTCAGCTTCTTTATCACACTTGAAGCACATCATAAACTACATCTTCCCCAGACCTTGTCATAAAGGGTGAGGCCGACATTGCAGGAATGAAGTCAGGGAAGCACAACCTTGAACTGTTTTATCTCCTCTCCTCCCTGCCCTTCTCTCCCCACCCCCCACCGCCCCCCACCACTTTGCCTTTCCCTCTTCTCTTTGACCAGGACTTTTCCTTAGCAGCCAGAGAGAGAAAAAAAAACTTTAAAGTCTCATTCCCGAAGGGGCTTCCTGGAATGGTTCACTTTCTGTTTGGCAATTGAAGCCCAATCTAATATGAATGATACTCAGCATTGATAGCTGCCTCAACAGTCATTAATTTGCTAATAGAAATTGCTTTTTGATGATGCAGGTCAGGATGATGGCCTCCAGTTTGTGGATAAAGAAATTGAAACATGAAATGTTAAATGTCTTCTACACAGTGACAGCGCTGAGAATAATTCAGGGAAAGGACCCACTTATCTGGCATTCAGCTTTCTAAAAACTTTAGCTTCTTGGAATATAGTAAAAGTAAAAGTTGAATATAATATTTATAAACAGCCAAAATAATTATAATAAAATGTGCTTGGAAACACTCGTGCACTTGATTCACATAATTGTGCTGGTTTATTTATTCTTGGTTGACACACATATACAGTATTGTATATTCTGCTTCCCAGTACATTAAAAAAAAAAAACTGACAGATAAACATTGTTTTAACTAATAGCTGAAAATAGAGGGACATTATTATTGTTAAATCTTTATCATTTCAGTCCTACTTTTGGCCACATTATGGGCAAGAAACCTAAGCTTATGAGAGGCTATATCATGTAAACAAGGTCATACAGTAGGTTAAAGGAAGAAACAGAATGTACCTTCTGTGTATGTAACTCCTTACTCTATGTGTCTGAAAAAACAAGGATAGTATCTACCACATGGCACTGCTTTGAGATCATGCATGAATGTATAATAAAAAACTTTAGAAATGTAAATAGAAAAGATCTTAGTTTTGCAGAAATCACTAGGAAGGGAGTACAATGTAGGATGTGATTAGCGCCTTAATTAGGATTAATTGACAGTCAGTGGGAGATTGGCCAGACTGGACAGAGAACTGTGTGCTAATGCAGGTGGAGTCCCTAACCACCACATAATGCTAAAGCCTTTGCTCTGAGAGGACATATTTTCCTTAATTCTTTTTTTTTTAAACCAGGGTCCAATCTGGAATACTAGCTTATAGGCATTAGATGGTATAAAGCTCCTTGTCACCATCGTTTGGCATACTTCTGCCTACTGATGGATGCACACTAGCCAGTCTAGGACCACACATAAACATGATCCAGGGATTTGGAAGAGGTACACCAGGTGGGTGTCAAACTGGGAAATAGCTACTGAAGTGTTTGGTACTTTCACATTTTCTTCTCTCAATTGCACTCTCTGTGTATTGGAGTTTTCTACCTCCAGAGATCTTAAGCTATTTGACTTTCTACCATTATACCCTATATTGACAACATATATGACAACTTTTGCTGAAAACATACCTTTCCTCATTGAAAAGAAACTGGTCATAATTCACTTTTAAGAGCAGGGAGCAAAAATATCCATATATCTTGTAGTGGGTACTGAGGTACTATGGTACATGGATCAGATTTTTTCATTTCCTTTAGGGGGTAAAGCAGTCCTTCTTTCTGGTCATGGGAATGTTGGTAGCTGACAGCTCTCAGATTAATTCCTCTGTGGAAATCACCTTTTCCAGAAGAGGTCATCTTGACCATGGCCATACCCCTGTTCAAGAGCATCCCACATCAATGAACTGTCCATGTGAGTGTATATAACCCTGGCTCCCTTGTTCACTATGGGAGAATTCTGCAAGGCAATTCTGGGTCAAGAGATCTCATAGAATTGTCCTAATGCCTTGTTGTGTATGCATCAAAGTTAACTTTATCCTCTACCCAGTTTATCATCTTTTAATCTCTCATATGAGTGGTCCCTCAAAGACTAGAATTAAAATGCATTCAAGTATGGGGTTTGCTTTTCTTGCCTGGCAGACTCGATTCATCACATATATTTCAGAATTTGCTTCCCACATTGTTTTCATACAACAACGAGGGACTGTATCCTGCATAACACTGTATTTGACCAAGGGAGTCTTTTTATAACAGAGAAAGTACGGCAGTATACACATGATCATGGGTGGGATATGCTGGTTTTATCATTTCCCATACCACCCAGAAGATGCCACACCAATGGAACAAGTTGCCCCTGAGGCAACTTGGTGAAAATACCCTGTGAGGAAGAAGTGCCATCTTCCAGGACACATCAAAGATCCCAGTAGGTGGTATCATGTGTCTGGGATCCAAGAAGTGGAAGTAGGAAGGGCCCAGTTACTATCAGTTTCAGTGACTCCCTTGAGAACTTTGTGACAGCCCAAATTTGGTGCTCTGTAAGATTACAGAAAGGGGAGTCTTCCAACTGGAGAAAATAACTGAATGCCATTAAACTTTAAGCTGTAGCTTCCTCCCATCACTTCTATTTCATTGTTCCAAGAGACCGGCAGGAAGGCAAGGCAAGGGTGATCAGGAAGAGAGAGGATACTGTTATACTATGCAGGCGGTTAAGTATGTGTTGAATACCCAGGTCATTCACATGGGAACTTCTTGGTGTCACTTAACTCAATGTCGATTGAGTTGTAGTCTTAAGACTACAATAATAGGAGCTCTAGTTCATCCTACTAAACTTTATCTTCTAATTCCACAGGAATAGAGGCCCATCAGAATCCTGGAGGACCTTATTATACGAAGTGTATCTGAGTGTAACAAGGGGTTAATTAGGGTAAATTATAGTGGATGCTGTGGTGTGCTGCCCAGATCCCTAGCCTTTAAGACAGAGGCACTCATTTCTGCAGCTGCTGGAATTGTAGGCTTTTTACAGTCCTTAACTTAGTTGCTCTCCTAGAATTTCTCTTTGCTGAAGAAAACCACCTCATGCAAAGGCACACGGTCTGCTCGGAGACATATCTAGTGATGGGTTCATGTACATTACTCACAACTGTGTCTCCTGAGAACACTTCCCAGTAAATTTGATGCATGCCAATCCTTGCCTCAGAGTTTCTTTCTAGAGGATACCAACCTCAACAAAGTTACATATCTATCTATCCAGGGAGACTTCAATGAAAACAAAACAAAACAAGCAGAAAGCAATACCTTTGCCCCCCAAATGGAAGTTCCAACATAGGAAGAGTTTTCCAGGTATCTCTAATATCCTAACGGAAAAATATTTGGGGAATATGGATACTTTCGGAAGGAAATTAAATCATCCTTATGCTTTGTTATTCCAAGTGTAACGCAAGAACTAGCAGCATGAACATTACGTGGGAGTATGTTAGAAATGCAAACTTTCCAACCACGTCCCAGACTTACTAAATCTCAACATGCATTTTACAAAATCCTCAGATGGTTTACGTGCATATTAACTTTTCAGGAGACCTTCTCCAGAATAGTGTTCTTTAAATGTTTTTAATTACATAGTCTTATTATTTAAAAAAATGAGCATGCGCCAATACTATTTATAATATTATATATAATAACATAGCATTTATTATTATCTATTTACCACTTATATGTGATAATATATAAAATAGATATAATATCTACTATTTATAATGGTATTTTATACAATGACACTAATGTGTCCTAAGCATTTTAAAAATTGCAAATATAGAGGTAACAAGAATAAAGCAAAAATAGGGAGGGCAGTTTTCATAGTTGACTCCCACTCCTAGTAGATCATCAGAGTAACTCCACCATGGATGTGTGTGTTCTACGTTGGAGACTGCTGCTCTGTAGGCAGACATACCTCAATCCTGTGCATTAGTTAGGGACTTATGAGAGCCATTAATGTGAATCTCGGGATAAGGAAAAATCAGGGATTGCTTTCTCTGTGGCCTGGGAGTGGAAAGAAAATTGGAGTGATTTAAATTGGCATAGAGCGGTAACATCAACTAAAAATGCCACAATTTGCAATAGCCTGCAGATTCAGGGGATAGGGGAACTTCTTTATTCTCCATTCTTTGTGATTCCAGTCCAGGATGTTCACCAAACTTGTCCATTTTTCACATGGAATGCTTGCTATTTGCAGGTATCTCATTGAATTTTCAGCAGCTGCTTAGCAGGTCATTTCATTTGTCAGGTAGATGAAGGTAATGAGAATTTATCAGCCCCCAGTTCAGATTCACAGCTGATCTGTCACCATGCATTTCTATAAATACTGCTCTTATTTACTCAGGATGCATTTCAAATTAGCAGGAGATTATACACACACCTATTTTATGCACATATATATACATATATATTTTTTTATACACACAAATACATTATATATCTAGAGAAGGGCTTGTACCTCCATTCCTAATTTTTCTGGCATGCCAAAATGAACCAATATAGTGAAGCTGTGAGTGCCTGAATTGACAACTTCAATGATAATTGCATTAATGCTGAGGCTCAGGAGGTTGGTATGGAATCGGTTCAGGACCCCTGGTGTGGGAGCTGAGCTCCATTGTTCTACAAAGAAGAAAGCACCCTATAATTTCACTGAAAGCGGAAGGGCAGCAAAATGATATTGTTTAGAAACTGCTCAAAGTAATAGCCACTGTGTCAGCTGTCTTGTCAGCCTTTCTGTCAGCAATGGAATGTTGCATGAGAATGTTGTTCTCTCCAAATGTGAGACAATTAAAATATTTGAGTGATTCAGGAACAGGGGGTCTAAGGAAGAAAAGCAAGAAGCTTTGTTTTCCAACAAAAGAAGTGATGAAGGAACTGATAACAGCAATACTCAAGATGGTTCAATATTCTGTGTGGTGGTCAGAAGACATTGTTCTGGAATGTCTGAAGTAGATGGCCAGTGACCAGTCACTGGTGAAACATTTCCTCAAATCAGGTGTTCATTCTGAACCCTATTAGGGGTATGTGGAGGGGAAAAAAAAAAGTATTTCCATTCATGACGGTTCCTCAAGTTCACTCTCAGTCAGTCATCCTCAACTCCTTACACAGGCAGTTAATGAAATTACAAAAAGAAAGAATCCATGAGGAAAAACGAAAGAAAAGTTATTAGTCAAATGTCCCTTCAGGCCCGCTGGTTCTGATGACAGAAGCAAACTATGGTATCCAGGAGTTCAGCTACCACAGGGTAAAAGGGACCAAAATGTTCCACTCAGGATTGGCTCTGCATCCATTCTAAGTGCTGGAAGCTAGGACTATGTTGATATTGCCTTCCTTACAGAGAGATGAAAGAAAAATGATTCCCAAATTGCTTCAGGAATTATTCTTTTACTAAAAGTTATAGGACTAAGAAGGTGGGAGAAAGAAACAGCCTCTTGATGCTGAACTGAATTGAACTGACCTTTAGCTCTGTGAGTAGAATTGTCATATAGCCAACACTTCCGCAGAGCAAAACCACTGAAATACCTATTAAATACCTACTTTAGAGTTAGGGGATTAAGGTGTAAATTCACCCAAATAACCACAAACTTCTTGTCAGGGAAAGATTGTACAACACAAAATAGATCTTAAACAAACCAAAATTTCCACTCAAAATGAATATACAAATCAAAGTTTCAAAAACATTAAAAATTTGAACAGTAGGAATGTCAGCCAGCACAATTAATATTACAAAAATATTTATTCCAGGTTAAATTTTACTTTTTGGTAAAAACTTATGTTTTTAGTCTTATTAGTCTACCTTTAATATGACGATAATCAAAAGGTAATGATGACATTTATTTGCAAAAATTATGGAAGTCACAAATAGTAAGAAAATAAGATCAAAGGTATCAGGAAAAGAACCAATTCATAAGTTGGGAAATGAAAGCTTTAGTCATTTAAATAAAAATGTAACTGATGTAATAACTGTCTTCTACTAGACATAGTAGAAGAGAAAATCAGTAGTTTGGAAAATGGCACTGAGGACAACATTCAGCATGCAGGATAAGAGAAAAGGTTATGATAAATTATATGAAAGAGGAGTTAGGAGGAAATCTTTGTGGGGATAGGCAAGATTCTTAAACATGACACCAAATGCATATTCCATTAAAGAAAAAGTTAGAAAGTGGATTTTCTTACATTTCAAACTTTTGTTTTGATAAAAACAATGATAAGAGAATGACAAAACAAAGACGAAGAGAAGATACTTGCAATTCTCATGTACAAAGAGAACTCAGAATATATAAAGAGCTCTCAAACTTTGACAGTAAGAAAACAAACAACTCCAATAAAAACTAGGTTTGAACAGAACTTTCATCAAGGAGTATATAGGCAAGTGACCACATGAAAAGTTATCAACATCAACAGCTGTTAGAGAAATGTAAATACCACGGCATATCTATTAGAATGGCTTCAGTAAAAAGTATTGATAATTGCAAAAGCTGGAAAGGATGTAAAGAAACTGGCAACTGTCATATACAGCTGGTGGGAATGCAAAATAGTACAGGACTCTGGAAACCATTTGGAAGTTTCTTTAAAATTAAACATATTTTTTTCATGCTTAAAATTGCAATGCACTGTAGAAATTATATTCACAGTATAAGATCACAATTTAACAATTTAACAAAGCAAACTTTGTTTTCAAAGATAAAGAATTTTATTATTCTAGGCTCATGAACATCTTTATGATTCTAGTACCATGAACATCTGCATGTTAGTATCAGTTCCTGTCTTGCCCAAGTCCCACTTGGAAATGTGAATGGACCTAGATGGTTACATACAGAGTGTTGTATTATGGAAGAGGAACCCTGAGTTTTGGAACCTAAATCTTTTTCTTTTAATGGGATGCAGCAAAAGCAGATGTTGGAGTGAAATTTATACTATAAATTCTTGCATTAAGAAAAAAAGTTCAAATAAACTACATGATGTTATACCACAAAGAACTAGAAAAAGAATAAACTTAGCTGAAATTTAGTAGAGGAAAGATACAACAGAGAAAATCATAAATAAGTAAAACAGAGACCAGAATAAACAATAATGTAACATTGAAAGTAATGGTGTGTTTCCAAAAAAATAAGCAAAATTAGCAATACTTTAACTATATTAACTAAGAAAAAAAGAAAGAAGACTCAAAACCAAAACGAGAAATGGAAGAGACAACAATACATCAGATACCACAGAATACATAGTGTGATAACAGATTACTATGAACAACTATATACTAACAAATCATATAACTTAGAAAAAAAAAAACATAATTCCTAAAACGTACAAGTTACCAAGATTGAATCATGAATCTTGAATCCAAGAAATAGGAAATCTTCTTAGACCAATAGCAAAAATGAAAGTTGAATTAAGAATCAAAAATCCCCAGCATAGAAAAGCCAAGGACTACATAGTTTCATTGGTGAATTCCACCAAACATTTAAAAAAAAGTAATGACAATCTTTATCAAAATCTTATAAATATGGAAGAGAGGGAGCATATTCAGAATAATTCTCTGAAGCCAATATTATCCTGATATCAAAAACATTAAACATAAACTTACCATATGATCCCACTATCTATGCCACAGTATTTAACCTAGAGAAATAAAAACAGTACATGAATGTTTAGAGCAACATCATTCATAATCACCCAACCACTCAAATGTCCTTCAGGAAGTTAATGGATAAGCCAAATGTGGTATCATCATTAAAAAAGATAAAACTATTGATATATTTAACAGCTTGGACACATCTCAAAGTTACAAAATAAGCCAATCTCGAAAGGTTCATACTATATAATTCCATTTATATGACATTCTCAAATGGAAAAGACATTAGATAACAGAGAACAGAGCAATGACTACCAGGAGTTATAGACTTGGAGAAGACATGATAACAAAGGGATAACATGAGGGGACTTTTTGAAGTGATATAAGTATTCTGTATCCTGATTGTGGTGGTGGCTACATGAATCTACACATTGCTTAAAATCATAGAACACCAAAAGAAGTCAAATTTATAGTATGTTATTTTGAAAAAGGAAGTTTAAATATCAGCAAAGTTAATGAGATGGGTATGTATATGTGTATGTATGTGCAAATGGTAGATAAATTGTATGCATAGAAACCACTGACCAACTATTCAGTCACCAAAAAAAAAAAATGCTCAAGTAGGGAAAGAGATTCCAGTTTATTTATTCCATAAATAAATAAGACATGGAATACAACGTACAGCAAAGGGATTATAGTTAATAACATGTAACTTCATATGGGCATGGTGAATTTCATACGGTAACTAGATTTTTCATGGTGATCACTTTGTAATGCATATAAATTTTGAATCACTATGTTTTACACCTGAAACTAATATAATATTGTACATCAGCTACACTTCAATTTTAAAAAAGGCTCAGGGGCACCGGGGTGGCTGAGCATCCGACCCTCGATTTCGGCTCAGGTCATTCATTATCCCAGGGCTGTGGAATTGAGCCACATGTCCGGCTCTGTGGTGAGCATGAAGCCTACTTAAGATTCTCTCTCTCTTCCCCCCTCTGTCCCTCTCCCCCAGTTGCACTCTCTCTCTCTAAAACAAAACCAAACAAAACAAAAAGTTAAAGTGAAAAAAAAAGTCTCAAAATGTTTCAAAGAATCAATATTATGCAAGTTACGTCCTTTGTCCAAAAGGTAACTTACCTATGAATAAACAGAAAGTGCGCTTTGGACAAAGCGTGTATTTGGATACTTACAAATGAATTCCTGGGGCGCCTGGGTGGTGTGTCTGACTTCGGCTCAGGTCATGATCTCACAGTTCATGAGTTCAGCCCCAGGTCAGGTTCTGTGCTGACAGCCTGGAGCCTGCTTCAGATTCTGTGTCTCCCTCTGTCTCTGTTCCTTCCCTGCTCACACTCTGTCTCTCTCTTTAAAATAAATAAAGATTTAAAAAAATCTAAAAAAAAAAAGAGAAATGAATTCCTAAATAACTTATGGGATAAAAAAGGAAATTAAAATTACCAAATACTTAGAAATGAATGACAATGTAAGCACAACAAATTTTCCAAAATGAGCAAGTGTAAATAAATCACTTAAGCATTTAACTCATTTAACTGAGAATACTAAGAGGACAAACCTAAGTGAGTTAGTGAGAAGAAATAATTAAAAAGGGGTCTAACAAACAATAGAGTGTGTCAATAAACTCTAACGCTCTTCCTTTGAAAAAAATAATTTTTAAATATTCAAACCTTTTACAGGAATGATGAAGTGGGAGAAAAGGAAAACAAAGGCA
Source organism: Panthera leo (assembly GCF_018350215.1). Classification (NCBI taxonomy): domain Eukaryota; kingdom Metazoa; phylum Chordata; class Mammalia; order Carnivora; family Felidae; genus Panthera; species Panthera leo. The sequence goes on along the minus strand of NC_056690.1, from coordinate 59,376,607 downwards.
TAAATATACAATATTGATATAAATAAATGGGACATAATTACATAGACATAGAAACTTTTTAAATATTAAGAGAATAGTATGAAAAATATTATGCACCTGAATTTAAAAACTTAAATAAAATGAAAATTTTCCTGAAAATATATGAATAAGCCAAAATTACTCAAAAATAAATAGAAAGCCTTGATAAATCACTAACAATTATTGGAAGTGAGTGTAGCAATAGGTTTTCTCCCCAAAAGTTAATAGTCCCAGATATTTTGCAAATGAAGCAAATTTGGCAGGATATGAACAATTGGATAAAATTTGGTATGGGACACAAATTTGCATTGTGCTATTCTCTGTACTTTTCTGTTTGAAATATTTCAACGTAAAAGAAAGTTAAAAGCAAATTTAAAAAGAACCCTATAATTAGAGTAGAAGGCATACATTCAGTTTGTGGATCTGTCTCTGTGAGTAAGAGACAGATCCTGAGGCTGTTTTTCATTTTTGTTGTGAAGACAAAATGAGGGTATATATGAATGTGCCTAGCACATGCATGATACATGTTCAGTGATGTTTCTGAATCTGATCTGATCACCTCAACTCAAGAGGCTTAGAACCTAGTAGTGGAGACAACTAATACTGTAAGATTGTGCCAAACAATTTGGTTTTGAATTTGTAGGACTATCAGCTGAAAGCTACATGTGGAGTATGAATGAGGCAAGATAAGAAGTAGTTCATTGTTCCTAGAATATAAGCAAATAATAAATTCTGAAACTGTGAAACTCAAATATCTTTTTCTTTTAATTTTTTAGTATGCACACATTAACAGAAATGGCACATTTAGAAAGGAGAGTAATACTCATGCCTTGGTCAGAATGCACTTGGATGTGTGGAACTTACTTCTTCATGCTACACTCTAAAAGACAAATAGGTTGATTGGAGAGTCCAAGGTGACAGAGAAACTAAGCAGATTTTAACGTGAAGATCCAAAGAATGAACCAGGAAGTAACAATCTGAAGAAAGGAAACTTCAGGAGAGACATAAATGGATGGCTTCAAATGTGTGCAGATAAGAAAGGTGGCAGGCTTTCAGCTGTGTGGTGGCATTGTGAGGGGAGAGGACCTGTGTCTCTTTAAGTTTCTGTCAGAACTGCCAAAAGCAGGAATGGGATCCCATGTCCTTCCATGAATTTCCCCATCCTGAGGTTTTCACGAGCAGGCCTGGAAACTTCCTGAGAAGAAACTGTTCAAGGATCAGAACCAGAGGAGCCTCAAGGTCCCGCTCAAGCCTAACAAGGTATACTTCTGAGCAGGTGCCTGTACCTGCTGCCCTTTCCCTTTTGTAGGTCAGAGACCTTTGAAAATGACACAAAAGCAGGACTCTCACTCCCACATTATTATACCTCATGGCCACAGATTGTTTCTCCCAAACCTCATGAGCCACTCTGTGAACCAAACTATTGACCACAGGAAGGGAAGCTTATAAATGCCATCATGCCCTCCTCATACGATCTGCAAATAATTAGACATTTTTGATCCTCTAATGATTGATCCAAAATCTAATCCTTTGTAAAAACAAATACAAAATGGTGTTTGACTGTTTCGATGATACAGACTTCAGAAAACAACGTGAGGTTGGGGACTGGTGATTTGTGATAACGACCTGAGGCAGGGGTCTTCTTCGAGGCACTAGTCTTCTTTGAGACCTCCGCAATAGTAGTGGAAGGAGGACAGGCTTCACAGAAGTGACACGTGTGGTATAACAGCTCTGTCTACTACCACTCTCAGCTGTGTGGATGCCATCTGCTTTGACTCTATACAGTATCTCAGTCTTTCCAAACTTCTATTAGATCAATGACTTTCCTACAGTTTGCATTTAGCAGATGAGAAATTTTAGAAACAGAAAAATTAGGGACGCCTGGATGGCTCAGTCCGTTAAGCTGAGGTCATGATGTCACGGCTTGTGGGTTCCAGCCCGGCACCAGGCTGTGTGTTGACAGCTCAGAGCCCGGAGCCTGCTTCGGATGCTGTGTCTCCCTCTCTCTCTACCCCTCCCCTGCTCACGCTCTGTCTCTCTCTCTCTCTCTCAAAAATAAACATACATACATACATACATACATAAAACAAAAATTAATGACTTGCCTAAGGTCACATAGCAGGTTGGAGGTGACAGAACCAAGACTGAATCCTGATGATCAAATCTCACTGTCCGCACCAGTCCTTCTTTGAGCCACCAAAACACGGATTAGGGGAATTCACTCGTTTGGCGACTGTCTGCCAAGTATCGTATAGTCACATAGACTACGATTTCTATTCAGAGGGGCGAGTATGCAGTGTTACATCTCTATTGCTTGGCTCTTCCCAAAAGTGAAAAGACAATCACAAAACAATATTTTGTTGGCGTGAATTGTCCCTTTTCTTTCTGACATCAGTAGATTTACCATGATGCTTGTGTTTCATTCTGGGATGATCCTAAAAGCACTTTGTATGGTAATCAGGGGCATGGCGGGTGCTGGCTTAGCAGCATCCTAGGACAAAAGAGACACATGATGAGGACTATAACCCTCAAAGGCCATACAAGTGCAAATCAGTTAGCTGAAGAGTTTCACGGTGTGTTGGAGACAATTGTGCACTCTGCGAGATTGCCTGAACAGGGAACCGAAGGCCCTAAACTCAGTGACACCCTAAGATTTTTCTCTAACTCTGCCTGTCTGCATTCGGAAAAACCTCAGCAAAGTTCCTTTCTTTATTTTCCACACCTGGGTGTTCTTGTGTCTGTAGCTACTGCCTCCGGTACAGGGCTTGCTCTCTCCTCCTCTAGGCTGCATCCTGGTTTTGATGAGAGTGTATAAATTTGTATCCTCCACCATGGCGTTTCTGTTGTCTCTTACCACTGTTTTGTTATTTGAAGTGAAGTTGCTGACAGCAGAGTCTACAGCCTTCGCATATGGCAGGAATATGGGTGAACCCTTCCCTGACTCTCGCTACCTGTGTGAACTCAGGCGGAATTGCCTAAGTTATGGAATCAGAGAGATCTGGTCCAAATCTGAGATCTTTTATTTATTTGCTGTGGAAACTTGGGAAATAACTTACCTCTCTAAAACATATTTTCCCCACCTGCAAATGGGCATAATGGTAACTGTATTCATTATACCATAGGACCACGTAAAATACTGTACACATAGTTTGTAAGAGAGTAGGTAGCATGTATCTAAGTGTTTGGTAAATGACAGCTTTTACTGTTATAATTTACGTAAAGCACCTAACCCAGAGTCCAACACTTAATGGATACTCCATCCACTTCATTTCTCATCCCCATTCTTTTTTTAATGTTTATTTAATTTTGAGAAAGAGGGAGAGAGAGAGAGAGCAGGGGAGGGGCAGAGAGAGGGAAACACAGGGTCTGAAGCAGGCTCCAGGCTCTGAGCTGTCAGCACAGAGCCTGACGCAGGCTGGAACTCAGATTGCAAGATCGTGACCTGAGCTGAAGTTGGAGGCTTAATAGACTGAGCCACCCAGATGCCCTTCTTCATCCCCCTTTTTAAAGCATATTTGAATATTTTCTTAACCCTGGGGCTTCAGCCCTAATTCTGGGCACTGTGATTGCTGCTTTAGTGGGCTTCCATGACCAGCCCCTGACTAGGCCAGCATCTTAGACCTCTGCATGCCCCCAACACTTTTCTATCTCCACCTCCCCCAGTGAGCTAGTAACTTGAAGGCATACCTCACCTAATCCCAATATTTGAACCACAGGTAGCCATGCAAGACTCTTTTCCATGCGTTAAGTTGGTGGCTGATGTTGAGAAGTTCTGGGAATATATATATATATATATATATATATATATATATATATATATACTGATTCTATTAGTTTCCCAGGGCTTCCATAACAAATTTCCATGAGCTTTGTGGCTTAAAACAACATAAATTTATGGGGCGCCTGGGTGGCTCTGTCAGTTGAGTGTCTGACTTCAGCTCAGGTCATGGTCTCGCGGTTCGTGAGTTCGAGCCCTGCATCGGGCCCTGTACTGGTAGCTCAGAGCCTGGAGCCTGCTTCAGATTCTGTGTCTCCCTCTCTCTCTGCCCCTCCCCTGCTCACACTCTGTCTCTGTCTCTCTCAAAAATAAATAAACATTAAAAAAATTTAATAAAAAAACAACAAGTTTATTCTCTCACTCTTCTGGAGGCCAAAAGTCTGAAGCCAAGGTGTTGGCGAGCCATAATCCCTCTGAAGTTGCTAGAAGGAATACTTTCTGGTCTCTTCTAGCTTTTAGTTTCTCCAGACAACCCTTCGCTTCCTTAGCTACCTCACTCTAATCTCTGTCTCCATGGTCACATTGCTTCCTCCTCTTCATTTGTCTGTCTTCTTTTCTGTATCTTCTAAGGGCACTTGTTATTGGATTTAGAGCACATCCAGATGAAATGGGATGATCTTCTCATCTTAATATCCTTAGCTTATTTATCTCAACAAAGACCCTATTTCCAAACAAGGTCACATTCATAGGTTCTGGGATTCAGGAAGCAGATATATTATGTTGTCTGCCACCAATCCACTTACTATACTAGAGAAAGGAGAAAAAAATAAAGAAATGAACATAGATCACCACCATCGGAGATTTGCGCATTGGCTTAAGGCTTAGTGCTGCCCTCCTCCACCCTCCAAAAAGAGCAAGGTAGTGGCGGTGGGGGGGAGGGTTGGGAAACACAGGCAGCCAGGACTCACCTTCCTTTCTCAGCCCTCAGATTTGACTCTTCGGAAGAATCAGCCTACGGAGGTGTCATCTAAAGAGTTGCATAGAATCACTTCTCAGATGAAATAATCAAGGTCTTAATTGACCTCTCTGTTGAATTTTTTCTTCTAAGAATACCACAAGAAGTGCTTGCTTTTCTGGTTTAAGGCCATCGATCCTTGTTTGTCCATGGTCTAATCACCTGAAATAATTCCTTTCCTCACTCCTTACCTATTCCTAGTCTTTAAGTTCAGTTATCATATCCCTACCCACTGCCATCATGGCTCCAGGCTGGATGTATGAAGTTCTTTTCATAATCTTTCTCTGTAGGTCATATCCTCTAATCCTTTTATCATTTTTGGATCCTCTCCAACTTATCAATGTCTCCTTCTAAAACAAGCAGCCAAAAAGCTACAAGAAGTGTTGTGCACCTTGTTGTTCTTGTTTGTTTTTTGTTTTATTTTTTTAAAGCAGAGAGACAACGGATACTCACAAAGAAGTCAGGGGATTTTCGGAAACACATTCTGGAATTAAATCACATGTATTAAGTCAGCCTTTCCCAATGCTTTATGCACTCCCACTGCTTCAGCAACTGCATTAATTTCTTCCAACCATCAGAGGAAAACAGACAGTTCTGGGTGGATTAGTTATGTCTAAAAAGAATAGTAGCTGCCACTTGTCCTATGATCACACTGTGTCAGCATATGTGCTTTGCATGTGTTTGTTACCTCATTTAATTCTATGCTATCTCAGTCACACAGATGAGAAAACATAGACTCTGAGAAAGGAACACCTATGCCTATGTGTATACAGTTGTTCAGTCATGATGCTGGGATTAAATCCCAGGTTTGGTCACAGTCTGTGCTCCACAGTACCACATTTCACTAGGTCACATTTTAAACCCTAGTGAAACCCTAAGAATACCACTGCATTTAAAGAATAATTCACTATAGGCTGCCTGGGTGGCTCGGTTGGTTGAGTGACAGACCTTTGATTTTGGCTCAGGTCATGATCTCACTGTTCATGGGATCAAGCCCCACATCAGGTTCTGTGCTGACAACATGGAGCCAGCTTGGGATTCTCTCTCTCCTTCTCTCTCTGCCCTCTGCTCATGTGCACAATCTCTCTCTCTCTCTCTCTCTCTCTCTCTCTCTCTCTCATAATAAATAAATAAACTTTAAAAAACTAAAATAAAGAGTAGTTCACTAAATATTCTGTTCACTGGCTGGGTTCAGCTGTTTTATTTTCTCCAAAATTATTTGCTTGTCTAGATTTGGCCTTTGAATCAAGATTAACCTTTCTAAAGGGTCATTACCTTAAAAGGTTATTTAATCTATACCCATGCCTTGGGGGTGCCATTGAGGAAGGCAATTCCTCAGTGTCAGTAAAGAGTTCTCTGTGCAACTTTAACTATTTCTTTTCAAAATTGTTTTACACGTACACAAGTATGTAGGAGATCCACTTACAATAGACTTCAATAAAGTCAATAAATATAATTCAGTCAACTATGCTACCCAGTTCTGATTTAAGTTCCACAAGTTTTACTTAAAAAAAAGAATATATAACTTTTGTTAAGGAACTCAGTATTACAGAAGATATATATCAGGCTCAAGAAAATAGTAATGGGAAACACTCAAGATAGTCTATCATCCAGAGTGACATTCTGTGACATAGACTAAAGATTTGTAAACCCGTTTAATCGGAAATACCTGTATAAAAATTACATTGCAGGAACACCTGGGTGTCTCAGTCAGTGGAGCGTCTGACTCTTGATTTTGGCTCAGGTCTTGATCTCATAGTTCCTGGGTTTGAGACCCGTGTCCAGCTCAGTGCTGACAGCAGGGAGGCTGCTTAGGATTCTCTGTCTCTCCCTCTCTCTCTGCCGCTCCCCCACTCTCAATAAATAAATACATTTCATAACCCCATTCCAGACCAACTGTACCAGATTAGGGCCTAGGCTTTGGTAGTATAAAAAACAAAAACATAAAAACCTTTAGACAATTATCATCAATCAGATTTGTGACCATAAACTTTTGGCAGAATACATATTCAAAGAAAGGATATTAATGTTAGTAATAACAAGGATAATATCGTATTGCTATTTAATATTCTCAAGTTTTCAAAGTAATGTTCCACTAACCATTTAATTTGACCTTTGCAATAACTCAAAACTTTGTTCTATGGACCAGTTGCCATAGTCAAGTAGCATATGATGAAGCTTTAATATTAAATCCCTATTTGGCCCTACCCTAAGTCACATAAGTAGTAAGTGGCAGAGTTGATCTGGAGCCCAGGCCTCTGAATACTTAGCCTACTCCTTCTTTCAACACTAATTTATGCAGCCTTCATGGAGGAACGATGTAAGGTATTAAGGAAAGAATCCTATTGAGAAGAAATAAAGAACACTGGATTGGACTCCAGTCCTTCTTCCCACTTGCTACATCTTTCTAGGCCTTATAGTGTTAAAAGCATAGGCTCTGGGGTCACACTATCCTTGGTCCAACACTGGTTGTACCATAAAAGCTGAGGGATTATCAACAAGTTAATTAATTTCTCTGTGACTTGGCATCCTCACCTGGAGAAGGTTACTATGAAAATTAAATGTGTGAATGTATGTAGTGTGTGCGTGCGGGTGCATGTGGGTGTGTGCGGGTGTGTGTATGTGCGTATCTATGTGCAGACCCAGTACAGTTTTTATAAAGTACTGAATCTTCCATTAAGTGCTAACTTAGGGAACTTAATCAGATGAACACAAAGTTTTCATTTAACACTGACTCTTAAAACCTTAAACAGTAAGATCACATATGATAGGGAGTTTGTAAATCAGAAGTTATGAGAGTAATCGCTATCACTACTTTTAGGAAAAATATATTTAATGAAATTTTGTATATTGGATACCTGTGTGTGGCAAACGCTGTGTTAAATGTCTAACATGAATTATCTTTGGTCCTCAACATAGCCCCATGACTTGTGGACACGTTTTCATCCTCATTTTACAGGTAAGGAAAGAGAAGCTTAGAGAAGCTAAGTAAATTGTCCAAAGTCACAGAGCTTGTAAGTAGGGTGGCCAGGATTAGCTCACAGGTCATTTGTGTCCAGACCCTGTGTCTTCACTACTCTCACTGCTGCTGTATGTGTAGTATCAGCAAAATTTCCAAATGGAAGAAGTTTATCTTTCCCACTTTCCATTTCTTTCTCTGATTTCCTGTCATCATCTCCTGTGCTTTTTATTCCCTTCTGAATGCCTTTCTTCACCCACACTCACCAGCAGTCTTTAATACTATCTTTTAGCTACACAAATTCTATCATATCGACCCCCGTCTCAGACCAGCCCTTACTAGAATTGATCCACATGCCAAAAATCACTTCCCCCTCACAATGAAATTGTCGTTTTCTGTTCTCAGCCAGGTAATGAATGCAGAGAAATCTGACTATGTAATTCACAGCGAAGAATATTTGCAGCAAGAAAGATAATCTTTACATTTCTGTGGGAATTTATTTTCCAAAAAGCGTTGGTTAACTGAACTACATCTTTACTTAGTGGAGTGTTACACTGTGAAAAGGTGAAATAGAGGATCTGGCCTGGACTGGGGAGATATTGCTAGGTAAAAGGACCCTAAGAGTCCTTGACAGAACTGTGGGCACAGGCTTAAAAGGTAGACCACAGCCACATTCCAAGAATCCACACGTTTGAAAGTGAAAAAGCGAACATGCCCAAGTAAGACTGGTGTTTGGAGGACAAAGACACTCTTTCATCATTTTATTAAAAAGCCACAATGTGATGGCAGGAGAGGTATTGCATGCCTTTTCTCTGGAGCGGCCTGCCCAGCTCCCTTCCCATTTTATTAAATCCAAGAAAGAAGCATTGTCCCTTGGCTGACAGTAAACTGCCATACAACATTGACTCCATGTCCTGTCCATGCCAGCGCTAAGATGTTCTCTATAGCATGATATTTACAGACTGAAGAGGGATGGCATTTCCAGGATAAAGACAGCAGCCCTCTGGTAGGATCAGCTATCAGGAAACTCACTTCGGTTAGAAACGGCTATTTTTCCAGTTGTCCCATCACCTGCTGTTCTGAATAAAAGGTTTTTCCTTTTTGGAGAAATCTACCGGTTCACTTTAAAGTACCTCATATCACACACACACACACACACACACACACACACACACGTAGCAAGCCTGGCAGGAGCCTGAAAAGAAGGGAGAATTCTATTAACACAACATCTTGGGAGTTTGGGGAGGAGGAAGAACCCTGGGTGCCTCGGTCTCTCTGCACACTGGCTGGCTGTCTTCCAGAAATATCTTGAAGAATCTCCTCTGTGAAGCCAGCTGTGATGGGACAGTCAAAGATGTCTGTAAGTAAATACAAAGAAAGGAAACTAACAGTCCAAGAGTCAGGTAGTGAGACATAACAATAAACTCCATGTTGAAAGACAGCACATGATATTGAATACAGATGGTAACAACAGCAGGAATAATTCTCCCTTGATTGTCCCCTGCTAAACAATGTAAGTATGCATGTGAGTGGGTTGTATGTATATGTGTGTATATGTGAGTATGCCTATGATTTGCACGCAAATATTTACGTACATATGTATATGTATGTGTAATATAGATATATTTAATTAATCTCCTTAACTACAATATAAATTGTTCCTGTTAGCACCTAAGGATACGAGGACTAGGGAGAACTTTCCCAAAGGCATTTAGCTAGTAAGTCACAGAGAAATTCCCAAACCAAGCTTTGTCAGACTCCAGAGCACATGCTTTTGATCCTACTACCTTCTAATAGTACAGTAAATGCAACGAGGGTTTAAAGGAAAAAAAAAAGTCACGAGAGGCTTCACATGATGTGTGGAAACCAAGAGGTCCTTGCAAAATGGGTAAGGTCAAGATGTGAAGGCAACAGGAGGCCTAGCATTATGATGGATTAAATAGTGTGAACAAATGCACCCAGACGATGGGAGGGACAATGGGAAGATTTTGATTAGAGGATGATCTTAGGGTTAAGATTTCATCCTGAGGGCACTGGGGAGTCACAGAATATTCTTGAGTAAGATACATGGCACAATATTCTTTCCTAATAGGAAACTGTCTCCTGAAGGCTTCTTTTAAATGTGGTCATCTATTGTGGTTGTGTTAAAAATAAACACAGGAAAAAAGCCCTTATATTTTGGAGACGTATATTGAAATATTTAAGGATGAAATGGCACGAGTTTTAGTGTTTGCTTTAAAAAAATCCACTGTGTGTGTTGAGGAAAAGGAGGCAGGAGTGAAATTTCTAAAACTCTGGTCCATGGGTACATGGAGGTTCATGATACTGTTCTCCCTACTTTTATATATTTTTAAAAATTTCCATAATAATAAGTTAAATAAGAATCATTAGCAATTCAAGTACTGCTTTAAATGGTGATTATAAAATAAAATAGGAAATAATAAAGCAACCTGTGAATTTTTAATAGTTACTATAAAATAAAATATCAATAAATTTTTCTAAAAAAAAAGTGAACTTAGTATTAGGATCAGCTCTCAAGTCCTTTCCCATTATATTATTTACTTAGAGAGGTAAATCTGATAACAAGACCTTGCATACATATAATCTTTTTCTACAAAGTATTTCACATGTGTAATTTCATGTGATCTTCATAGGAATCCTGAGTAACCAGGCTACCGGTGTAAATTTGTCCTACTAACGCATCTAGTGAGACACTTCTGGTGGAGACTTAAATATCTTATTCTTACTTCTGAATTTTTCATAGCAGTTGAAAACACAGCAGAGCTACATAGGAGTGATAAAATAATGGTAATTGTCATTGGTGTTAGAGGAGGTGCAAAGACCCAAACACACCAGCAAAATTCTGGAGATAATGATCCCAGTCTCTATTTGGTACACAGAAGTCCTTCAGTAAATACTTGCTGATGAGGGAATGATCCATTTCCATTTCCATATATGGTTAAAATAGCCATCTACAGGGTCTAAAATTCAGTCCCCTCTAGATATGTTCGCATATGAGTTTTATATATTTTCCAAATGCCTATCAAGGGATAAATTTTAACTTCTTGCTGATAATTTCAAAAAGGTTATGAGTTTTGGGGGTTTTGTTTTGTTTTGCTTTTGCTTGTTTTTATCTTGTCTTATCCATGTCAGACTTGTATGAGGAAGAAGCTGAGAAATGGACCAGGCAATAAGCTCATAAGCTTGGTAGGTCCAGAAAGAGTCTTTGAGAATTATGAATTTGAAAATTTGTTTTTCCTTACACATTTTCTACCAGTTTACCCTTCTTCTCCTTTCACTTTCCAGACCTGTCTTCCTATGGATACTTAGAGATAATAAGAGATAGTATGATATGCTGAAAAGAACAAGAATCTTAATTCATTCAACTTAATATTGATGCTAACAATTTTGTCCTTGGGAAAGTGTCTCTGGGTTTTCTTTTCCTAATATGCCTTGCCCACTTCACATGAGATATTGCTACAATTACTCTAAAATGATATGAGTTAACACTCATACACGTGGAGCTGGTGTACATCTAAAAAGGTGTTTTCAGGAATCAAATAAATGAAGCTCACATGGTAAAATTGGAATACCGTGTTTGATATTCTAGGCCAGGGTAACCTATGATGTGTTCTTCTATTTGTATTCCCATATGTTGCAACCTGTTCTGCCTGGTTATGAGGCTGACAGACTAGGAAGGCATCAGTGGAATGATGTCAAAATTAAAACACAGCTCAGTCATTAAACTGTCCTATTGGCAAAACTGCAGGCCTCTTTTCATGCATTGCCAACCATTACTTTGGTGTTTTAGAGGTTGGCCATTAGGTCATTAAATGCTTTTAGCTCCATTTTCCTTCTCTATAAAAACAGTATGACACTGATGACTAGTGGGCTGTTATATTTATGTCAGCATGAATAATGTAGTAAAAGTAATAACAATCATATAATGGTCATATTTTATATGATAGTTACTTACCATGGTATAATTAATGTATTCTATCTTCATTATTTAATATGGGCCTCCTGCCTTGTTTCATGTAGACAGCTGTTTATGTGAGGACCCAGCTGCTGACAGTATCTTCCTTGCCATTGCTAAAGAGAGAGGTAAGAAAGGGAGCCATCCAGCTAATAAATTCCTAAAGCTTTCTCTTCCCACTCCCCTGCAGTTGGTTTCTATGACTTTCAGCTTTGGAATAGGGCTGGCCACAGATTCTGCAATATATGATTGGCAGCCCATGACAGACATGTGATGTGTCAGGTACATTTCCACATTTGTGGAGTGGGTGCTGATATTTTACAAGAAAAGTGTTCAGGCCTGGGAGCGACTTGACCCAAGACTCAGAGCCAGAAAGTGGCAGAACTAATACTGGGTCAGGCTCACTCCATGCCTAGATACTTTTCACATTCCACCATTTCCCTTGGTCATGAAAGTGCCTTGGTAGGAGGCCAGGCAAGGGAAGCTTGTTTCATAACTAAACTAGGCTAAGTAGCATGGTCCATCATTACCCTTGGAAGCTTGAATTAATTTACACTTTTTTGTTCAAAATTCAAAGGCAGGTGATAAAAAAACAAAAACAAAAGCATGGAAATGTTGAGAAGGCTGTTTAGCACAGCAGCGTGGGTTGTGGTAAGTGCATGCTGGCACCCTGAGGGATGCACAGGGCATCCTCCTGGCCTCCATGTATCTCTGCATCTGATGGACACTCTGTTACCCCTGCTGACGAGGGGCTCACTTCTCTTTTGAAAATGGTGAGTTGTTACCTTAGCAGACTCCACCCCATCCTGATTCTGCCCTGCTTGCTGCTTCCTGCTCATTGTGTACATAATTGCATGAATAAGCTGACCTGTCAATATAATGGGCCTGCTGAGATTATGGCACAGGAAAAAATTGGGCTGTTTGTTTTAGAACTTCCTTTCTGTTTCCATTTTTGATTAAGCTCTGGCTTTGGGTATCAAAAACGACGTAGTTTCCTTGGCAGCAGGTCTGTATAGCAGTTGCTAATGAGGCTACCACAGTGAGTTTTCTTACTGAGGAGATGTGTGGGAATGAGCAAGTCTTGCATTGCTCTTCAAGTGAAGCCGTTGCCCAAATCTGTCCTGTCCCCTTAGCTCTCCACTTTAGATATCTGTAGAGTGATACTGTTCTCTGTTAAGCATCTTGGGGGAGGATCATAGTTGGTAGAGAAAAGATATTGGAAGTAATTGAGTGAGGGTTGTGGAGACCAGCTGAGGAATAGACAAGATCAGTGGAACATCTCAAACTCAAGGGGGTTTGCTAAACAGTAATACTCTACCTTTACCCACACCCAGGCTTCTACTCTCTGCATGTATGTGTGCATGGAAGGGAATAGGGACAATGGCCAGGTAGATAATGGAATGGCAGGAGAGAACAAGCACATCATTTGGAAAGCTCTTTTAGGTGAATGCCAAGTTGTTGGGGAGGGAGGGTAATTAGAGATATAACAAGCATGGTTCTTAGTTATAACAAATATAAACTAGCTTCAATAACTTAAGACCTGTATTAAAGAATATTGGATAGCTCACAGAGTCTCTGACTATGCAGCACAAAAGAATGTCCAAAGCCATACCACAGAACTGGCCCCAGTGGAGACAGTCTGGTACCTCTGCCAGGTATAGATGTTATGGAAGCCAGTCCTGGATGCTTCTGCAAGAACCTTAGCGAGCACTGCCTGTGGAAACTGGATGTAGCTACCACTACCATCTCCCAAAAGGATTCCATGTGGAATCTACCTCTTTTAAATTATTATCTTCCAAGTAATCATCCATCCATTGAGTCTGATTGAGAGAGTGTGGGTCATATAAGTGTGCCCCAAGTGCAAAGGATGCTGGGGAAGTGAATACATGGTTCTCACCAAGAGTCAAAATATAGGAAATAAATGACCTCAACTTAAAGAGGGTGCTCAGAGTTGCTGGAAAGCCTCAAAATTGACAAATATCTGTTGTAATAGGAATCTGTGCAAGGCAAATGGCAAGCAGAGAATGGGATTAAAAGGAACTAGATGACAAGTAAACCCCAGAGAGGTGAAATGAACTAATAGGGAACTAGAAGGGCACCAGGGACTATGAACAGAAATCAAGTAAGACAGATTGATGACTCATTTTGGGGATCAAGGAGACTTCTGGGTTATGTTAAAACAAGTGTCCAGGGATGCTGGGAAACATGCTAGGAGCAGCTAGCTAATTAATGTCCCATTCTATTGGATATTAAGTCCCTATGCCGGGCTCTTCTTGATTTAGGGGCAGAGTGGGTCTGTGGGGTTTTTTGCTGTTGTTTTGTTTTGTATTGTTTGGTTTTGCTTTTGCTTTGTAATTTTTGGCTCTGGCTTTCAGAGGAGTCAACAGGAAGGGGCAGATCTTACATTAATTCATTCAACAAAGCTACTGTGCATAGAAAGGAGTAAAATACCATCTGTATCTTCAGTATACTTAAAATATATGGAGAGCAGATGCAAAATGGTGGGACAAGTCAAGATGGACTGGAGAGTCTTTATGGAGAAGCCATTGTTATTCTTTTGTCCAGTTTTCTATCTATCATAGATATTATCTCAGTTGGAACTTAAACATTTATTTGATTATTTGTTTTGAGGATCTCTCTCTCTCCCTCTCTCTCTCTCTCTCTCATTGGAATGTAATGGAAATAATGGCAGAAATTTCTGTTTATCGTTCTATATCTCTCCACTGGTATATAGTACATGCTCAATAAATCGTGTTGCAAGAGGGAATTGATAGATGGAAATGGACTATGAAGTGAGTCTTCCTAAGTGAGTGTTTCCAGGTAGAAACTAGACAATGGAGATATGGAGTAAATTTTAGAAAGAGGACCCGGTACAATCAAGAGCATGGTAGTATAAAACACCTAGGTAAAGGCCAGAATCTACAAACCACTTGGTGCTATTGAAATATAAAGACTGAGTCCAGTTAAGATGACTGATAAGGTTGGAAATCAATAGAAATAAGACATGAAAGGCCTTTGCATTAGTTTTCTCTGGTGACTGTAACATATTACCATAAACTTAAAGTTTAAAACAATACACATGTTTTCTCTCATAGTTTCTATGGGTAAACAATCTAAGCATAAGTAAGTTGATACCTGTATACCTGTACTCAAGGTCTCACAAGGTTTCAGTCAAGGTGTGACTGGGGCTAGGGTCCCATCTCGGTCTTGAGGCTCTCTTCCAAGCATATGTAGTTGTTGGCAAAATTCACTTCCTACCAGCTGTAAAACTTACAGTGGCTTACTTCTTTAAGGCCAGAAGAAGAGTCTCATCGGGAAGGGGCAGTATTTTTTTTTTTAAAGCTTTTACCTGATTAAGATAGGCCCATCCAGTACAATATTTCATCCAGCATAACGTAATCATGGGAGTGACATCCATCATACTCATAGGCCCCAGGCACATTCAAGGGGAGGAGATTAGCAGCCTGATTACACCAGGGCATAGAAATTTGGGATCCACCTCAGAATTCTACCTACCATATCACTCAACATTAGATAAAGGAGCTTGTAATCTCTCCAGATTAATGGGGAGTCATTGAAAGGTTATGAGAACTGGGATAATGAGAGCATTGTTTCCTCTATGAAATTATGCTGTCAGTGATGTGGATGACAGATTTTAGTGGGCCTGAAGTTTTGTGGAAAAGATATTGGACTATGGCAGAGATCTAAGTGAAAGATGATGACGTGGGCTGGAGAATGAATGGTACCACTGCCCATCTGTCATTCAGATCAGAAACCAAAGTCTCAACTCTGATTTCTTTCACATCCCATATCCAATCCATCAACAAGGTGTATCAACTATAACTCCCAAATATCCAGAGAATATGTAACTTCTCTCCACAGCTATCACCTAGCCCAAGCCACCATCATCTCTATTGTTCATTCTTCATATCTTTTAAAATATAATTTAGGTTTATATTACTATCCTTCCCAGACCCTTCTAGGACTTCTCATTGCCTTTGTAATGGATCAAAACTCTTTATCACAGCTCACTCACTAGGCCTTTCCTCTGCTTATCATTCAGCTGTAATGTTAGTTTGTGAAACCACAATCCCACTATGCTCCAGCCAAAGGTACTTTGTTCTGTCTTAAATAAGTAGACTCTTCATCACACTGGGCCTTTGCTCCTTCTGTTCCTTCAGCTTGGACTGCTCTTCCTCCAGGTGTTTGTGTAGCTGGCTCTTCACATCATCTAGGTCTCAGCTTAAATGCCACCAAGTTAGAGAGGAGGACAAGCAATTCCCTTTCAATCATAATACCTCATTTTGTCATCTTTGTGAGGTGTCTATATAGAAGTTATCTTGTTTATGTATCATTTGCCTCTCCTACTAGGAAGCCTCACCCTTTTCTCTCTGTATCTTTAATGCACAGACATGCGGCTGATACATATCAAATTGTTTAACAGGTATGTATTGAATCCATGTATGCATTTGAGGAAAATTTTAAATCACTTGGACTTGATGATTAACTAACTGTGATTGGCAATGCAAATGAAACGTGAAAGGTTTTTGGCGTTTTAATTTTGGTCACTGAGATAAAAAGTAGAGGGTGGAGTGGGATCTGGACAGAAAATATAAGGCACATAATGGAAACAGAAAGACATAATGGACAAAGATGACACGTGTAAGAAACCCTTGTAAAGAGCTTTATGAAATTTAGGAAGAAAATGGATATCAAACACTATTTTTATGATTCAGTGGCTATGATAACATAGCCATTCCATGTGATATAAAGAACCTACTGGTTTCTTTAGGAAGAGGGATTTCCTTCCTTGTCATCTCTGGGATCAGGTTGAAGGCTGGGAAAACTTCAAGTATCCCACTACTATGAGTCATTTAACTAAATAATTGTCAACTGAACAATTATTACCCACTAACCTAATACCCTGTGCAACCAGAAAGGTGTAGAATGTGGTGTTGGAGAAACACACTCTATCTGTAGGAACACACACCTTTATTCTCACTGGTTTAACAAAGGAGTGGTTCTGACTACTCAGATTCTTGTTCTTGTTCTTGCTCAGGGTGTGTAGCTATTTCATCTGAAATTCTCATGCCCAGCATGTTTTGCTCCAAACGTTTTTCTTGCCTTTCTGAAAGGCCATGTTTATTTAAAGGAAAATCTAATCTGTCTGTGCCTGATGCTTTTCCTTTTAGCTCAGCCAAATGTTTCTTTCCTAAGAATTACGTGCTGATCGAGTGATGTCGTTGCTTGTCAGAAGTGAAAGTCACACTTACCCAGTGAAAATCTCCTGACCCCACCAGAAAGCATGAATTCAGTTTGAGATGCACCACCCTGGGAAGTCTGCTCTGGGTTATGAGCTTAAGAGAAGTGAAACAGCCTCAAGTGCCCTTTAGCTAGACTCCAGCACTGAAGACGAAACCGCACTGGTCAACCCTATGGCCAGTTTCTGTTTTATTCCCTGGTACACCCTCTCTTTGGTCGTGAGCCGTGTAAGTTTCTGTGCTTCAACTTTTCTTCCTGAGCTAGTAACCACTTATCTACTGACCTCCTGGGGTATTGAGAGACAATGTGAAAATGAGGAAGAGGAAACATTAGTGGAGTGTTTGGATCAGATTATAGGCGCTCCCCATCCCCCCATCTTGAATCTACTCCCAGCTCATGAAAGAGGATCCAGTGCTGAAGATGATGAGTCTGCACAAAGCCTGGTTTAAACTGAAACTAGGAATGTGGATTTGGATGAAGTTTTTGCTTTTGTTTGTTTTTGTTTTCCATCTTGACTTTGCACTAAGAACCATTTCACTCAAGGTAAATAGTAACTAACCCCTTTTGTGACCTCCCCTGAACTTTGGCAGAGGTTGGAAGATGCTTATGCTCTGCTCTCCCTGTCACAGGGGATTTCCACGGTGTGCCAATGGTGGTTTGAGCAAAGGAGACGCAGCTCAGTTCACTGGCTCTTCCTCCAGCGGATTCTTCCTGTGACGTTCATCTCTGTGCAATGGCTACCCAGCACAACTTCCCAATCTTTCCTCGTTTTGTGATCCACACCCCAATATCTGAATGGATTCACACCATCATACCCAGTTTCTCACTCTCTGTTCCTCCCATCTTACTGCTTCTCCCTGGGGAAGACTGTCCATCCGAAATGATCTGAAGCTACTACAGGCAAAGACTGATAGGCCAGGGAGATGGTTTACAGATCATTTTTCTCAGTGGCATTGTGAGTGCTTCACATTTATTTATAGTTTGCAAATACCTATTTTGCATATAAGTTAGAAAGAACTAAGATTATCCCTTTAATAGTTTAACACTTTCCTTGGACTCCTATATACTTTGATGAGTGGGAAAGAAAGGGCCGAGCTTTAGCCAGTGCTAGGAATGAGAACTGAACATAAGATTGGCTTCCAGGGGCCAAGTCACACATGTGAATATCAGTCCTGGCTTCAGAGAAAGTAATGGATACCCACTGAACTAAGCCAGCTGCTCTCTGGGGGAGATCCTGGGTCTCCTGTTACCAGGCCTCTGTTCTGTTCACTATACCATGGGTGCTCAGTTAGCAACTGTTGCAGGCATGGGATTGTATTTGCCCAATATACATCAGCAAGTGCCACAAAAGTGCCACATTTGTATGGAATTAACTCCTCTCGACCCTCCTATGCCCTAATTCCCTACTCCTGATTACATGTCTGCCAGTTAAATATATGAGTCCTCCCAAGTGCTGTTCACATGTACTTAAAAACAATTCCCTGTCTCCCTTTGCTTTTAAGTATCCATACAGTTGTCATGACATGGCCGTCTTCAGTGCTGTCCCTGGGAGATCTCCACCCTGCTGAGAACTAAGGAAACATTGCAACTCTGGTTTTGCCTAAAAGGGACTTCTCAGGTTTCCCCTGGCCTCACTGTATAAACTGCTCCACTTCCAACACAGCCAAGGGTGGGCTGTTACCTTTAGTAAGAGTTTACTGAAGGGGTGCCTGGGTGGCTCAGTCGGTTGAGCGTCTGACTTCAGCTCAGGTCATGATCTCACAGATCATAAGTGTGAGCCCTGCGTCGGGCTCTGTGCTGACAGCTCAGAGCCTGGAGCCCGCTTCGGATTCTGTGTCTCCCTCTCTCTGCCCCAACCCACTCTCATTCTGTCTCTGTCTCTCTCAAAAATAAATAAACATAAATTTTTTTTAAAAAAAATAAGAGTTTACTGAATGTTGAAATCTAGACCTAAAGATAGGTTATGAAAGACAACTAAATGCCAAGGATCATGAGGTCCATAGGTTTAGGGATATCCACAGGATCCACTCCATGTATCAGAAACAGCTGCATACAATGTTTAGAGCACTCTGAGCACCTCTGCTCCAGAGTCCAGACCTAACTGCCAACAGACTAAAGAAAAGAAGGAATTGTTTCTTCCCTCTGGTTTAATGCCTGCTTCACCATCTCTCATTCCCTGATCCAAAGTAGGTCTTATGTTAGGGTAATTGGCAGGAAGGACAGAGCCTTTCAATCTGAGGAAGACTACTCCCACACACAAGGGAATAATCTTATACTATGGTCTCCAGCAGGACAGTTTCATCCAAATGTCTTAGCTTCAAATTGGTGTGTTCTGAGCTGTGTGTTCACAAATATAGCAATATATGGATGCATTCATTCATTCGTTCATTCATTCATCCATCCATCCATTCAATCATCAAACCAAAATTTATTGAGCTTCTAACACCTACATCCAATCACTGTGGCTGGCACATAGTAGCTGCTCTGTAGATATTATTCTACTGAATGAATGGATGAGCCTGAAGCTTTCACTTGGATAAGATGGTGGTTTGTTAAGATAACTCTCCCTGAAGTCAGATAGCCTGAGTTTAAGCCATGATTGTGTCCTCTTATAAATGACAGTGGGCAAGTTACCTAACTTCTCTAAACCACAATTGCCTTATTTGTAAAGATGAAGATGGTGATGGTGATAGTGATGGTCATGATGATGATTATAAAATAATGCCTTTCTTATAGGTTTGTTGTCACACATTCAAGACAGGGTGTAATAATATTAGGATATTAGAGGGCTCAGCATAGTTATGGGTGAGATCTGGAATTAATCTTGTGATTTCCTGAGTCTCATGTGCCTGGAAAACTGCACATAGCTCATAACCCTCATCACGATGAGGTTTTCCTCTGCTAAGCCTCATGTCTCAGTTTTCTGTGTACTATTCTGGATGTCTATGTAAATGTTCCTCTATGCATGGGGCCTCACTTGGTTGGGACCAATTTGTTCATGTAGGAAACAGAATCCTTCTACTTCAGTTTCTGTGTAAAGATCCATCTTGAATGCACTCACTGCCTGGAATTCTAATAGGGGGCATGCCTAGTCTCCACTGCTGCCTGCCTCCATGCCTACCAAACGGAACCACTTTGATCACTGACACTGAACAAGCCTGTCCTCACCTGGTAGTTGTTGCTTTCTAGGAATAAAACTAAAATCTACATCAGAGGTTTATTTTAAAGGTTCCATGAGAAAAGGCACATGAAAACATTTAGCACAGTAATTTTACTGAAAAGATTCAGTGAATTATAACTCCTTAAATAAGCATGTGTTCTCATCACTTCCACTTTCCATTCATCCTCTTCCTTACCTCTTTCGACCATCCATTCAGTGATACAAAGTAGCTGCATCTGCATGGATTCTTTGGTAGATACAATCCTCAATCCCTACAATTCCCAAAGAGCAAAAGGGCATCCATAACCACATTCATGGTGATACTGGGCATAAAACTCATGCCTATAGTATCCTCTGGGCTAATTTATCTTACCTTGTCTTATTTTTAATGTAAGACTCATTGAACCATAAGGGTCCCCTCTGCTCCAGGAAATGCTTGCCTATAAATTCAAATTTCTTCCTAGAAACTATCAGGTATCAACATTTTAATATTTTATGTACTCCAACCATACCTTCAGGACACGCAATTTGTTTACACAACAAATGAGCTATTGGGAATTCCTTTCAGGAGAAGTTTTCATTCTTTGAATAATTCTAATGATGGCTGAGTTTCTGGGAAAATCTTCTTGAGGTTTTGTATTATTCATAGAAGGAACCATGTCTCCCAATTTATTGAACACCTACATTCATTCCAAGTAAACTCACAGTGAGGTTGGTGTAAGAAATATGGTCACAATATGGCCTTTTGCAATCAAGCTAGGTATTTTTTTTTATGCTAAGTAGATTTACCTAGGTTTTAAGAGTATAAAGGTAGAGATCTAGCAGATAAATTGAAAGTAAGAAAAATAAAATCCCTGGTCTGTTTTGTCTTCTGAAAAAGAAATATATTTGTGGATTGTGTTTGCATATATTTGGACCATGGGGGTGGGGAATGGAAAGCTGAACTCCCTTCTCCTATATTCCTAATGCCCTCACTGTCATACATTATACACTTCTGGAGCAACAGACTTGTATCTAGCCTTGTCCTTCAAAGTACCTATCCCAGTGACTCTTATGATACTGGCATCAAAAGATTTTCTTAATACATTAATAAATCAATAACTAATGACATAGGACTTTCTTTCTTTCTGAATGCAAGAAACAATAGGAGGCAAATGTAGAGAAGAAAAAGTGAAGGGGTGTGGAAAAAATATCAGGAGGTATAAGAGTGTCTATATTTCCTCTGAGACCTTCTAGAAAGGAGTAAACCCAGTAAAATGTCAATCATCATCATCATCATCATATTTTTATTTGAGAGATATTTAAATATCTAGCGTTTCAGTTGAGTTGGTAGTTTCTATCTTTAACCTGTGCCCTATCTGCCTTCTACCCCCATGCTTACGTTTCACAGAAATGCAGTAAGATTCTCTAATCATTTCTGTTTAGACTCCCTGCCAAACTCCCCATCAGATTCCCCTTCACAGTGAGCTGAAATGGGCAAAAAGTAATCTCAAAGATTGCACTCATACCTTTATTTGAAAGTGTGACTTCTGCCCTATCTCAGGAAGCCTCCACTCTTTTTCTGAGGCTAACTTACCACTCCTACGATATCAAAGTAAAGCCTTCTCCAAAATGAAAACATGTCCACACCCACATTTCTACCCAAAATGCTGCATGGATGAGTGAGGGGCTTATTGCTTCCCATTCTTCCTCCTTACTGTTTGCTCTTATTTCTGAGACTGTTGATGGGAAGGTCTATGTCATAACCATCATCTCAAGATATCAGGTTTGTATGGATTCTCAAACTTTTCGGTAATGACTGAAAAATGACTCCATTACAGGTACTAGAGGTCTCTAAGGTCCCTCCCCTAATGAAGTTAAAGTTAGAAGGAAGAGATTTTACATGGAGACAACTTATCCTTATCCCTCAGTTACCTGAAAAGAAATCAAGAAATTATTAGCAATAAGCTGGGGGGAAAATGATACATGTCAAAAATCCATGCCTTAAAATTTATTCAACTATTTCTTGCTATGAATTACATTCAAATAATAGCTCATAGTTTACATTTTCTACCCTTATACAAGCACTGGATTTCACAAAGCACTTACACTTGCCACATGTGTTGAACAAAATATTTTCAATTATATTTTCTATTCTATTCTATTTATTTAAATAACAAAAGTGAATCCTGACCACCAAATTGATTTCCCAACTTATTAATGGATCATGACCCACAGCTGAAATGCCCTGTCTCAAAAACTCACACTCTGTGAATTTATATTTCACAAATAATTAATAACTTTAATGATTAATCCCAATATACAGAAACCAAACACAGCAATTGCACAGGGTTAAGCAAGATTGATAGAAATAGGAGTGAAAGCAAAGAAGTGAAGACTTCCAGCAAGGGATGTGAAAGAACAAAAACAACTCCCAAAGTGCTCAAAGGGGGACCATTTAGTGCTAGAAAAATAGTTCCTCATACTTCACCAGAAAGCCTGAGGAGACAGCTGCATTATAGCGCCAGTCAACAAGGATGTTGATAATGATAACCCCAAGTCACCAAGAAAATTTTAATTGATGCTCCTCATAACATATTTAAAGCAATTCAGCAAATTATTGAACAACTCCTTTACTAAAAGTGTTGCATTTAAATAATGTACAGACTATTGTAGAATTATTCTCAAGAAAAATATTTATTCCAAATATAAACAACAAGAGTTTGGTGGTTTTAAAACAACATGGCTGGTGTGGAAAGCTTCCAACTTGCAGGGATTCCCCACTCTGTAAAACATTCCAGTAACAGAGCCTCCCGCCCAGAACACTAATCGTTTAACAATCTGACGACTGGACCTGTTAGGATCTGCTTTTTTTTTTTTTTTCATTTTTCATATCATTCCACAACTGCTAGAGTGGCTAATGTTGAATCCATACCTTCTAAATTCTCCAAGTGACCTTCCCCTGACATATTTGGGTACCTCACACCTCAGTCTCACCGTCTTCTCTCTGGCCCACCCTCTCCCTCATCTCAGCTCAGGCACGGAGATCCCTGTTCAGCCATATCAGCACCTCATGAAACGTTATGTTTTGTTTTGTTTTGTTTTGTTTTGTTTTGTTTCTAACAATTCTGTCTTTTCTTCAACTCTTTGTATTCCCTTGCAAGACATTTTCTACTTTGTCTTCTACCCAAGGTTAGGTGTTCTCCTTTACCTCAGCAACATACATTCCATTTTTATTTCTCTACTTTAAAGAGTCGTATTAATTCTATACAAAGAAGCTAGAAAGAGGGAGTGGTGAAAAGAGGGATGGAGACAAGCTAAGATTTGCTTTTTGATATCGGACTTGGAGTTCCTTGAAGTCTGTGGACCTCTTAAAAGTAATCTTAAGCCATCTGAAATATTGACTTGTGCAGAACAGGTTTTTTTCCCAAATGATGCTGTAAAAGTACTCCACCTGCTTTTATGTGAACAAAGTTCTCATACTACTTTGCTGGTAGAATTTTAGGACATCCAGTGCAACATGTGATTGTTCCCACAACTTGATAGAATGCATCAGTCTAGGTAAGACTGAAGAGAAAGGATTCTACAAAGACTTTCCTAGTTCCAGAGTGTCTGGAGTCTGAGTGCTTAACTTTCAAAGTGTTATGACTTTGAAAATGTGTATTTTCCCAACCCAAATCCCAGCAAGTTATTTTGTGGATACTAACAACTGATTCTAAAGTTCATATGGAAAGGCAAAAAGATCCAGAGAAACCACCATAATATTGAAAGAGAAGAACAAAGACAGGAGGACTGACTGTACCCAAAGTCAAAATTTGCTGTAAGCTGTAGTAATAAAGGCAGCGTGACACTGGTGAAAGAATGCACAAACAGATGAGTGAAACAGATTAGAGAGCCAAGAATAGATACATGCTAATACAGTCAACTGATCTTTGACAAAGGAATAAAGGTCATTTGAAGGGAAAGAATAATATTTTCCAACACATGATACTGAAACAAGTGGGAATCCATATACCAAAAAAAAAAAAAAAAAAAAAGAATCTAGACATAGACTTTTCACAAAAATTAATTCAAAATGAAAAATGAATCTTAGACCTAAATATAATACATAAAACTGTAAAACTCCTAAAAGACCACATAGGAGTAAATCTAGATGATTCTGGCAGTGATGATGACTTTTTAGATAAAACACCAAAGGCATTACTTGAGTTGTATGTCACAAGTTTGGTATAAAGTTGTATTTTTATCTTTCAATTTTAACATATTTATGTGTTCCATTATAACTTCTTTGAACTATAGGTTATTTAGAGATGTATTATTTTATTTTGTGGGGTACCTGGGTGGCTCAGTTGGTTAAGCATCCAACTTTTGATATTGGCTCAGGTCATGATCTCCCAGTTCATGAGTTTGAGTACCACATCAGGCTCCATGCTGACAGTGAGGAGCCTGCTTGGTATTCTCTCTCTCTCTGCCCCTCTCCGACCTGTGCGCTCTCTCTCTCTCTCTTCCTCCCTCTATCTCTCTCTCTCTCAAAATAAATAAATAATCTTCTCAAAAATATTTTTAAAAAAGAGTTAGTTTTTGGATATTACAGCTTAATTTTAATTACAGTCAATAAACATGCTCAGCTTTTGAAATTTGTTAAAAATTGATTGATGACCCAATGTCTAGTAAATTTTAGCAATGATTTCATGAAAGTCTGAAAATAATGTCTGTTCTCCTGTTGTTAAGAGATCCATTGGGTCATGTTTGTTCATTAAGTCAAATTTGTAGAGAACGTGTTCAAGTCTCCCCATCATTGAAGAGTTTTTGCCCACAAGTTCTAACAATTATTGAGAGAAGTTTAAAATCTACCATATATTTGTAGACATATCTCTGTCTCTTTGTACATCTATCAAATTTCTTTATATATTTTCAGTCAATGTAGGAACATAGATTTTTAACATTGTCACATTTTTCTGGTGAATTAAATCTCATAATTATGAAATAATTCTTTCACCTTTTGTTATTTTTTAAAGCCTCTTTGATATTAATATTATAATATTTTATATATGACACACGTTATCTTTTATTTTATATTATATATAATTTATGTATTTATTATTACATTATATATTGTATAAAGTATATAATATATAATTCCTTCACTTTACATATCCTGTTAAATGTGTTTCTTATCAAAAATATATTGCTGGCTTACTAATATTTTATCTAAGTTGACATATTCTATCTTTTAATTGGTTTATTTAACCTTAAAGTAAATTTTTATCTAATGTAATTCTGACCTAATATGTTTATATCTATCATCTTAGTTTACAATTTTTCTTGTGTTTTATTTCTTTACATCCTCTCACTCTCTTTCTTTTGTATTAACTACTATTTCTTCTCAGTCCACTTTAAAAGTTTGGAAATTTCACCTTCTATTTTCTTAGTGGTTGCTCTAAAACCTAAAACTGGCACTTTTAGTTTATCAATGTCTAAAGTTATTAGTACATTGTTTTCTGATTTATTTTGTCACTATTAAGAAATCAGTTGAACTTTTAATTTTTTTAAAAAAACTAATATTTTATTCATGTCTTTTGTATTGTGTAGTTTCACTATAATTTGCATGGATGTAGATTTCTTTTTATTTATCTTCATTCATATCATAGATCTTCTCAAGTTGGTGTCTTTAATCATACCTTAAAAATTATTATCTCAAGTAAATTCCAAAATTGATTGCTACATTTTCTCTTTTCTCTGTGTTTATTCTATGCTCTTGGTTTTTCAACCTTTCATCTTTTTAGTCCTGTCTCTATTCTACAGCTATATAATTCCTTCAGACCATATATTTTAGTTTACTAAAAATCTTTTACTAAATTTCCTACAAAAGGTTTTACTAAAACATTTTATATTTTACTAATTTTGTAGTCATCTGTGTCTAATCTGCTATTAAACCTTAACTTCGAGTTTTTTTATTTCAATTATTTTATTTTTAATATTTATGAGTTCTGTTTTTTCAAACCTGAGTACCTATGTGTGATTTCTTTTAAAACTTTGTTTGCTTATTTTAAAAAAATTTTAATGTTTATTTTTTTAAGAGAGAGAGAGAGAAAGAGACAGAGTGTGAGTGGGGGAGGGGCAGAGAAAGAGACCGAAATAAGGAATCCAAAACAGGCTCCAGGCTCTGTCAGCATATAGCCCAATGCGAGGCTCAAAACACACAAACCATGAGATCATGGCTTGAGCTGAAGTCCTACACTTAACCCACTGAGCCACCCAGGCTCCCCTGTTTCATTATTTAAATACAGTAAGTATAGTGTTTAAATTAGAATTTAAACTTGTAAACTAAACTTATAATTAAAATGTCAAAAGTCTTGTTTTGTTTTGTTTTGTTTTGTTATCTGTTACTACTGCCTTTTCTTCCCAGCACAAAGTTTTCTTGTTTTTTGTGTATGTGTGTGTGTGTGTGTGTTTATTTTTATTTTTTGTTAATTTAAACCAGTTTATTAGATGGAAAACCCATGAGTAATTTTGTCATCGCTAATTTGTTTGTTTAATGAATAATTATAAGGCCTTTTAACCACCACATAAATTAAGAAACAATGATATAAGCCAGACCAGGATGCCCTCCATGTGTCCCATATCAATCACAGACCCTAGTACTCTTCCAAAATATAACCGCTAATTTGACTTTTATGGTAATTGCTTCCTTTTGTTTCCTTATGATTTTATAATCTAATTTGCATTCCTAAACACTATAGTTTAATCCTGACCATTTTTACATTGTCACCATTTTCTAAAATATCTGTTATATATATATTTTAAAATTTACACATTCCTCCTCTATCTCTTTCTTTTTAAGATAATCTATCTGAGTATTTCTAGATATTTGACCTGTAGAAAACTTTTGACTTGGCTGATTGCTCTTTCTTGGTATGGGTCTACATGTATCTTTCTCTGTCTTCTATATCCCTCATTACTGGCAACTGAATGCAGAGGCTTGGCATATAATGTCTTGATTATACCTTTTATTTTATTTTTCTTGTTTTGGCAGGTGTTAGTACTCAGTGCCTAACTGTACAAGTTAATTGGAAGTGAAATTATAATAAAATGATAATATATTAGAATATATTACCTTGAATTAATTACAGATACTTTCCTCATATACTACTTAGCTACCCAGTTGTACAGTTAATATAAAAAAATACAAGTTAATGCTTAATTTGTCCCTCTCATCTATCCAGTTTTAATAGTATAATGATTCCCTTTTATCTTCAGAAGATGACAAATTGTATTTTACAAAATATTCATCATTAATAACACAGACTTCAATATATTTTACTAGTTTAAATCTATTGAAATTGTTATCTCTGTTGAAGTTCAAGGTTTCCCATTTTTGGCCTGTGTATATATAAAAATGTTTTTTCTTGAGTCTTTTGGGCATAATTCTAGAAGGCTTTGGTAACTTTCTTGTTATCTGAATGACAAGATATTCCAGACTAGACAAATCAGATTCAGCTGTTTCTCCATGAAGTTCTGATTTCTTTCAATGGGAGATAATATTTCAAGACCACAATCTGAATTCCAGAAATGTTAGGTACTGGCCTATAAATACCATTTAAAATAATACTAGTATTTCTGCTTATATAACATTATGTATTCTTTTTTTTCCATACCAGTGACTTTTTAATCATTTAGGTTGTCTGAAGCTTGAGGTCTAGGCAATTCCTTAGGAAAGGATCAAGATAACAATATTCTCTGAGTTTTTGTATGGTGATAATAAATCGTAAGTGACTTTTACTGGATATAAAACCTTTCACTCACATTTTCTTCCCTTAAATATTCTAAATATGTTACTACCTTTTTATCTGGCTCAAAACATTGCTATTAAAAAGTGTAATAGGAATCTAATTTTTGTTTCCTTTATGATTTGTAAGCCGTTTTTGCCTGGATGTTCAAAGTTATTTTTATTTTTCTTTAAAGACTGATATTGTAACTAGAAAACATCTTGCTGCTAGTAATCCTGTGTTTGTATTATCAAGTGAATGTTATTTAATTTCAATATGTTTAACTTTTTTTAATTTCAGAGATTTTTCTTGAACAATAGATTCTGATACTTTTTTTTCTTCCTTTCTTGCTTTGGTTTGCTTTTCAGGGTCTCCCATTATACACTTTGGATCTCTTTTGTCTGTCTTCAATCTCTCACTTTCTTGAATTTTTTTAATCTCATTTTTAATTTCTTTAATTTTTTTTCCTAGAAATACAATTTGTTCCTTTTACTTACTTCTATATTCCTTCTAGTTTAGTATTAATATCTAAACTAGCATTTTCTTCTAAATTCTTGAATTCTGTCACTAAGTTCTGAATTTTTTCATGCTGATTTATGTTATTTTTTTCATGTCTTATTTTTGTCAGTATATTTTAGATAATTATACAACAGCACATTATAATTTTTATGTCTGTATTATCTATATATTGTTTCTGGTATTGTTTTACTCACGGCAGAGGTGTTATCCTCCTTCATTTCTCTTTCTTCAGAGTAGCTTTATATGGGATTTTGCCTCAATGTTTTCTTGTTGCACAATCATTTGTAAAATTAATTTCCCTGAACTTGCAAATGGAAACTTGATTCAGATACCTTTGCTACTTTAAAGAGTTAAATTCTCTGTTGTCATAGTGTACTGTGAACAGAAATATGGTGGTTTGCTTTCTAAGATATCCTGGCTCTGTTTCCCTGCCCCTTACATCTCCTCTTTATCTCAGTTCCTATCATGCCCAATTTTTATTTTACTCCAGTATTCTCCTCAGTCTTATGTCCTATATGGAAGAAAGCCCTGGCTGCTTATTTTAAAAAGCTAATAAGGACCAGAACTCTCTCAGCCTTTTTGGCCTTATCTCAGAACCCTTGCACTTAGTTACTACTAGAGTATACAGAACTCTTTTCATTTTTAGCTGCTGTTCTCAAATTGGCCTGCCAATCTTTCCAGTGAATGCCTTTTACCTTTGGGGGTTCTTTTGTTCTTAGGTTGGTCAGATATTCTATCAATTCCTTTTCTTTCATCACAGACTCTGGTACTGTGCGGATCTTGTAGTTGTCGGTTGTTTGCCTCTACAGGCTTGTAATTTGGACTACATAGGAAACCTCGTTGTGTGGCTTTCATATAAATTTCATTCACGCGTTTTTCTTTTGCTGGTTTGTTCCTCTGTTCTTAAGTGAGATAAAGGAAAATTTAGATGATACTGCCATGTTAATGTTAACTTCCCAGATTTCTCTGGTTCCTTACATTTTACTATGAGCTAGTCATTTTCTTGATAAACTGTGGAAATTCTTTGAAGCCTAGCATGAATGTACATTACTGATGTTATCTGTTAAAAATGTTAAAAATAAACCCATGGGTTTCCAATTCCAGACAAAATGGACTAAACATATTCTACCCTATTTCTTCCACTAATTAAAATTATAACCCTGGAAAAAATATAAAGCATTGATCAAAAGACTATGTAAGGTGAAGAAAAAAAGGCAGTCTGTTTAAAGAAATCAAGATTCAAGGACAACACAGTGATGAATTCCATCAAGTATAATTTTCCTGGGGCACCTGGGTGGCTCAGTTGGTTAAGCGTCCTACTTTGATTCAGGTCAGAATCTTATAGTTCATGAGTTCAAGCCCTGTTTCAGGCTCTGTGGTGACAGCTCAGAGCCTGGAGCCTGCTTCAGATTCTGTGTCTCCCTCTGTCTGTCTGTCTCTCTCTCTTTCTCTCAAAAATAAATAAACATTGAAAAATATATACATATAATTTTCCTTTTCCATTCTTTCTTTCTTTGCTTTTTCTTTCTTTTTCTGTGTCAGAGATCAGCAATGTTTATCATCAAGGGTCAGATAGTATGCATTTTCCTATTTGTGGGCCATGTGGTCTCTGTTAAAACTACTCAGTTCTGCCTTTATAGCAAAGACATTCCAATAAATGGTTATACAACAACTGCATTCCAATAAAATTTTATTTGCAGAACCAGAGAGTGGGTTGGATTTGACCCACAGCTTGTAGCTTGCCAACCTACATATCCCAGTGAGAATGACAGAGAAGTCCAGAACCCAGAAATGCCCATGAGAACAAAAAGTTTCTGGAAAAGCCTGTTGTCACTAATCAAAGGATGAGAAAGAGGTATAGCTACATCCTATCTCACCTGGTGCTTCAGAGACCTTGTTAGAGCCCTGTCCATCATTCCCCCTACACTAAGGGGAGGCAGAGACAGCATCCTTTCCCCTCTCTAAATGAGGAGGTAAAACCACATTGTCTATACTTGCTTAAGTAAGCAAATGATAAACTAGATGAGGACCTTTACCTACTGTCATTACTGGAGTATCCGAGTGCATTATGGAAAGGAGAATCTAGTGAAAGAATTCTTTAAACCTGTGCATACAATTCTAAGCAAAACACTGAACTTCCCATGGTGAAAAAAAACAGAATCAATACAGCAAAAGTTTTGAGAAATGAACTATAGTATGAAATGCTGCCCAGGTTTCAAATTAGCATCAGGATATCATGCAAATGGGACAGACTAGAAACTGTACAAGATTTTGAAAATTCAATTAACAATTGAACCACATTCTATAAACATGTTACACAATGTTATACATGTTAAACATGTTAGACTTGTATACAAATCTCGAATTATGCATTCGAGACTTAAATAGGCTGATTGCCTGGTTGGGTACAATATTAAAATAGAACCTACACTTTCATACATAATGCCAAAAATATCCAGAATAAAAGCCAAGTTTATTTGCCATATCAAGAGCCAGTAAAATTTCAACTCAAATGAGAAAAGACAATCAACAGATGCCAAGACAGAGATGAGACAGATGTTTGAATTATTTATAAACATTGTAAAGCAGCTACCACAATATTCCATATGATTACAAATATGCTTAAAAATGGAAAAAAAATATCTTAGCCAAGAATTAGAAGATACAAAAAAAAAAGAACAACAGTAAATTTTAGAATAAAATATATAGTTATTGACATAAAATACTCACTTAACTGGTTCAGTATAAGAATGGAAATGATAGAAGAAAGAATCAGTGAACTTGAAGGTAAAAAGCAGACATTATCCAATTTGAACATCAGAGATAAAATGAATTTGGCAAAAAAGAAAAGAAAAGCAATCTAAGAACCTGGAACATTAATAAAAGGTTTAACATTCAGGTAATTGACATCTCAGGAGAGGAGAAAGAGTTAGGGGCTGATAAAATATTTGAAGAACTATAACCTAAAACCTTCCCCCAAATTTTGAAAAACACATAAACATACAGTCTAAGAAGCTCAGTGACTTAAAAAGATTATAAATTAATTAATATTATTATAGTTATCAATGTCATTATATAATATACTAGTATTATTAATTTAAAAATCATGCCAAACACAAACAAGTAAAATTTCTGAAAACTATAGATAAAAAATAATGCCTTGAAAGCAGCCAGAGAGAAACATTGCATTAACCATAAAGGAACAATTACATAAGTAACTGCAGATTTATAGATCCAACGCAATCTCTATCAAAATATATGCAGATTTTGTTTTTTAGGGAAATTGACAAACTTGAAGCTGATGATAAAAGCTGTATGTAAATGCAAAAATTATTGCAAAAAAGATAAATGAGAGGATTTTATTGACTAAAACAATATAAACAATAATGATCATGAGTATAATTGGCATAAGAATAAACATATAGATGAATGGAACAGAGTTAAGAGTACACGAATAAACCCTTTCATGTATGGTCAAGTGATTTTTGGCAAAGATGATAAGGCAATTCAATGAAATAAAAGATTATTTTCCTAGATAATTTGTGCTACAGCATTTGGGTATCCATCTAATAGTTGCCTGAGTCCAGAGGTGGGTATTGACTGCCATGGAGTATGAAGGTTCTTTTTGGGTGATGAGAATGTTCTACAATTGAATTGTGATGTTGGTTGTGCAATTCTGTAAATATACTAAGCAGCATTGAACTTAAAATGGGTGACTTTTATGATTTTTAAGTCATATCACAATAAAACTGTTAAAAAGAGAGATAAAAAGAAGAAATAAGTAGTTAATCAATACTAGATTTTCAATATTTAGCTATTTAAGTTTTAAAATGAGAAAATGAAAATATGCAAAGGAAAAATTAACAAAGGAACAATTTTAAATAATTTCCCCAAATTGAAAGATAAGGTAACAAATCGAATCTAAATAAATAAATCAAAATCTACACCTGACACCATACTTAAAGGTGAAAGACTGTTGGGATGAGTACTGGGTGCTGTATGGAAGCCAATTTGACAATAAATTATATTAAAAAATAATAAAAACAAAGGTGAAAGACCAAATTCTTGCCATCTATGATTGGAAGAAGACAAAATGTTCACTTTTACATTACTAAGTTTACTCTTACTACTCTTACTCAATATCATACTTGGGATTCTAGCCAGTGTATTAAGGCAGAAGAGGGAATAATAGACATATAGATTGGAGAGAGTAAAATAAAACATTTCTATTTACAGACCTACACAATCCCAAAGATGTAAAAGAAAGCTGATGAACTAAGCAATGAGTTTAGTGAGATCACAGGATACAAAGTCAACATACAAAAGTCCATTTTACTTTTACAGACTTACAATGACCAGTAGAAAATTAAAATTAACTAAATTATACCATTTATTATAGCTCCAAAAATCATGGGCTATAAAATATGTATAGATATTATGAGATATTAAAAGATCTGTATACTGGAAACTGAAACATTGGTGGTAAACTTAGACCTAAATAATTGTTGAGATATACCATGTTTAGAAATTAGAAGACCTGACTTTATCAAGAAGTCAGTTTCTTCCCAATTAATCTATATGTTTAAAGAAATCATAATCAAAATCCCAGTAGAAGGTTTTTTTTGTAGAAATTTACAAGAGGACTCTAAAATACATTTGGAAACAAAGGAAAATGTTTCTACAAATGGAGTCAATCATCAAAGGAAGGAATACCTGGGATCATTGCAACACAAAGAAATATGGAAGACATTCATAGGGTAATAGTGCTAGAGATTCCAGGAAGACAACTGTGAAGCTGGTCCTGAGTGCAGTCATTTCAGATAGTAGCAGTTAAACACAGTGTTCCAGAAGGGAAATCTCCAAAAAACTTGCACTGCTATTTTATTTTAGATGACAAGTTAATCTTGACGAGACTGAAATTAAAGATGTTTTACATCTCTGACAGAGAGCTCAGGGAGATATTAATAATTAAAACAAAAGAAAAAAAGAAAAAAAGGCCACAACTGTATATTTGTGGAAGAAAATATGCTACAAAAGAAATGCAATTTGCGTGTGTGTGTGTGTGTGTGTGTGCCTGCACCTGCACACCCATGTGTAGTGGTGGTAGCATAACTGCTAAACCTTTTTGTGGCAGAGTAGGAAGTCAAGAGAATGGAATTTTTAAAAATCAGGATAGAAAGGCTGTACTGTAAAAACATAGTGTTATATAGCTGAAGAAACACCTTTAATCAACAAAAGCAAATCGGGGGGGGGGGTTGCATGGAGCAAGAGACTGCTGTTTATTGTAATAGTTATATTATCGTATGTATATCTTATAAATTTTTTACCATATACTTGCAATATTTCTTAAATATTTATGAAAGTGTAGCATATGAATAGAAGAATATATATTTCTAGTGTATATTTTTCACATAATGAAACAATTCCTTCTCAATTTTCAAAGCCTAGATAATGTCTGATACCTTCCATGAATCTTCTTACCTCTAGAGCCCTAATACTTTCACCATTTATGTTAGGCATCATAATTGCTACTGCTCATTTAAGTCCAAATACTGACTTGTATGACCTTTCAACCACTACATAATGTGCATTACTTACAGAAAAAAATTTTAAGTCCTCTGAGGATATATATCTCATATAATATGAATTACACTCATATAGTATGAATGGGTTATAATATGATAATATAGTATTATCTCATATAGTATGAATGAGAACCAGTTGCTGAAGTGGACCAGACAGCCAACTGCCTCAATCACTTATGCAATATGTTCAGTAATGACTGGGATAGAGGTTTTGATTCAAGATGGTGACACAGGAAGATCCTGAACTCACTTCCTCCCATAGACATACAAAACCTAAAACTATACATGGAACAATTTCCTCTGGGGAAAAAAACACTAAAAATTGACAGAATGACCCCTTTACATCAGGCAAATGAGAGGGAAACCTCATCAAAGCAAGAAGGAAAGGCTGAGACACAATCTTACCAAAACTCCTACACCCAGAAGGGTAATCAACAGCCAGGAGGAAGAGAAGTCAAAACCTGAAGCTTCTCCCTAAGGAGTGAAACGTTCATATTCACCATGGGGCATCACAACTTTTATGACTGACACCTGACAGATATGCCCCCAAAGCATCTGGCTTTGAAGACCAACAGGGCTTATGCCCACAAGCCCCACATGGTAGTGGTAAATTGAAGAACATCTCTAATAAGGATTTGCACACAGACTCACCTGCCCCAGGGCCCAGCAAAAGAAGCAGCCCTTTGAAAAATGCTTAGACTCTGTGTGAAAGAGACTCATTTCCTAATTTTAAAGCATAGGTCTAAGGGGCAAGGGCTTGCAATGATACCCACCAGTAAAGGAGGCTGATGGGAACCATCTTTCTGCTCTATCTGCACCTGGCTAAAGCTGGTAAATACTTTTTTTTTATTTTTTATTTTCCATGAGTACCATCTTTATGCTTCATCTGGTGGGGGCCAACTTTGTGCTCTAAATCTGCCACACTCCAAATCATCAGTACCTCCCAGGGGTGAGCTTCTACACATGTCTGTTGCCTTGGTTTTATATCTGGTGACCCAGATTTTGTAGTTGCCAACCTGGAGATGTCTCTTTCTCACTAGGCTCCCACATCTCCCAGAGGGGAGCTCTTATATGCATTTGGTACCCCAGTTTTTAGGTCTGGTGCCCTGGTTTTTGTAGCTGCTGCCCAAGGAATATTCCCTGGTCACCTGGCTCTGGTGGCCAGGGAGGCTTGTGTTCTTTGGTCCCATAACATTGTAACAATTAGAGAGACAGTTCTTGGCAGACTACCATGCCTAGAACACTAGACAGATTGAAACATAGCTGGAACAATCACAAAGGTTAAGGTTTAAGAGACAAGTAAATGCTAGGGCAGGGTGAATGATAAAGTTCATCTCCTACACAAGGCCAACCCTTTATAACTCGGAAAGAAGGCTGTTTCGTCCAGTGCATAGGAACTAACACAGAGTCAAGCAAATGAAGAAACAGAATAATATGTTCCAAACGAAAGTAAAATATAAA
The DNA here is from genome assembly GCF_018350215.1 of Panthera leo. Taxonomy (NCBI): domain Eukaryota; kingdom Metazoa; phylum Chordata; class Mammalia; order Carnivora; family Felidae; genus Panthera; species Panthera leo. The sequence goes on along the minus strand of NC_056690.1, from coordinate 59,341,186 downwards.
GCCTCAGAAAAAAAGCCTTAATGAAATAGAGATAAGTAATGTACCTGATAAAGAGTTCAAAGTAACAGTTATAGAGATGCTCATAGAACTTGGGAGAAGAATGGACGAACACAGTACTTCAACTAAGAGATAGAAAATGTGAGAAAGTTCCAAACAGAAGACAGAGCAGAATAATAACCAAATGGAAAAGTGTTCTAGAGGGTTTCAACAGCAGACTGGATAAAGCAAAAGAAAGAATCAGTGAACTAGAAGACAGGACAGAGGAATGCACCCAATCAGAGCACTGAAAAGGAAAAAAAGAATTTTTAAAAAGTGAAGATAGCTTAAGGCACTTACAGTACAACATGAAGCAGATTAACGTTTACATTATGAGTCCTGGAAGGAGAAAAGAGAGCAAAGAGGCAGAAAACTTATTTGAGGAGATAATAACTGAAAATTTTTCTAACCTGGAGAACGAAACAGATCTCCAGACCCAAGAAGCTTGGAGAGTTACAAATAAAGAGACAAGGAAAGAATCTTAAAAGCAGCAATAGAAAAACAACTTGTTTTAAACTAGGGAAACATAAGATTATCAGCAGTGTTTGTTTGTTTGTTTGTTTGTTTGTTTGTTTGTTTTAGCAGAAACTTTGCAGGTCATAAAGGAATGGCAATCCCAAATAGCCAAAGCAATCCTGAGAAGGAAGAACAAAACTAGAAGTATCATGCTCCCTGATTTCAAACTATGTTACAAAGTTATAGTAATCTAAACAATATGATGTTGACATAAAAAGGACACAGATCAGTGAAACAGAATAGAAAGCTCAGAAATAAACCCACATATATATGGCCAATTAACTGACAGCAAAAAACCCAAAAATAGACAATGGGGAGAGGACAGTCTCTTCAAAAAATGATGTTGGAAAAACTGGATAGCCACATGCAAAAAAATGAAACTTGACAAATATCTTATAACATACACAAAAATTGACTCAAAATGAATTAAAGACTTGAATGTAAGACCTGAAACCATAAAACTCCTAGGTGAAAGCATAGGCAATAAGTTTCTTGGCATCAGTCTTGGTGATGAGTTTTGGATTTGACACCAAGAACAAAGGCAGAAAAAACAAAAATAAACAAGTGGGACTACATCATACTTTACGTTTCTGCACAGTAGAGGAAACCAACAACAAAATGAAAAGGAAACCTACTGAATGGGAGAAAATATTTGCAAATAATGTATCTGATAAAGGATTAATTTCCAAAATATATAAAGAACTCATCTAGCTCAGTAGAAAAGCAAACCATCCAATTAAAAATTGAGCAGGGGATCTAAGTAGACATAAAGAATACACATGGCCAACTGACACATGACAAGTTGGTCAACATCACTAATAATCAGGAAAATTCAACTTAAAACCACAATGAGATGTCAACTTACATCTGTTAGAATGGCTAGTATCAAACAGAGAAGAAATAACAACCACTGGCTAGGATATGGAGAAAGTGGAATCCTTATACACTGTTGATGGGAATGTAAATTAGTGCAGTCATTATGTAAAACAATAAGAAGGATCCTCAATAAATAAGAAGATACAACTACCACGTTATCCAGCAGTTCCACTTCTGGATATTTATCTGAAGAAAATAAAAATGCTAACTAGAAAAGATATATACACCCCTATGTTTATTGCAGAATTATTTGCAATAGCAAAGATATGAAAGTAACCTAAGTGTCCATGGGTAGATCATGGATAGAGAAACTATGGTATATATGTGAAATATTATTAAGCCACAAAAAAAAAAAAAAGAAATCTTGTCATTTGCAACAACATAGATCGTCTTTCAGGGTATTATGCTAAGTGAACTAAGTCAGACAGAGAAAGACAAATACTGTATGATCTCACTTATATGTAGAATCTTAAAAAAACAGATAAACAAACAAACCAAACTCAAAGATACAGAGGATGGATTGGTGGTTGTCAGAGGAAGAGGGTGAAGGTTGAACAAAATGGGTGAAGGAGGTCAAAGGTTCAAACTTCCAGTTATAAAGTAAGTCATGGGGATGTAATGTACAGCATAGCAACTATAGCTAATAACACTGTATTATTGCATATTTGAAAGTTTCTAAAAGAATAAATTTTAAAAGTTCTTGTCACAAGAAAAAAATCAGTAACTATATATGGTGACAGATGTTAACTAGACTTACTGTGGTGATCATTTTGCAATATATAAAAATATTGAGGGACGTCTGGGTGGCTCGGTCAGTTAAGAGTCTGACTCTTGATTTCAGTTCTCGTCATGACCTCACAGTTTGTGAGTTTTAGCCCTGCATTGGCTCTATGCTTAGTGTGGAGACTGCGTGGGATTCTCTCTCTTCCTCTCTTTCTGCTCCTCCCAGACTCATGCTTTCTCTCTCTCTTTCTCTCAGAATAAATAAGTAAACTTAAAAAATTTTTTCAAGTATCAAATTGTGTAGCAAGTTATATAATGTTGTATGTCAATTATGCCTTAATAAAAATATTTTTAAAATAATAAGATAATGAAAAAATGATAAGATAACGACTGGGACAAATCTGAACTATTTTGCTAGTTAACTCAGGTTTTATTACCCAGAGCTCTGTGTGTTTGTATTTGTGTGTGTACAAACTAGTACTCAGCCAAGCAAAATACTGTTACCTTTTCCTTAATTAAAAAAAAAAAAATTCTTGTAATCCTGACTTTTTTCTAAAAAGGTTGAGTCCTAGCTATTGTCAGATCCTATGTTTACTGATCACAAACAAAATCTATATCTTGGAAATAATATTTTCCACATTCTTAAATATACTTAGTGGGTAAGGTTACCTAAGTGTGGAAAAAGAAGTAATGAAAAAGCTTATTATTTCACACAAATAAGGGAGAAATGAGGTGGCAATCTTGGGAAGGTACTGGTCCTGAAAAATCTATGGAAAGTGGAATACACAGACCTACTTGCTTCGTGAGCAAGAAAAGAAACTTGGGCAAAATAACATGTAATTTTATTTTTCAGTGAAATGCAATGTAAACGTTTTCCACTATTCTCCCAATAAAATGTTTGGTAAATTCCCTAACATATATTAATTTTATTTTGAAAATGAGAATTTACTTTAGGGAACACATATAAAAAGATATGAGAGTAGTAAGTATAAGAGCTACAAACCTTTGAGGTATATATACATTGAAAAGAGGTATATATACATTTTTTGATGAATAGAAGATGGATTTGTTTCCATCTCCACTGAAACAATATTGAGCATATATTTAAAATCATGGGTTTTAGGAGGAACTAAAGTATTAGACTCAAGTGATACTGCATGTATCTCTTTGACCCTGAATTTTTCTCTTCAACAAAGTTTATTCTAATGTCTTCATCCCCCCTCCCCCTAACCCTCCTCCAAATATTTATTATATGCTTTGCTCTGGGGAACTAATTAAACTGGTTTGTCTGGAACTTTCCTGATTTTAGCATTGGAAGTGCTGCTTCTGAGAAACCCATCACTTCGGAGCAAACTGGGAATGTCGGTCACCCTAGAACTCTAGGATCACGTGGCTCCACATCAGCACTGGAGAATTTTAATAGAGAATCGTGGACTGGATTGAAGAGATGAGGGGATGAAGAAGTGTCAAGGAATCTATGCTGCTTCAACTTCGAGGTTAGCTTAAGTTGAGGGAGGGATTGGATCACTTGAAACTCTCTCTCAGGAAGCTACATAAAACCACAACACCGGATTATAGGCAAAAAGTTTGCTGTCACACTTGCTGTTTTATCCGGCTTGCCTGGCTTTGCTCTGAATCCTGTCTTAAAAGCAGCATCCTTGCATTCTCAAGAAAACCTGAACTTAAGTGACAGGACATAAATAGCTGGAGAGAAAAATCTAGTTCAATATAGGCCAGAGAAAATCCAAACCCCCACAAATCCCCACCCATAAATCCTCAAGCTGGAGGAGTTAAGAGCATTACATCACCAGTGACTGCTTCCATTGGTTGATGGTACCTGAAGGATCAGAATACCTGCTCCTTGGACTAACTCTTTCCTTCCCTTGCAAAGCATCAGAAATGTGGGTATCATAGACTAGAACAAAGGCCCTGAACAAGGACATCCTTTCAGAAGGGCACACCCTGCTGGGTCACTGCTTCACCATGCAGGTCAGTGTGTGCATGTCTGCAGGCAGGACACAATGAGCCCAGGCAAGTACTGTCCTCCTTAGGAAGCCTTAGGAAGATGCTAGTTTGACTGGGAGTTGAAAGAGATCTCCGGTGAACTAAATGTGTTTGCTTTCTTCTCCCACTAGTGCTATCGGAAAAGATTCTCATTCTAATAAGTTTTGACAAGAGCTGGCAAGGGGAGCAGGTGCCAATGAATCCAACTAGTCGGAGGCATTAGAGACTTCGTGGGCACCAGAGGATAGAGGTGTTGCCATGGGAACCAAGTGAAAGGTGTTTGGTGGTGGCTGGTTAGGAGGTTTGTTTTCTTGTTTAAGACAGAGCTGAACAGCTGCAAGTCACGCTCTCTGTTTTCTACTTTAGCATCAGTGGGTAAATCCCCCTGCTCTCCTTCCCCCCATCCCAGCCTTAAATAGGATTTGAGGAATTTAATTTCTCTGCGAACATGAATAATGCTTAAATATGAGGCACACCAAAAGCCTTTGCAAAAGGTATTTGCAGCAAATCAGGACAGTTCTAATCACAGAACTCTTTATGTTGGAGAGAAAATTGTTGCTTCAGGGTCAGAATAGTGTTGTTTTTGGTTTTTGGTTTTTGGTTGTTTTTTTTTTTCAGCAGGATTTGAAGACATCATTTTGAGCTGCGAAGCCCTCGCCCTAGCTTTCATAAAACATCTTTCCATCATGCACTTTTTGGCATTCATACTTCTAGTTTTTAGGATTCATACACCCTGGGAATGACTCAAAAACACAGGACTGCCTAATGAAGAGGATGGGCTTTCTGAATTTTGCACGTCTTTTTGAAGTCTTTTAAGCACATAAGAGAAAAGATAAAAGGAATGCCAAGAGTTTAAAAATAGTAATTACCCAACAACAAGTGTTATTCTCACAGCTGCCTTACATCTAGTCTTCTCAGAGCTGTGGAAGACACAAAAGGAAGGTCAAAATTAGGACTTTTGTGACCTGCCAGACTGAGGGAGCAATGGAATTCCCTAGACCAGAAAGACAGAGGAACAGTGAGGGGGACAGGCAAGCTCTGAGCTACAGGAAACTGGAGAAGCAAATCACAAGGATAAGGAGCTCATATCCTGATAGTGGGTGGAAAGCATCCGGTCATTCAAGCAAGGCTCAAGGAGATAGCAGATGCTATATGTTCAGTCACATCAGTGCTAGCAACTATAACCATCACACCAAGTATGGAAGAATTATGCCATTGAGCAGTTAAAACAGAAGCCTGGGGACTGAAATTATAGTCCAAAATGCAAGCTTAGTTATAGGAAACAGGACCAATACTGAGTGCCAATATCCATGCATAAGATTAAAAAAGGACGAGCAGCCCATGGTTGCACAACTCTGGAAATTTGTTAAAAATTATTAAATTGCAAACTTAAAATTGGTGAGTTTTATGCCAGTCAGAGTGGCCAAAATGAAGAAATCAGGAGACTATAGATGCTGGAGAGGATGTGGAGAAACAGGAACCCTCTTGCACTGTTGGTGGGAATGCAAATTGGTGCAGCCGCTCTGGAAAGCAGTGTGGAGGTTCCTCAGAAAATTAAAAATAGACCTACCCTATGACCCAGCAATAGCACTGCTAGGAATTTATCCAAGGGATACAGGAGTACTGATGCATAGGGGCACCTGTACCCCAATGTTTATAGCGGCACTCTCAACAATAGCCAAATTATGGAAAGAGCCTAAATGTCCATCAACTGATGAATGGATAAAGAAATTGTGGTTTATATACACAATGGAATACTACGTGGCAATGAGAAAAAATGAAATATGGCCTTTTGTAGCAACATGGATGGAACTGGAGAGTGTGATGCTAAGTGAAATAAGCCATACAGAGAAAGACAGATACCATATGGTTTCACTCTTATGTGGATCCTGAGAAACGTAACAGAAACCCATGGGGGAGGGGAAGGAAAAAAAAAAAAAAAAAAAAAAAAAAAAAAAAAGAGGTTAGAGTGGGAGAGAGCCAAAGCATAAGAGACTGTTAAAAACTGAGAACAAACTGAGGGTTGATGGGGGGTGGGAGGGAGGGCAGGGTGGGTGATGGGTATTGAGGAGGGCACCTTTTGGGATGAGCACTGGGTGTTGTATGGAAACCAATTTGACAGTAAATTTCATATATTAAAAAATAAAAAAATAAATAAAAAAAAAAATTGGTGAGTTTTATGGTATGTAAAAGATACCTTAATAAAGATGTTTTAAAAAAAAGACTTGCTACCAACTCTGAGAAAATATTGGATAATCACATATCCAGAGTATATAAATAACTCTCCAACTCATAAAATAAGAAAACAAATAACACAATTAATAAATGGGCTAAAGACATAAGAAGACGATTCACCAAAAATGTATATAAATGTAAAATAAACACTTAAAAAGGTGTTCAATATTATTAGTCATTAGAGAAATACACATTAAACCCATGAGGAGATACTGCCACGTATTTACTAGAATGGCTGAAACAAAATTTACTAGGGCTGCTGCTTGAACGTGGACACTCAGTTTATTTAGATTAAGTTTCACTCCCTTCCCCCCACAGGAGAATTTCTGGCCCAAGGACATCTCTCTGAGCACCCTGCTTCATGGTGTTGGGGGAGGGGTAATTTGGATAAATTGAAATTGTGCTTTCACCCTCTTCAGTGTGTCCTCTCTTGTTCCATTGCTTCATCCAGATGCTGTAATTTTTCACCTGGATTCGAGCTCTTGGGAAGTATGTCTGTCCACAGATAATTGTCAAATCAATATTTCTGTGTGGGGTGGGGAGGTATTAGGGATGGAACTTCCTATTCTGCTATATTGCTGATATCACTCTCACATGGGCGTCTGTTCGACATCTTTTCCCAGAGGAGTTAAGATTTTCATAGTACTACATATGCCAAGTAGTTTGGGATTTGTCCTGGACATCTTGAATATTACGTCATGAGACTCTCAGTCTCATTTAAATCCTTTGGGGAAATGTTGATGTTTTTGTGTCGAGGGAAATTTGATACTACTTCTTAAGAGTCATTGAAGGCTCCTAGTTGGGATGGGGTTGATTTGCCATCATTTCTGGACTTCAGGCAGAGTAATTATGACCTTCCTAGGTTCTGGAGAAGCCCTCAGGAAGAGATACAACTATCAGATAAGCAATTGGAAGTTGGCCAGCATACTTTGAAATTGCGGAGACCATGGGGTATGATGGACTCCAACAAGGTCTGCTATTCCTTGACTGTATTTTGATCTATTAATCTATACCCACCCTTATTTAGCCCCTGCCCCCATGCCATTCAAGTGATTCAATCCATCTGTCAGGTCTGCCGTTTTCTTTCAGGAAGGAAATATACGTGAATGGAAAATTATAAGCCTTTCTAGACTGTGTATCCCAATACCTAAGCTTTTTGTGCTTTAAAGGCAAAAACAAGTAGTCTCAGCAAGAAGCAAGGAAAAGACTGTAGGGTCAGTGACCGAGAAAGGCAGAAATGAGAAAGAAGTCTATAGAACCCAAGAACAGAGGGACACAAGTACGTATATTGCACCTGTCCTAGAGAGGAACAGAGGTACCCAGAGAGCAGGGGCCTCTATAAGGTTTCTCTACAAGATTCAAGGCAGAGGGTAGTCGGATCTGAGGGGCCATGCAGATGAACGACCATGTGCAGTAATGATATATGAAATATTTTTAAAGCTTTAAATTGCTTTATAAGATGATTTTTAGTCAGAAGCCTTTAAGTATTTCTTTGATTCCAAATTTCAATCTTCCAAAAACAATTGAGTATATTTCAATATGTAAAGAATTCATACTCTGAATTTCATGAAATACTTAACAATATTGAACCAAAATTTCCTGTTAGTTAATACTTAAAAATAGCACAGCATAGTAGAAAACTAGAAAACCAAAGATTGATACTGCCTTCTTTATATATGCTCTATGATAATTTGTTTCTTCCTTATGAATTGTTCTATTTCTTATTTAATTACATTTTGTAGAAACTTCAAAAAAAGTAGGAAAAAAAGCAGTATTAAACCATATATTTTCAATGTTCCAAATTTTTAAGATAATTTCTTTGATATTTCGCTATTATAGGTGATAGTTGCTGTGGTTTCTTACAGTGAACTTTGTCTAGCAAAAGAAGTCTCCTTATGGTCCTAGTTTGCTTAGAGGTTTTGCTGAATGAGTGTTGAATTTTATTGATGCTTTTTTTCCATCTATTAAGATGAATTAATATGAGCATAGTATTTTCACTTTTAATTTGTTAATGCTATGGGTTATTTGAATACAATTTCTAATGTTCAACCATCGTATTATTTCTAAAATAAACCCAACCTGGTCATAAATTGTTTTTATGTTTCTGGATACTGTTTGTGAATACTTAATTTAAAATTTGAGACTGTTTTAAAATTTCATTTTGTGTTCTGATTTAGTTTGGATGTGTTATCCAGGTTATCCCAGATCAGAAATGGAGGTGGCAATGATCCATATCTTTCCATCACTTGGGGAAAAAGGTGTATACAACAGAGAGTATTCTTTGGAGGATTATAAAAATGTACCAGGAAAACTATCTGGGACTGGTGATTTTGAGAACATAATGTGAAGTCCTACTGTAACGCCTCTGACAATTTCAGGTTTTCTATTTTTAAGAGTCAGCTTTGGTAATTTATACTCTTTAGGGAAAACTGACCATTTCATCTAAGTTTTCAACTTACTGTTACAAAATTATTTATAACATTGTCTTTTTGGGGGGAGAAGGGGATCTGTAGCAGATCTACAGTTCATGTTCTCTTTTTATTTCTAAAATTACTTAATTTTTGTTTAATTAATATTGCCAGTTTTTTTGCTATTTTATTAAGCTCTATAAGGCTTATTTCTTTGTTTGCTTATAAATCTGTTGTTGTTGTTCTTTTGATACTTTATATTTTTATCTTTGTTTTACGCTGTATTACCTTCTACTCTTATCTCCATTATTCACTCTATTCTTTCTTTGAGTTTCCTATTTTTTTCCAATTCTGTCGTTGAAAGCAACCACCATTAATTTTCCAGTTTTATCTTTCAGGCTATAAATATTTATTCTGACACCTCTTCAGATGAATCCCAAAGTTTTACTAAGTATTATTGTTTTTTGTCATTCCATTGAGGTTATTTTCTAATTATCAGTATGATTTTTTGATTTATGGTTTATATCTACAGTGATGCTTAAAATTCTAAATGGAATTTTTAGCTCTTCATTTTGTTGACTCACAATTTGAATTCATTATGGACCAGAAAATATAGTTTGTATGTTAGTGATTAGGCATTTATTGAAAGTCTATTTCTATTTTTATAAATGTTCTGTACATGCTTGAAATATTAATACATATACATGTATAAAACCAAATAGGTATAAACACATATGTATAATATATATGTTAAAGTATTAATATATAATATATATTATATAACATAAACACACATATATTTTTGTATGTATATGCATATATGTATATGTAGATAGATATATGGATAGATGAATACGTAGCTACTTAGATATGGAGATAGAGGAATAGTTTTGTTTGGTTGTGGTATACGTAAAATTATACATTATTTAATCATTTCATATTCTTAATATATTTGTATTTTTTTCTAATTGTTCTTGTTTCTGAGAAGTATATTTTAAACTCAGTCTGGTTATGATTTTGTAATGTTTTCTTTAAAATTTTATCAACTGTTGCTCTTTTTGCCTTACATAATTTGAAGTTTATTTTTAGGTTTCCTGATAAGTTATTTCTTTTATTCATATCTGATAAAATTAATTATGATTTTTGCTTTAAAGTTTCTACATTGCTCTTTATGTCTTTATCTATGCTGCATTCTGAGTAATTTCCTCGGTTTCAACTTTTAGTTTACAAATTCCCTCTATTAACACATTAATTAATTAATTAATCTGCATTTTAACCTGCCTACTGAGTTTTTAATTTCATCTGTAGATGATATTGCACTGTGTTCCATGTCTCAGTGTTGCAGATGAGAAATCCAATGGTAATCTGATTTATTTTTCTTTTGTAAATAACATGTTATTTTGCCTATGAGCTTATAAGATTAAAATAGTTGAAGAATTTCATAGGACATATCTCAGTGTTTTATTATTTTTAGTTTGTTTCTTTTTTCTCATTATTTTAGACTGAAACTTTATGAGCCTGTTCAATGCTTAAGTTTCTTCAGTCAGGAAATTTTTCTTCTATTATTTCTTTTGTTATTGATACTTCCCTAAACTCATTGTTTCTCTCTTTAAAACTACTATTTGAACATGCCTCATGTCTCTATCTGTTCTCTCATAATAGTTGACTCCTTTTTTCTCTGAGTTTTGATGCATTTCTTATAGTCATGTTGGTCATTAATTTTGGTATTAATGACAACCATTCTTTCTTTCAATTCACATAATGAATTATTTAGTTGAAAAATCATATTTTAGTTCTGGAAACATATTTTTGTGCTTCACTTGGAAGCTTTATGAACCTCATTTTTTAATTTGCATTTTAGGGGCACCTGGGTGGCTCAGTCGGTTAAGCGTCCGACTTCAGCTCAGGTCATTGATCTCACAGTCTGTGGGTTCGAGCCCTGCATCAGGCTCTGTGCAGACAGCTCAGAGCCTGGATCCTGCTTCAGATTCTGTGTCTCCCTCTCTCTCTGCCCCTCCCCTACTCATGCTCTGTCTCTCTCTGTCTCAAAAATAAATTTAAAAAAAAACATTAAAAAAATTTAATTTGCATTTTATTTGACTCAAATGATAAGATTATTCCCATTGGTGTTTATTCTGAATTTCTGCCTTAACTTTCTCTTTCTGTATCCTGCATTCCCTCTGGGATGAGATGCAGATTTTTTTACTTGGTTTGTTTACTGAGGTTTATAGCTGCTACTTTTAGTTCTCTAACTCTATCAAATCCTGAAAATTCTGAAGGGTACATGCATTGTTATCACCTTAGGTGTGCTGTGTAGTCAGAAATCTGTCCATCTTCTGTTAAGATACCGGGAGGACATTTGTGCTGTCAGATCTCCTAGTGGGTTTTTTTCGTTTTTTCTTTTTCTTTTCTTTTTTTTTTTTTTGAAAGAGTGTGTACAAGTAGGGGAAGGGCAGGTTCCACACGCAAGGTGGAGGAGGAGGTGGGGTTTGATCTCACAACTGTGAGATCATGACCTGAGCCTAAATCAAGAGTCTGATGCTTAACCAAGCCATCCAGGACCCCCATCTTTGTGTTTTCCTACTTCAAAGGCTCAGTCCTCTTATACTGAGAGATTCCTGTTGGAGACCAGTCCACCAAGGTCCACAGATCTCAGAAGATCTATTTCTTCTCAAGATATGTTGCTTTTAGATTTCAGTTCCAGGTGTTCTCCAAGTAGGGATAGCCCTGCAGCAGTTCCCTCAGCTGGGACCCCAACACAGTCCAAGATCTTAATCCCAGGTTGCAAAAATTTCCAGTGATTGGTGGCTCAAGAGAAACAAATAGTTTGGAGTTGGGATGGAGGAGAAGGAAGTTGTGTTGAAGGTAACTTTAACCAGAGTCCTCAGTTTTCAAGTCGTTGAGAACACCCTCTCTCAATTTCTCCCTCTATCCCCACCCCAACTCTCTCTCTCCACTTTTCTCTTCTTCTCTCAAAAAGATAACAAGTGTCATCATGGATGTGGAAAATTTGGAACCTCATATACTGCAGGTTGAAATGTAAAATGGTACAGTCACTTTGGAAAACAGTCCAACAATTCCATGAAAGATAAATATAAAATTGTCATCTGACTGTGACCCACCACTTATACTCCTAGATACATATGAGAAATGAAATAGAAATGAAAACTCATCCACATAAAAATTTTTACACAAACATTTACAGAAGCATTATTTATAGCAGGCTTAAGGTGTAAATAACTCAGATGTTCAGCAAGTTATGCATTGATAAATAAAATGTGGTGTATCAATACAATTGAATATTATTTGGATAACTGATACATGCTACAACACAGACAAATCTTCTTTTATGATAAATGAAGGAAGCCAGCCACAAAAGACTACCTATTGTATGATTGCCTTTATATGAAATATCCAGAAAAAGCAAATCTATCTAGACAGGAAATAGATTATTGATTACCTAGTACTGTTGCAATGTTGAGGAGAAATGGAAGGAAGCATGATTGCTAAAGGGTACAGCATGTCTTTTGAGGGTGATAAAAATAATCTAAAATTTATTGTGATGTTTACACAACTCTTTGAATATACTAAAAATCATTGAAATGTATACTTTAAATGAGTGATTTATATGATATATGAACTATATCTTAATAAAACTGTTAATGAAAGAGAAACTATGGATAAAACGAGTTGGTTACAAAATGACTAGGACTTGGTTACAGAATGGCAAGCACTAAATAATTGCTGATTGTAATAGCAATCATGTTGTATATTCCATGTTGTATATTCTCTTTTGTGTATATAATTTATTTATCCATTTTACTGCTGGAGATATTTGGGCTCTTAAAACAAGGCTACCCTGAGCATTCTTATGTATACCCCTGGTTGCATTTTTCGAGAGTAGAAACCTAGAATGAAATTCGTGCATAACAGGTTATGCACATCCTTAATTTTAATAGGTACTATCAACATTTTCTATGTAGTTAATACTTTCATTGAACTTATATTCAAATAATTATATTGAAATCACTTTTTCTTATACTGCTAGAACTTATTTGTCCCTCAATTTGGAGCTATAACCTGACTCAAAATCTGAAAAATTGGCAAATGGTGAAAAATGAGGACTATTGTATACGTTAAGAATATTGAGAAATGTATTGTTGTTGATCATAAGTGTATGCTTAGCTAGGTAATTCTGTAAAGTGAGGAGAGCAAGCATTAGATTTCAAGGGAGCCAGTGAGTTTTGATGAGGGAGTAGATGCTGAGAAAGAAGAATAGTTTTAGAATTTAGATTATGAAGTGAAATAGAGATCAAATAGTATTTTGAAAAGTAAA